>NC_084485.1:47974454-48288492 GCF_030035675.1 Rhineura floridana
GGGGGGGAGGCTGTGACTGTAATTTTGGAAGTAGCAGATTTTGTGTGGGACAAAGACAAGGAGAAAAGTAGAAAGAAGGAGAAGAAGGAGGATTTTGAAATGCTGGCTCTTGCAATAAGAGGTCAGCCACCAAATAGAGGTTTTCGAGGCAGGGGAAGAAGTTTTCCGAGGGGGCCGAGAGCCGGAGACCAGAGAGGAAGGGGACAGATGAGACATTCATGGCAGGGAGATAGGGCTTGTTTCCAATGTGGAGAGTACACTCATTTTAAGAAAGACTGTCCGTGGAGGACAGGGAACGCGCAGTATACCCCTAACAACCCTTCTTACCCAGACTTTACAGGCACGAATGCAGAGTTTCCGTCCCCACCTCCACCTGCTGTCCAACAGACACCGGCTTCATGGGACCAGTACGGCGGGCGTCAAGCGAACCAGCAATGACTAAATGTGGATAGGGAGGGGCTGGGAGCGGGGCTAATGAACCTTATGTCTTTGGCAGGTTTCTTTCTCTCTCTCTCTCTCCCAATCCAAGAACCCAGATTGTCCTTAAATGTGCAGGGGCAGGCGGTGACTTTTCTGGTGGACACTGGAGCCACATACTCCCTGATAAATGTTGCATCCAGTAGTTGGTTAAGTAAAGAAGTGAAAATGACAATGGGGGTAGACGGAAACCCCACACCTATGTGCATAACGTTACCATTGCAAGTAAAATACAATGACAAAATGTTTAACCATGTTTTTCTTTATTCTGCTTCATGCCCTGTTTCTCTTATGGGCCGCGATATGTTATGTAAACTGGAGGCTACCTTAACTTGCACCCCTGACGGGGTAGGATTGTTGATGAGTGTATTGGGGGTACCTGTGGGGACCACAGTTAAACACAAACATTTAGGACACGGCTTACCAGAAGATCTCGTCGACTTACCACCCGACTTATGGGGCACAGAGGATACGGATGTGGGATTGCTGCGATCGGTAAGCCCTGTCAGAATTCAGGTAAAGCCATTCCTTCCGCCACCCAATGTTGCCCAGTATCCTTTGTCATTGGAAGCAAGAGAAGGCATACGCCCCATAATTGAAGGTTTTATTGCAAAAGGAGTCATCCGGCCGCAGCGAACCCCCTGCAACACGCCTATTCTACCTATAAAGAAACCCCCAAAGAAACCCGGAGATCCAGTCCGGTGGAGATTTTGCCAGGACTTGAGGGTGGTAAACAGGTATGTGATCCCTTTACACACTGTTGTTCCAGATCCGGTGACAATCATCAGACAGATCCCATGGGACGCGAAGTGGTTTACCGTCATTGATCTAAAAAATGCCTTTTTCAGTATCCCTCTCCACCCAGATCCGCAGCATTTGTTCGGGTTCGAATGGGACCAGCGCTCTTTTGTTTGGACCCGAATTCCTCAGGGATACTGTGATAGTCCCGGGGTGTTTAGCCAGTGTCTACGGGACAACCTCGAGGGGTTCACCCCAAAAGGGGGTTCAGTTCTTGTTTTATACGTTGATGACATCTTGATTGCGAATGGACATCAGGGGGCGCTGCGAGAAGACGGTAAGGCTTTCCTACTATACTTGCATTCAAGGGGTCACAAAATCGACCCGAAGAAAATTCAGTGGCTATCAGAGAAAGTCAAATACCTGGGGTTCATTTTAACGCCAGAAGGGCGACAAATGGATCCCGGGCGTGTTTCTACCATACAAAATTGTCCGCTCCCAAAGACAAAGAGACAGTTAAGAGGGTTTCTGGGACTGATTGGGTTTTGCAGACCGTGGCTGCCATCCTGTGGAGAATTGAGCAAACCGCTACACGCGCTTACTGCAAGTAAAGCTCCTGATTTGATACAATGGAGCCGGGACAATGAAAAGGCGTTCGAATTACTGAAACAGAGTGTGGCCACGTCGATGTCTTTGAAACCGCCAAATTATGGTAAACACTTTCATTTGTTTGTCCATGAAAGATCGGGGGTAGCTAGCGGAGTTCTGACACAACTGTATGGTCCCAGTCATTTTCCGGTGGCGTTTTATTCACAGCAAATTGACAATGTGGCTCGCGGGACCCCCACATGCACACGCACGCTGACAGCGGCGGCTTTACTTTTGACCAAGGTAAAAGGATTGACCCTCGGTCATTCCACTACTGTCTGGACTTCGCATGCACTTTCAGCTTTATTGCGAAAAGGTACCACGCAAGTGTTTTCAGCGCAGAGGCAGCAACAGCTGGAAGCAGAGCTGTTAGAGGATCCTAATGTGCGGTTTGAACGTTGCGGGCCGTTAAACCCAGCCACCCTCCTGCCTGAGTTACCTCCGCCTTTCCCGGACCATGATTGCGTACAAGTTTTGCAATCCACCTTGCAGATCAGACCGGACCTATCTGATGAACCGCTACCGGAATCAGATGTCATTCTCTTTACGGACGGCAGGTCTTATTACCAGGATGGGGTAAGATACACGGGGTTTGCAATAACAACACAATGGGAAGTAATAGAGGCAGCAGCGCTCCCAGGACGATGGGGAGCACAAGCGGCAGAGATCTACGCTCTAGCCAGAGCATGCCAGTTGTCGGCAGGTAAAAAGGTGACCATTTTCACAGATAGCAGGTATGCTTTTGGGGTCATACATTGCCATATTCATTTGTGGAAATACAGGGGGTTTACAACTGCGGGGGGCAAACCGATCCAACATCTGGAACTTGTGCAAAAGTTGTTACAAACTATTCTTGAACCTTTACAGCTAGCAGTGGTGCATTGCAAAGCACACACCAAGGAGCAGGATCCTGTGACACTAGGAAATGCCCTGGCAGACCAAACCGTGCGCCAAGCAGCATTGCTTCCTATAAGTATGCCGACTTTGGCGCTGGCAACCACTGCTTTTGTCCCGCCTGTATCTGTTTCAATACCCCCGCAGGAACTGAAGTGATGGACTGAGCTAGGAGCGATCCTGAAGCAGCAGTTATGGACTATGCCTGACGGTCGAGCATGCCTACCCAGAGCTTTGTACCACACAGCAGCGAAATGGTTCCACGACCATGGGGGTCACTATGGTAAACATCCGCTAGTGGATTCGATAACGCGCTTCTGGTATGCTCCCGGAATTCAACCAGTATGTG
This sequence comes from Rhineura floridana, assembly GCF_030035675.1. NCBI lineage: Eukaryota > Metazoa > Chordata > Lepidosauria > Squamata > Rhineuridae > Rhineura > Rhineura floridana. The sequence goes on from NC_084485.1 coordinate 47,977,561, forward strand.
GTGCAATAGTGAAAGCATGCCACATTTGCCAAGCAAACGGCCCAGCCTTACCAAATAGGGCCCCGCAAGGGGGAAGACCCGTGCCGGCTGCACCATTCTTACACATTCAAATTGACTTTGTTGATCTCCCTAAAGCAGAAGGAAAGAAACACCTTTTGGTCATGGTATGTCCTTTAACAGCATGGATAGAGGCATTCCCAACCACAAATGCCACCGCCACAACGGTGGCCAAACTACTACTGAAAGAGATAATACCACGGTTCGGGGTTCCAGAGGTAATAGATTCAGACCGAGGAACACATTTCACAGGACAGATTTTGACAAAAATTGAAGAAGGTCTTGGAATCAAACATCTATTTCACACTGTTTACCATCCACAATCGTCCGGGGCGACGGAGAGACAGAAACGGGAAATTAAGACTGCATTGGCTAAGTATACTCAGGAAACAGGTTTAAGGTGGCCTCAGGTACTCCCTCTCGTTCTTTTCCATTTGCGTACCCGCCCCACCCGAGCCTTAGGGCTCTCGCCGTTTGAATTAATGTATGGCAGGCCTCCTACAAAAGGGGGGAGCTTGCCAAATGTGGATGTTTCACTATTGGGGGGGGATCACATAACTGTATCCCAGTATCTTTCTTTGCAGACTAGACTCCGTGAATTGTGGAAAGCTGCCGGATCCACCAAGACGGTGCCCCTTGAGGACCAGGTGCATCCATACTGTCCAGGGGACTTTGTGTGGGCAAAGAAATTCGTGAGGGGCGATCCTTTGCAGCCAAGATATACAGGACCATATCAAGTCCTTTTAACTACACAAGCAGCCATCTTCCTGGAGGGACGGAAGTCGTGGATACATCATTCCCACGTAAAGCCTGCTGTGGTAGCGGCACCTCCACCTCCCCAGGTCCCCAAAATACGTTTGCAAAGGAACGAAGGAACTGGCCAGTGGCAGGCAACCCAACTCCCTTTCCAGGACGCAGACATCGAGTAAACATCAACGCAGAAATGCCCAGACAAGAATGGAGGATGTCTGCCTATTTGTGGGTTGCGGGTGTTTTGATTCACCACGCCTGGCCCCTATGTTGCCCCCCGAATGTGAAAATATGCAGTGACAATGACTATTATTATCTGAAAGATTTTGGACGAATGGTTCCGAAAACACAGGACTGTCCAGATCCCTTCCTGTATGATGTGGACCAGATAAAGGAAGGGATGGTGAAGGCTGACATTGCGGGACGTTTATGTCATAAAGCGGCTGTTATACTACAACACAATTATACAGGCAGCTGGATAGTTCATTGTATCCGTGTGGAAATTGAATGGCCCATCAGACTCGCACTTCGGTGCAGACAATATCGCCCTATGCCTAATTATGGTTGCCCCCCAAATATAGATGTAAAGTCCATAAGAGCAGAGTATAACGTGCTTACTTTCCAGACACAAGATAATAGAATTACCTTTCAGCTCCGGACAACAGAAAAACAGAAGTTTTGTGTGGGTATTGGTATACCATCTTGCTATGCGTGGCTGAATGATAAACTGAGCGCTCAGAAACCCTTACAGAAACAGGTAACACAGGCTGCAAATAAAATAAAGACATTAGGTGGGTTTAAACAAAGAAATACTAAAATAGGCGATGGGTGGGATGGAAACACGTTTGTTGCCTTAATGGAAGAGACAGCTCCTAAGAAAGGCACCTGTTATGTCTGTGCACACACACCACCGCATGGACAGGCTGGAGTCCCCTTGACTGGGGCCCCTTTGCCGTTAAAAGATTATCTTTCCTTTGCTTCACATTCCAGCTCACAGGAACTAGAAGGGGGGCTGGTTCTAAGCGGGCCCATCGCCAGATCAGTCTGTGTAGGCAGCGGAAGCCAGCCGACGGGAGGGATGATGTGTGACGGCTTGATTTTCTCTACAAACCTGGGTAATTGGACATTCCTAAATGGGACACATAGAGCAGAGGGCTTAACTTGGTTATCTATCTGGCAGCATTTGCTGCGGCTGACTTTTGCAGACCATCATCTAGTGCCTTTCCTTGCGGACTTAGTGGATCACCAAACCCCAGCTGGACTCTGGTGGCTTTGTGGACACTCAGTGGTAAGGAAACTACCAACATCAGGCTCTTGGACCTGTACTTTGGGAAGGGTGGTGCCGGGGCTTCGGGTTTCCCCCACTCTGCCCACCCTGCGTCATCGTAACAAGAGAGGCACAGGGGAGGCAGTATTGAGAGGTTTTTTTCCAATGTATGGTGCAGCCAAAACATATCAGGAACTCGTAGAACTTTCTCAAGCTTTTGAACGTTTCATGAACGATTCGGCTATTTCCTTTTCAGACCTCACAAATGAACAAGGACAAATTAGAACTGTAGTTTTGCAAAACCGGCTCGCCTTGGATTTTTTATTAAGCTCTCACGGGGGGGTCTGTTCGTTAATAGGGAGCGAATGTTGTACCCATATTACGGACAGCAAAGCTGACGTTATTAAACACATTAATGATATCGGTAATATTTATCATGAGGTAGAGTGCATTGGAAATTTCTCTTTGTTCTCTGGGTTTTCTGATTGGTTTTCTGCATGGCCAGACTGGCACAAAATTTTATTTTACATTGTTATGGTACTTGCCTTATTGATTTCTGTTTGCTGTTGCTTGCAATGTATTCCAAATTTGATGCAATTGGCCTCAGTTTGTTTAAGCAAGCTCACTCTGTCCTTTTCCCGACAACCACAACCGACTTACATGGAAATGGCTTTGAGACCGATTTGGCAACCCAAACAAAGTAATACAGCTACCTGAGAGACTAGTTAGTCTCTCAGGGCTGAAAGGGGGGACTGTTAGGGTTGAATTGAAACCCCCAGTGCTTGTAAAACTATAGTTTACTTGTACTACCTAAATCAGCTTGGGCTTTATGGGAAATAGAACCAAAGTGGCCTTTATTTGACTTTTGATATAAAATGTCGGTTTATTTCCTGGTGACCTGACCCTTACCTACATTCCAGTGGCTCGCATAATAAAAGCTGGTTTAAGCTGGAAACTTCCCTACTATGCATTTCTTGTATCACATCTATGCTTATAGCCTTCAATTATTGTTGCAAATGTGCCTTGCATAGAAATGTCAAAAGCTGTTCCGCTGTCCCACAAACCTTGAAATGTAAAACCCTTTGATATGTAAGCAAAGTAATATCATGTCTGTCTCCAGTTTACAGGGGCGCCCGGTTGCAGCTGGGCCTCCCCTCAATAGTTGCCTTTGTCTGTTCCTGCATAGTGCTTATCTCAAGGACATGCGAAGTATGCAGACATAGAGTCTGAGAGATAGTCTTGATGTTTCCACTTTTGTCCTTCCCCCCGTACCCCTTTACCTCCTTACATATGCCCCAAAGCTATAATATTAGCCATTGCTTCTTTTGTATTTTATGACGTGAGCCCGATATTGTAAACTTTGGGGTAAGCCTATATAAACCCCAGAACGCCAATAAACGAGGTTCCCATGCTGACCTGCTTTGGCTTGTAAGTATTGGGTCCCCTTTGCAAAGGTTTTTGTCTCGTGTTACTTGATCTCTGATAGTGGGTTCATTTGCACTCAACTCCGCACTCTTCCCGGGTGTAATAAGCGAGTTGGGGTTGACAGGACGACTTGCGTGTTGGGTTTGGACCTAACAATTGGGGGCTCGTCCGGGATCCCTTGTGCGGACCCCCTTTTTGCCATTGCACCCCTTAATTTGATAACAGGCGCCACGGGGTTGACAGGACGACTTGCGTGTTGGGTTTGGACCTAACACTAGAAACACCTTTTACGGGTGTACACAAAATAAAATGTTTGTATAGGAATAGTATGGCTGACTTGACGGCAGGAGAAGAGGAGTTTACTGCCCTCTGTTGGAGAAACACAGATTCTGCAAGAGGGCAAAAAAATGCTTGATAATAACATATGCTAGTGGAGGTCGCTGATTCATAGGGTCACCATAAGTCATAATTGACTTGAAGGCACATAACAGCAACAAAAGCAGTTGGCTCAAATACAAGCTCCAGGGCCTCTTTAACAAGAGGCTTAAATCATCTGGTGTTTCTGCAAAAAAGAATGGAGAGAAGAAGCATTTGGTCAATATACATTTTACATCGATACTACAACCCTGAATGAAGGCAGAGCTGCTTCTTTAAGCTTTGTATGTGAAAACAACCTAAGGTTAATTTCACATTTTTGGTGGCAAGTGTGTTATTTCTCCATGTGTACTAGGTTAGGGCTTCTCCAGGTGATCCACCTACAGCCGTACTACCCTGAACATGCCCAATCTTGTCTGATCTCGGAAGCTAAGCAGGGTCAGGCCTGATTAGTACTTGGATGGAAGACAGTCTGGGAATACCGAGTGCTGTCGGCTTCGAGGAAGGCGATGGTAAACCACCTCTGAATACCTCTTATGATGAAAACCCTATGAATATATCAAAAAAAGATTCACTGGGTTGCCGTAAGTCGTAATAGACTTGAAGGCGTATAACAACAACAACCAGGTGATCCATTTCTTGAATATTCATCCAGATTTGTCTGCACAAAGTTTATGTGGCGGTTAAATTATATCTAGTCTTTACTCAGAATTTATTTGTGGGGAAGTTATAAAACAATGAGCATTCATCTTGCATTCATCCTGATTTGCTTGCAGGGTGTTTATAAGACTTCCTGTTAATCGTTCATTCATCACCCACTATTCAATGCATTTCCCCATTACTTTCCTAACCACAAAGTCTGCTACTTTTTCAGAGTGAATTTGTTGCACTAGGGTGACAGAGGACTTTAATTCACTTTAAGGGTGAAAACCTAAATTTCCCAATATGCACTTGAATCTCTCCCACAAAATACTGACAGTCTGGAGGCACTCTTACTTTTAAGATACTGTAGCATACCTCGACAATTTATAAATGTTTTTAAAGAAGATTGGACCCTGTTTTTATTTGTTTGAATTCCCTGAATTCCTCTTTTTATATGCTTTTATGTGCTGTTTTACTGGGTATATGTCATTTTTTAAAATTTCAGCTGGATTGTTTATTATTTTTATGTTGTACACCACTTAGAGATTTTAGAAATTTTAAATAGTTTATAAATGCTTTAAAAGAAAGAAAAATTTAAAAATCCAGCTTTTGCTATGATAGCCTGCACCTGAGAAGGGAAGTTCTCCTTTTGGCCTGGAGATGCCAGAAAAGAGCTTCCATTACAGTAACTCAGTCAGGGAGACACATTCAAGCAACCTCAACTGCAACACCATCTCTGCTATCTTTTCAGCTCCTTTTGAAGACTTTCCTCTTTCAATAAGCCTTTTAGGTTGAGACCTATCCCAGTCTGCATCTGTGTTAGAATTGCTTCATATGTTTTTTAATAATGTTTTAACCCTTTCTTAAAGTTGTTTTTTTTAAAAAATGTTTTTAACACTGTTTTGTTTTAATGTATTTTAATATCTGTTTTTATGATATTTTAAAGTGTTTTTAGAGCTTTGTTTGCCACCCTGGGCTCCTGCTGGGAGGAAGGGCGGGATACAAATTAAATAATAAATAAATAAATAAAACACCTCCGCTAAGCCCACAGATTGTTGCCTCCTTCACTGTAAATCTCTGCCATCCTCTCACTGCTTGTAAATTAAAATTTAAACAAAGGGCATCAGATTCCTTCTGGATACGTTAAGCCAAGATATGATCACCTAAAATGTCACTCCTTCTTTCTCCTCCCTCCCCCCTTGCTTCCCACAATAACTAATCAAGACGTGTCAACATCCTGAGGCTTCTGCCAGAAAAACCCAAACCATATGTTAATCCCTTCCCCCTCCCCTCCTCACCCAGTGTTTGTGTTATGTGCCTTCAAGTTGATTATGACTTATGACGACCCTATGAATCAGCAACCTCCAATAGCATAAACCACCCTGTTCAGATCTTGTAAGTTCAGATCTGTAGCTTCCTTTATGGAACCAATCCATCTCTTGTTTGGTCTTCCTCTTTTTCTATTCCCTTCTGTTTCTCTTCAAATCCCATCAAATCCCTTTTTCTTGGGAAGACCTCCTCTTTTGCTTCCCCCAGCTGTGCTGTTTTCTTCTTTCTTGATTGTCCCACCCCAAGATCTCACATTCTCCTTCCCTCACCACCAGTAGCCGCCCATTGCAAAAATGGAACTTTTACTCTCAACAAGGGATGGCATCTGTTGGTTGGCAGGGTTCGAAAGCATTCCTTCCACCTAACAGGTCGGTATCAATTCAAGTTTGTTCTTTGTCTGCTAGGCGCTGCTTTTACTGATCCATTTTTCCCCTCCCAAAAAATACTGATATTAATATTAATATACATATTTTGAAAGGAAATATTGACATTTTAAAATAATGGCCGTGGAAAATCACAACACAAAAATCTGATTCACAATGATAGTGAATATGTGAATTAATGGAAAATTTGGCACCAAATTTGAATTGGGCAGAATTCTAGCACATCCCTACCTCAGCTGTTGTCTCTAATTCTCTCACCTGCTTTCTTTTGATATTTACCTAGACACTTTCCCAAAGCTCCACCACATTCCCACTCAAATCTCCCTCTTCCTCCAGTCACCTCCCCTTCTCATTCTAAGCTAGTAGTCCCCAGTGATCCCCCTTCCACCTACCTCCTCCTCCCCTTTCTCTGACCAAAGTTTCTGCATCCTAGAGTTTCCATGTGTTGTCATGAATGCTTTTAATAATATGATCGGTGTAAACTTTTTTTATCAGTTTTAAATGCTTTTAAACAGCCTGTTATTAGTGTGCTTTTATTGATTCAGTTTCACATCTTTATTAAATATGTTAAATTCTTTTGGATACAATAAAAGTTATTTTTGATTTCTCTTTTCCATCCTTGTTGACCCTTGGGGTGCCAAATTCTAGATCGCATGCAGGTCTCAACATCAAAAGGTCCTAAAAAAGGGATATGTCAGGGTTGCATGTGAGAACTGCAGGCTTATGTGCAAACTGCACATTTCATTACAGTAGAATAATACTGTAGTCCTCTTGGGCTTCCTTCCAATGCAGTAGTTTTTGACACTAAGGTTTCTGATGTGTTTTCTATTAGTTTAGGTTGCCTGATGTACACCTGGTCACAGCCCTGGATTTATTAATAGTCCTGCCAAGATGGCCCAGCACTTTCTCACTGTTATGAAAATTATAGGGTGATGGCTGTCCATGGAAAATGGCCTTAGAAATAGCTAAGGATATATCTAAAAATGGTTGTCTGTTCTCTCCACAGTGTGTGAAATTAAAATATAGACTGGCAAACTGAGGACAGAGCAAGAGAACTGGGTTTTGGCTCTGTAAGAACCTCTTGGGGATGCTGGCAGTTCTCTTCAAATCTAATGTAGGAGCAATGGGTTTGAGGACTTCTGTCAGAGTGTAGCTCAGGAATTAGGAATCCATGACCCTTCAGATGTTGCTGGACTAGAACTCACTAGGGTGGCCAGGTCTCCATAACATGGAAAGCACAACTTGAACTTGGTCTGGCAGCAAATCAACAACCAGTGAAGATTTCAGAACAGAGGTATTACGTGCTGACAAAGTCTCACTCATGTCAGCAATCGTGCCACAACATTCTGCACTAACTGCAGCCCCCGGGTCAGGTTGTGCTGTATGGGGATTTCTGTGACCTTGGCTGACTGGCTGCCAGGAATTTTTTAGTTTTGGTTTTTGTTTAGGAACCCTGAATGTTTGTGGGATGCTGAGTTCTCTGCCTTACTCATAGGAATCTTGTGGTTGGTATGGTATTGCATTTAGGAAATCATCACTGTCTTTTTCTTTTTCTATTTGCATTTCATTTACATCTGACCTCACTCCCTTACATCCATAGAAGCAACAACAGTGGTTCCATGCACTCAGCTCAACCCACTTAAACCCACTGATGATGCACCTTGTTGGCTGCATTATGGTTTGTTTCTTGCCCAATAGTAACAAAAGACAATTCTCATACTGGGAAGTGTGGTTGCAATTGCTATTATTTCCAATCTACTGCCTGTGAAGGTAGACCAAACCATGTGTGTTTTCTCTCTGTCATAATTATACTGGAATTGTGTTGGCTGTCAAAGTGAGTTTATAGCCACCCACAGGATGGGCAGAGAATCTTCTTAACACTTACTCATTTCTCAGACCTCCCTCTGCAGTGAAGGGTCAAGTCTGTAAAGAAGTTTGGAGCAGCTATGTTAAAAGACAGGCAGGGCATTCTAGGGAGGGGGTTGCCAACCCTGCTTGGATATGGACATCGTTGCAGAGGATCCCTAGTCAAGCCTTGCCAACAGCACAATCTTAACCATATCTACTCAAAAGTAAGTCCTGTTGAGGTCTATGGGGCTTAGTCCCTTAGTAGTGTGTTTAGAATCGCAGCCTTCAGGGGCATCCATCTTTACTCCTGAATGCACCCATCTATCATTTCCAAAACACTAGGCTTTCTTCCTGCAATGGCCTTCTGGTGATTGGCCTGGTCTGAGGGCACTTAAACCCTTTTTGCCAGAAGCAAGTAGGCTAGATTGAATGTTCCTTACCCAGGCTCCCTAAGCAGGTGAGAAGGGATGATCTCATTACTTCAGCTGGACCCAGGAACACCCTCTTTTAGCTAAGATTTCTCTCTTAATTTCCAATCAGAGATTTTTTTTGTTTGAATGGCATGCATCAAGCAACTGTGGTTGATGCTTAATGACATCACTAGGGGCCATCCCTATATCATCACTAGGTGTCACCCCTGAAATCTTAGGGTTTCATCCCTGACTATTGGCCCTGCTGGCTAAAACTGACGGGAGTAGGAGTCAAACAGCATCTGAAGGGACACAGGTTCCCTACCATTGAAGCTTTATCTATGTTCAACTTGTATATTTGTAAGTAAACAGAAATATTCCAAATGCCATAGGCCTCCTGCAATCTCCTTCCAAAGGAAACTAAACTAGGTAAACACCACACCTCTGAAACAGCTCACTGATTGGAGAATTGTGGTGTATACATAACAATACCTTTAATCAGATGCCACTCATTTGGTTTTTGAATCAGCAAATTGACGGGACAGGACTGAAGAGTAAATTAAAACAGCAATCAGTAGGTAGAATATTGCCTTCAGTAATGAGTAATACATGGGGGGGACACTCAGACAAGGATTCTTGGTGTGAGAATAGGGGTATTATAGCCATCTCTCCCTATTTTTTAATCTATGGGTTGTTGGAGACTATGAAGTTCCCACAATCCATTGCTTTGGCTCATGCTAGGCCCTGCTACAAGATAATCTACTTGCAGCTGAAAGGGCTGATTTGGGCTATACATCTGTGCAGGCTTGTCCTAGCAGGTGGTGTACCTTCCTTTTCCTGCATTTTCAGTGGTGCACTGCACTCCAGCAAGTGGGAGAGATTGCCATTTCCCATGAGATTACAGTTTGTAAACTCTGCAGGCAACATGCAGCTACATGAGGAAGCAAGGCCCGCCCAAGACATTTTGCTGCTTAAGGCTAAGGAAAATACCTCATTTGTGATCACCTGAGCTGAATGGGTCCATCGGTTTGCAAAGACATGCTAAGCAGTAGCGGAGTGGAAATGCCACTGAAGCAAAGTAGGAAGTTTATAAAAGTAGAAAGTTGTAATACACCCAGCCCCCACTTTTAGGACCACCGATAGCAGAGTGTTTCAGTTGCCCACACCTCAGAGTTGCAACCGTTTGAGAGACCAAGCAGTTTTGAAACTGATGTGAAGAAGAATGAAGGGAAAGTACATTTGGTCTCAAAGTTTCCAGATTTTGAGATTTTTGAGTAATAATAATAATAATAAATTTTATTTTTCAGCCGCCTATCTGTCCGGGTTAGGGACACTCTAGGCAACGAACAACAAGAATAAAAACAATCCATATACATCAACATAATCAAATTTTAAGCTAAAGAAACCATACGTTAAATCAGTTATAACAAAATTAATCTGTCCCAATCTTGTAGGCCTGCCTGAACAGCCAGGTCTTCAAGGCTCAGCGATAGCTGGACAGGGAGGGAGCATGTCTGAGATCAAAAGGGAGGGAGTTCCAGAGGGTGGGGGCCACAACAGAGAATGCCCTCTCTCTGGTCCGTACCAGCCTAGCTGTTCTCACCGGTGGGACCGAGAGAAGGTCTTGCGAGGCTGATCTCGTCAGGCGGCATAATCGGTGATTCTGGAGGCGTTCCTTCAGATATACTGGACCGAAACCGTATAGGGTTTTAAAGGTCAACACCAACACCTTGAATTGGGCCCGGTAGACAACTGGTAACCAGTGAAGATCTAATAACACTGGGGTGATATGATCCCAGCGACGGCTATGCGTAATCAAGCGTGCCGCCGCATTCTGTACCAGCTGTAATTTCCGGACCGTTTTCAAGGGTAACCCCACGTAGAGCGCATTGCAATAGTCTAGGCGAGAGGAGACCAGGGCATGTATCACCTGAGGGAGCAGATGAACAGGAAGGTAGGGTCGCAATCTCCGTATCAGATGTAATTGATACCAGGCTGCCCGGCTCACTGCTGTAATCTGAGCCTCCATGGACAGCTGGGAGTCAAGTATGACCCCAAGACTGCGGACCTAGTCTTTCAGGGGCAAACTTACTCCATCAAGCATCAGGTCAGTAATTCCTAGTTTCCTTTTATCTCCCACAAGTAGTACCTCAGTCTTGTTGGGGTTCAGCTTCAGCCTATTCTCTCCCATCCATCCACTTACGGATTTCAGGCACTTGGACATGGTGTTCACAGCCAACTCCGGTGAGGACTTAAAGGCGAGATAGAGCTGAGTGTCATCGGCGTACTGATGGCACTGCAACCCAAACCTCCTGATGATTGCTCCCAGCGGTTTCACATAGATGTTGAATAGCATGGGAGAGAGGATAGAACCCTGTGGCACTCCACAATGAAGAGGCCAAGGGTCTGAAACCTCATCTCCCAATGCCACCAGTTGCTGCCTATCCGAGAGATAGGAACGGAACCATTGCAGGACAGGCCTCCTATTCCTAATCCCTCTAGGTGATTTAAAAGGATACTGTGGTCAACAGTATCGAAAGCCGCTGAGAGGTCCAGGAGAACAAGGAAGGTGTATTCACCCCTATCCAATGCCCTCCGCATATCATCTACCAGAGCGACCAAGGCTGTTTCTGTTCCATGACCAGTCCTAAAACCCGATTGGTATGGATCTAAATAATCCGTTTCCTCCAAGTGTGTCTGTAATTGCGCAGCCACCACCCTCTCAATCACCTTGCCCAAGAATGGTAAATTAGAGACTGGGCGAAAGTTGTTTAACTCTTGGGGATCCAAGGATGGTTTTTTTAAGATGGGCTTTATTACCGCTTCCTTGAGGGCTGATGGCATTGCACCCTCTTGCAAGGATGCATTCACCACCGCCTTGATCCCTTCGCCCAGTCTCTCTTTACAGCTCATGATGAGCCATGAAGGGCAAGGATCAACCAGACAGGTGGTTGGCTTCACAGTACAGAGCACCTTGTCCACTTCCTCAGAGAGAAGAGGCTGAAACCGATCCCAACAGACCGGAATGCAACTGGCCGACTCTGGCCCACTTCCTGTCTCCACGGCGAGCGGAAGCGTGCTCTTCAGATGCTCGATTTTGTCGGCAAAGTGTTTAGCAAAAGTATCACAGGAGATTTTAGAATGTTCCATGGGTTCCTGAGCAACTGGACTGACCAGGCTTCGGACCACTTGGAACAATCTCCTGGGACAGCACTCTGCCGACGCAATAGAGGCAGCAAAGAAATTTCTCTTTGCTGCCTTTGTTGCCACCTGGTAGGCAGCTATTGCTGCTCTAACCCGTGTTCGATCGCCTTCAGTGCAGGATTTCCGCCACCGGCACTCAAGTCGTCTCACCTCCTGTCTCAGACCCCGCAACCGTGGTGTGTACCAAGGTGCTGTCTGAGTTCTGTTCAGGGGGAGAGGACGTTTCGGAGCCACCCGGTCCACTGCCCTGGCGATCTCCTTATTCCACTCCATCACCAGGGATTCGACCGGGTGACCTTCAGTCACCTCCATATCCCCCAGCGCATTCAGGAATCCTTTGGGCTCCATCAGGCGTCTGGGGCGGACCATTCTAATAGGTCCTTGTCCCCTGCGGAGGGAGTGTGGCATCGAGAAATCTATATTCACCAGATAGTGTGTCTGCGGTTTCGGAAAAGAGAGGCAGAGAAGCAATGAAACCAGCATAACTGCAAGTGTGTCTGCAGCCTAAAAGCTGACTGCACTAGCAGCCGAATCTTATGTCAACACTGATGAAGCATCCTCCATCACATATGAGGGCAACAGGCTAGCTCAGGAATGGGGAACCTTATGTTCTCCAGAGATGCTGCTGAACTACAACTCCTATCAGCCCTACCAAGGATGGCCAATGAGCAAGGATGATAGGAGTTGCAGTTTAGCAACATCTGAGGGCCAAATGCTTCCCACACCTGGGTTAGCTTAAGCAGCACACACATCTCTGTCCTCCAACTGCTTGCTATTAATCCCCATTCCAGCATCTGCACTCTACCTGATGGCAGGGTCAGCCCTGTAGGGGAGCCAGCTATCTGCAGCATCCGACCACATAATGGGGCAGATTTTAGCACTTACCATAACTCTTTACAAATGTTAGGAGTGAGGATGTGAGAAAATTCACCTCACCATCAGCGCTGTCCTTATAGACTTTTCCTGAAGTGAAAGGGTCTGATAATTATCTACAAAACCCTAAATGGCTTGTACTTAAAGGACAATTTACTGTCTTATGATCCTACACAATATGGTCATCTGAGGCTCTCCTCTGGATTCCCTCATGGTCAATAATACCCAGTTATACAGTAGTCTGTGGCTAATTGGCCAAGATACTGAATTCAGAGCCAAATTTCCCCTGAAATGAACACACACTGGTAAATAAGAGGTAGCTTTATTAAAATAAAATATAAGTGCAAAAAATGTAGCAGCAAAATAATTCCTTAAACCAAACAGCCCTTTGTTGTTGTTGTTATTTGCCTTCAAGTTGATCACGACTTATGGTGACCCTATGAATCAGCGACCTCCAGTAGCAACTGTCGTGAACCACCTTGTTCAGATCTTGTAAGTTCAGGTCTGTGGCTTCCTTTATGGAGTCAATCCATCTCTTGTTTGGCCTTCCTCTTTTTCTACTTCCTTCTGTTTTTCCCAGCATTATTGTCTTTTCTAGTGAATCATGTCTTCTTATGTGTCCAAAGTATGATAACCTCAGTTTCATTATTTTAGCTTCTAGTGATAGTTCTGGTTTAATTTTTTCTAACACCCAAGTATTTGTCTTTTTTGCAGTCCATGGTATGCACGGCTGCAGATAAAATACAAAATGCAGAGAGTTCAAGTCAAAAGCAGAAATAACAAATCTGTGTAGCCTATACTCACACAATATAAGAAAGCAAGCAGGGTAACTTCATGGTTACACATCTCCCCAGAGATGTGTAACCTGGATAGCAGATGGAACCCCAACATCAGTAGCACTGGAGAACAAAGACCTGGAATCTTAGTTCTGCTTTTATGGGGGAAAGTCCAGCAATAGCCAGGAGTTAATTAGCCAATTAGGGGACTTTCTGATGATGAAATCTTCCAGAGCTTTTGCATCTAACAGTCACAAGCTTCTCCAACCTTTCCAGGCCTGTGGCCTTGAGGTACCAGTCTCAGGCTGATAAGTCTTATTCACTGCCTAATTAACTGAGTTCAGCTGTGAGAACTGACAGTCTCGCTGCCTTCTAGAGGCCCTAATTCAGGCAAGATGTTCCCCCCACAATTCCTTGCCACAGAACCATTTTACCTAACAGCCTTAACAAATCAGGTGTTCTTGACACCAGTTAAGTGGACGGTGGCTAGAACTTTTCAGTCATCATGTCACCCAGCTTATTAGGGAATGCTTTCATGGGCATTCCTGTCTCCAGGGTTTTAACATCAGTTATATTAGAGTTTTCTCTGCTTTGTTGGTGTTTTAGCATCCTGCCTATGTATTAAAATCTGCAAGAAAGTCCTCCTCATGATTCTGATGCTGGGCAAAAGTCATTATGGAACAAGGCCTTCTCCCTGGTGGCATCTTGGCTACAGAACCACCTGAGATATAATTTGTGCTGTAATTGTTTAGCTTCTGAAGTGAAATTAAAATGTTTTTATTCACCCAGGCTTTTGCTGGGGGTGGGGGCTGATGTGATGTGTTTTGTAAACAGATGTCAGTGAATCTGCCAAAATATTATATTGTATTTTTCTTTTATATAATTTTACTATTTTGTAATCTCTTCCGGGATCATGGAAATCATGAAAGATGAACTACAAGCGCAGTAAATAAATAAAGTTGAATCTATATACTGTTGTTCTGCTTTGTTTGTCTAAGTATTATTTTGATATTTAAAATATTTTAATATTCTGCTTATATGCCGCCTACTGTTTTGCTGAAAGATAGCTTAATTTTTCAAAAAATGAATAAAATAAACAAAGCAAAAAAAGCAAAATTGCACACACAAACTGCACAGTATTAGAACTATTTTTTTTCTATCAACATACTGTAAGGGAGACTGGAGGTGAAAAAAATGAGTCCCTTCTTGGAAATCTGCTACCTAAACCTTCTGAGTCATAAGGTTCCATGGTAAGGCTGACTCTGCTTACTGCATGGCTGGATGCTGACAGCTAACTCCCCATGTGGTTATATGTGCCTCACAGTGATTTTACAATCAGTGAGTCACCACATCTACACAGTGTTGACTGAAGAGCATGGAAAACCACTGCCTGGATAAACCCCAATTGCCATTTACTCTGCAGGTCCTGTTTGGACGAAGGTTGCTCGTGGCTAGCTGGACACCAGAGGGCAGTATATGGTTAAAAATCTGTTTCATATGTAGCTTTTCAAGACTGGAGTTTTTACAAAGGACAACAATAAGGCAGACGTATAATTAGTATTTCCCCTGAGCAACATTTGTGACCAATTTATTCCTGACCAATTTATTCCTCTACGTTTGGCCAAAATAAAGTCTTCTATCCAGTTCCTCTGGTGACCCAGAAAAAAATCAAGTTATAAGCTGGCAATTTAGTAAAGTACAACTGTAGATAGTGGTTTAGTGGGATAGTACAGCTGACCCTGAGAACTGACGTCCAAGATTGTGTGTGGTGGCGGCAGCAGGGCATGTCCAAGGCATCCTCCTCATTCCATATACAGAATCTGACCAGACTGTAATTGAGTCTTCAACACGGGCAATGGGGCAACATCCATCATACCCGAGACTAGCTTAGGAGACTCCGGGGGAGGGGAAATGCCTCACACCCTCTAAAGCAAGAGTAGGCAACCTCAAGTTCAGGAGCCAAATATGGCCCTCTAGACCTCTCTATCTGGCATTAGCTACACCCCCTCCCCAGCCACACCCCCTGACCCCAGGCCACACCCCTCTCTCTAGGCCGCACCCCCTCTGCCCAGGCCACACTACTGGCCTTGCTTCCCTCCCTCCTTGAGTGTTTTTGCTTTGCTGGAATGCATCCTTGACCTCTGAAGCGAAGTGTAGAAACTAGCCGACTGAACAGAGTCAATGTTACATTTGTTGCTCCTTCCATTTTTGCCTCTGGCCCTGCCCACCTCTGCCATGTAGCCTTCAGAAGGAAATGTGGCCCTTGAGCTGGAAAAGGTTCCTGCCCCCCGCTCTAATGGTATGGCCAGCCCTGTGTGGCAGCTGTTTATTTCTTTGTAAAACAGTTCACAGTGAGGAGACATATTAGCTGCGAGCAGAAGCTTGCTGTCCCAAAATGCACACACAAGTGTTTGGTGTGGTATAAAATTGCAGCTTCTGCTTTGTGGCAAACAATTCAAGTGATCCGTTTGCCATGAGCAGCAACATCAAAAAGCAGCCGCCCCTTTCTGCCAATGGCTTTGGATGTCACTTGTGCAAAATGGTTTGCCCTTTCAAGTATATAATTTTATTTTATTTAGTTTCATGGCCTTTAGATTATGTCAAGTTCACATGTCAGGTTTTATTCTGTATCCATGCTTCCTAGAAGCTGAAACTCCCACATGGTCACAGAGTTTAGCAGAAAACAGTAGCTATTCTGAGATTTAAAACCAAAGTTTATCTCGGGCAAGACTTAGACTTTTGCCACACCAAGCTACTACAGGACATAAGCTGAGAGGCGCATCCCACATCCTTCATAGCATCACAGAGAATGATTTATGCATGTGTTTCCTGGTTTTAAGCATTTATATACCACTTTTCAGATGTGCACCTTTCAAAGCACTTCAGAAAATGTGCAATACATCAACAAAGATGTATATAGTACCAAAACAAACCAACCCACATTCTAAAATGCCTGCATGAATAAAACAAGTATTTACTTGGCTTTGAAAAAGTAACAGAGACAACCCCAGGTAAGTTTCTCTGGGAAGTGAGTTCCAAAAATTTGGCACCACAACAGAAAAGGCCCTGTCCTGGATCATCCCAGGTATAAGAATCCACTCATGGTCCTCTGTAATGTGGATCTTGGCAGATTTGTGTAGAAAAGGGCAGTCCTTGAGATATCCTGATCCCAAACTTTAAAGGCTTTGAAAGTTGTAGCCAGCACCTTAAATTTGGCTGGGCAATAGTGAAGCTGTTTCAAGACTTGTAAGATGCATTTCATTTGCATGGTCCCAGTTAGTAACCTAATGTGAAGAATAAGAATGTGGCTCATGCTTGCTCTGACATTGATGACTGTAGGACCTGATCTGGGAGGTGTTGCCCAGCATCCTCTGCAGTGCCACGCTGGATCTTAGGAAGCAACTACATCTGCTTCCTTTGGCCGCCTTTTACTGAAATGCACGTCCCTAGTGGGAGAAAGGGGAGTCCCTCTGAGAGCACCCCGTTCAGTTCTGCATACCTTAGTGCCACTTCCATGAGATGGGTTTAGAACTGTTCCCATGGCGAAATTCACACAGTACACAGTTCATCAGGTTAGAAAATAAACGGATGCTTAGAACTGCCTGCCCATAGAATATTCTTGCAAAATCAAGGCGGATTTTCCATCCCATTGATGTATTTTCCACCAGCAATCCTCCTTGAGAATACTTCCTTCCCTTTTGCAGACTCACCTTCTTGTAAGATCATAGCTCTATAAAACTCTTGTCCTTTTAAGTGGGGAGCACATGCAAAAAAGGCTTCTTGGCAAGTTCAGAAGCAAGGGTTCCAGGGATGCAGCTCTGTCTTTACATGTGACAGAAGCTTGGTGCCCTGCTTATAGGGACTGCTTTTCCTTCCTGCCCAACTGTCTGGAAAGCTACTCCCTGTAGTAGACCGAGGGCCATGAACTTTTAGGAAGAAAAATCAGGATGCAAAATAGGCTTAGCAAATGTAGAATTTAATGCTTGGGTTCTATCCCTGAGTGACAGATGAAAGGGATAAACAGCTGGGAAGCAAGGCCTACTCCATCGGCTCTGCTGAAAGACCGGATCCATCTGCTCCAGTTCTCCCTTGAAATGGAAATGGACTGCCTTCAAGTCGATCCCGACGTACGTGTGACCCTATTAATAGGGTTTTCACGGTAAGCAGTATTCAGAGGTGGTTTTACCATTGCCTTCCTCTGAGGCTGTGAGGCAGTGACTGGCCCAAGGTCACCCAGTGAGCTTCATGGCTGTGTGGGGATTCGAACCCTGGTCTCCCAGGTCATAGTCTAACACTCTAACCACTATGCGACACTGCCTCAAATCTTCAAAAATTACCCAGAAGTAGCTATTTCATCAGGCTGCAGGAGAGTGAGCTCTGCTGAGGGGACCAGCTCCATTTGGTCCCTCTTTTCCTGGAACTGTTTCAGTTCTAGCTAGTCCTTATATATAGTCATTAAGTAAATAAGATCTGCTATGTAAGAACTGGAGCCTTAGTTTGCTCGTTTTCCTCTTGCTCTTCAGTCTCTTTTTCCTTTTGTCTTCTGTCCTTTAGATTGTTAGCTTTGGGGCATGGGTTTTATTTTTATTGGTCTTATGTAAGCCACTCTGGGAACCTTTTCATCTGAAGAGTAGGGTTTTAAAAGATGATTTAAATAACAACAACAACAAATACAGCAACAATACAGAGGAATGTTCCTCTGTCCTCTCCCATCTAGTATAAGTCCAGGAATAGACTGTCTGTAATTACTGGCTTGGACCAAAGACTGGATCTGCTGCCACAAACACTGCACGCCCTGTTTTTGGCAAGCAAGTCCCCTGACCCATTCACCGATGGAAACTAAAATGTGCACGTTGCTGCAAATCAAGATGGGTTGGGCTGGCATGCAAAATGCTTTTTTTTTTTTTTTTTGCCCATGGTGATCAAGCTAGAAAGGTCAAGTTGCCATAAGTAGCGTCAGGAGCAGCTGTCAGATGGCATGGGAAGAAAAGGAGGTGAAAGAACCAGTCTAAGCAGGGTGATTGCATGCAGTGGTGGCAGATGCCCATTGGGACCGGTAGGGAGGAAGGCCAACAGTAGCAGGGCTTATTCTAATGTGCAGCTAGACACATTTTGTGCAGTGTCAAAAAGAAATTGCAGTGTGAAATTAGTTTTTGTGCAGTTGGGCATGTGAGATGTCATAAGGAGCTAGGTGGTTCCTAAAAGAGAAATGGATGAGAAAATATAAAAAGAAATAGAAAATGAAGATATATATTGGTTCTTTAAAATCTGCATAACCTTATATTAATAGTATAGTACTAGACTAATTACTTGACGAGTTCAGGGGCGGGCAGTGCTCTGGCTGCTTGTGCAGCAGGAAAAAAAGCTTAGAATACACCGTGAACAGTAGGTGGAGCCAGAGCCAATGACAGGCGCAGCCAGCTAATTCTAGTTTTGTCTCCCCCTGCCCTCCTCCCTGCTGAGCTCCATGAGGGCAACACTGAGGCCAAGGAAGATGAAGCCAATGCCACCCTCTGGTCTGGTTCTAAATAGGGTAGCAGGCAGGTGGCAGCTGCTGGAGGAAAGACTGGAGTTGGTCTTTCAGTCCCCCATGCGACCAAACAGATGAGCCCCCGCTGACTCTTGCCCTTCTTCTTGCTCTTCTGCTAACATGCTGTGCCAAAGCCCCACAATTCTCCTGGACACCCTAACCTGTCTCAAAACGTAGCAGGGCAAGCTAGGCAGCTGGTGGGCCCAGAGGCTCCCTCGCTATCCTGGACCCCTTGGCTCCTAGTCCTGCTGTCCAGTGCAGCTCCATTTTCTCAGGCTGGATTGTTTTCTCCTCCACTGCCCGCTCGCCGCCCCCATCCCCTTTTCAGTTCTGTCACATTTGTTTTCATTGCGCAAAATTCAAAACAATCACCACTGTTTCTATGGAAACAGATTTGGTGGCTTCTATGGAAACAGGACTGAAGGAGAAATGGAAAAAGGCGGGGGGGGAGGAGTTGCAAATCCCTGCAGAGTTGTGGCTTTTAGAATCGCGCCCACCCACTGTTCAGGCAGCGGCCTGAATGAATTGATAGGGAGGTGTTGCTGCTTCTGTATGACTACTAATAACCAGTGGCGCCTGGCCCATTTAGGTGAGGATGTTCAAGCCTTTATAAGCTTGATTCCCAGCTGTCTTCCCTGTGTGGTTCTGTCTGATACAGGGCTTCCCCTCATGCCGGTTGTTTGAAATATTGTCCCACTATCACTACCACGTTATCCATCCCGCCCCTCGCAATATACTGCAGGTCAGGGAACAGATGCTACTCCTTATATTGCTTCCCTGGTATCTGCCATGAAGAGATGTTCAGCACAGAGCTTCAGTCTCCAGCCACACCTCAACAGGACCAGTTTTCAACCTGTCAGGCTAGGGTGAATCTGCTTTCCTGAATATTCAGGGCTGTATAAAGACTAACATTCTAGCAGGGCCAGGCAAACCACAAGCTAAGCAATCACCCATGGTACCCAAATTACTGGTATCACGGCCTTAGCTTTGCAAATATATTTCCTAAACTTCAGATTCCTGAAGTGTAGGATTTATCTGCCTGTTCAGTACAAGCTTATCAGCAAAATGGGGATCCAAATCAGGACTGGCCCAAGATAATTTACTGCCTGTGAGTCTGAACAGCAAACAGTGCCCCTCCACCAGACAAGATGCATAGTACTAAAGGTCATTCAAGTTATTACAAACATAGGAAGCTACCTTGTACCAAATCAGATTATTGGTCCTTCTGGCTTAATTCTTGTCAACAGTGATTGGCTGAAGTTCACCAGGATTCCAGACAAGGGTCTCTCTCAGCCCTTCCTGGAGATGATTGAACCCACAACCTTCTGCATGCAAAACGGATGCTCTCCCCCAAATGGTAACATCTGAGGCAGATAATCCCACAGGAGTCTCTCCCTGGGAGAAAATACACAATACAGTTAAATAACTAGCACTTTGTGACCCTTTCATGATATCCAAAATCAGGTGCTCGATGTGGCCACCTCACACTGCCTAACATTAGGGCTGGCCATGCTTCTAACCTATTTTAGTGATGGAACCCGGGGATAATTTTTAGTGCAGATTAAGTAACGAGGAGCATAAGCATGTGACAGTTGTTGATGTTCAACATGAAAATAGGAATGTATAATCCCAGTCAATTCTTTATCATTTAAAATGGTCCATTTGTTACATTGTTCAGCATATGATAAGGCATTGTGTGTATTTTAATTCCAGCTGCCATCCTAAACACGCTTACTAAGGAATAAGCCCCACCAAGCACAATGGGAACTTATTTCCAACTAAACATGTAAAGCATTGCACTGTTACATATCACAGAAAACACCTTAGGCTGAACATGCCTTCCAAACTCTGTTTTGGTCCTGTCAAGGGACAGGCTCTTTCTTTACGTTCTCAGCCTCTGGGGCCAAACTGGCATAGCAGAATAGGCTGAGATGCCAGGAATATCACCGCTATCAACTGGGGGTGGTAATGATCTCCTGCAATACAGTGTGAACGGCCAGATTTTGAAACCCTCTTCCTGATAGCCATACTAAAAAAGAAGAGGAGGAAGAGGAGAGCATGTTGGCCAAAGGTAGAAATGCAGAGACGGGAGGCATCAGGCTGCCAAGCTGTAGAGCCAAATCCTACCTGAATGTTGAGCAGTTGTGTGATCACCATTTCTAGATAAATGCTACCATATGCATTTTTGCATTGCACACACATTTGCTGTACAATAGTCCCATTTTGAATCAGAAGAGCAGCACTGAAGCTATTAGTAATAAGTGGTTAACTTAGGGTATCCCATCATTGGGGATTTTATTTTGTATATGCACAAGTGGCTCATTCCCTGCAGTGTGTAAAACAGATGTCATAAAACTGACACAGCAACTTATCACTGGAGAGCTACAGAAAGGAGGCAGATGCTAATGAGCCACCAGTTTGGGAAGATGGAAGGAAGCATGTTTCCATGGAAGTTCTGAGATGCGCAAGTGTGCTAATTAATATGCAAAGTTGCATACAGTTGGATAAAAGGGGAGGGATTGAGCTGCAGTCATTTTTACAGCTGGTATTTCTGTATAACCCACCCACCCCACATGTGTAACCCAGCCAGTTTTGGCTACAGCTTCAAGGAGGGCAAGCTGCCAAAATAGCCCATTACATAACAATAGGTACAGAGGGAGCTGCCATATATCAAGTTAAACCATTGGTCCATTTAACTCCATATTATACTAACCGGAAATGACTCTGCAGGGTTTTAAACATGGGTCTTTCCCAGCCCTACCTGGAGATGCCGGAGACTGAACCTGGGTCCTTCTGCATGCAAAAGAAAATGCTTTGCCACTGAACCATGGTTGATTTTGTTTTTTGTCACATGAAAGATTCCCATTAAACAGTAACTAACTTTCTTAGTGGGATGTTACACGTCTCAGCATGTTCTGCACTCTAGCCATTGTTTTGCCACTTCTAAGAGCTTTGGTTCATTTTTTTTAAAAGTCAATCCATTCACAGTTCTTCCTGTGAAGCAACCCCCATCAATAGCCAAATTGTTTCATTTCACAACTCTTGCATCAAAGATTTAGATTAGACTAAATTAGATGGGGGCGAATATACTTTACTTGTACTAATGATTGGATGTTGGAAGAAGCAGGCCAGGTTACCAGTGGAACTTCCTTCCCTGGAGCCAGTTTCTAAATTGTTCCAATTAAAATAAACTGTCTTGGGCAGTGGTGTCACTAGGGTTGGTGTCACCTGGTGCGGTAACTCCTTGGCGAGCCCCCAAATGTCCTGCTGAGCACGCACATATGCGCGCACACAATGCCATTCACCCATGCTCCTGAGAGGGCGTGTGCCGGAGGGGCACCCAGCCGGAGCAGGGCTGGGAATGCCAGTGCGCCTCCCTCACCCCGCCAATGCTGCTCCGGGTCGCGCCCGCCCACCCGCCTGCCTCCGAGGAGGAGGAGTTGGCTGCTCCAATGCCGACCTGGAGCACTTCTCGGCTCCTTTTTTTAAGATATGTCAGCGGCCACACAAGAGAGTACAGTGCTCCTATTCCTTTCCAATTGTTGAAGTTACCTGGGGATACTCTGCTTTGGATTCCACCTTTCCAGGTTACATTATCAAAGGCCGGAATCAGAGACTTTTCCATGTTTGAATCAGCATTGTGGAGCTTCCTGCTGAGAAAGAACAGTCTGGTCACCATCCTCTGCTCTTTTTTGCCGGCAAATGAAAACCAGCTGTGCCCATTCTTTGTACCCATATTCCAACAGGTGCAGAGAGCCAGGAACAAAGCAATTATGTGTGTGTGGGGGGGTGTTGCTTCATATCTGAACCAGCAATGCAGAGGGAATAGTTGACTGCTTTGAAAACAAATGTGGTTGAAAAGCAGTATACAAATATTAAGAAAAGCAGCTTTTGGAGGAAGCCAATTACAGCTTTCCAAATGAATTTCAAATTTAAGACAAAAAAAATTACCTTCATGGAGGTCCAGCAAAGAGGTGTATATTTTACAGAGTTTTGTGACAAAACTGCCCTTAAATACAAGGCTAACAGTGTTGGTGTTTTTGGAAAATGGGCTTAGGTTAGCTGCAACAGCTTTTCAAGTCAGAAATATACTTTTGAAAAAAGGATTGCCTTTGAATGCAGCATAGCAACCTGCTCTGGCTTGACAGAGTTCAGAATTTTATCTAATATGGTGTTATAGGACTGGAGGGCTGGTTTGGATGCCATCTTTAGGTCCGTCCCCCCCCCCCCGGTGGTTTTATATCTGTAAGATATGATTCTCTAGAAAGAGTGACTGCTAAACTATTCAAACCAGTCCCTTTGTT
This sequence comes from Rhineura floridana, assembly GCF_030035675.1. NCBI lineage: Eukaryota > Metazoa > Chordata > Lepidosauria > Squamata > Rhineuridae > Rhineura > Rhineura floridana. The sequence continues at coordinate 48,000,734 of NC_084485.1, forward strand.
AATCTAAACTGTATCTGTTATCTCTTTGCATAACTAAAGAGTACAGGTTACTGATTGCCACGGAAAATCCTAGCTGGAGATGTTTCCAGAAGGTAGGCCTTCCCCACTCCCCTGGCTGGAGGTGATACCATCACTGACAGATTGGGGCCAGTCTCCTCTTCCGGTTGGGAAGAAGCAGAGGCCTGAGACACAAGAGGAAACCTAACCGGGGAGCAAGATCTGTTGAGTGTTAATTTGATGAGCCTTTCCATCTTATGCTCAGCCTGTATATATATATAATACCATATATCACAAAAACACCATAGTCTCCAGTTGCCTTCATTCCAAGGAAACCAAACACGAGGTATGTGCTGGCACCCCTGAAATCTCTCACTACTCAAAGATTGGGGTGCATTTAACAATATCATACACAAAAGTCTCTTTGAGAGGTGTAGCTATATTAGTCGGTTGCAGCCAGGGATATAGTCGTCCAGGGGGTCTTGTTTGTTTTTTGGGAGCAGGATCCCTATGTCTCCAGAATCCTATGAGCCAATCAGCATGAAAGGGGAGTGTGTTAGCCACTGATAAGTCTTCTAACATGCTTCCTTGTCCTTTCCTGCTGATTCACATCAGAGTGAAAGGATGAGTCAGCCACTGAGAATACTCTTTTCAGTAGCTAACATTCTCCTTTCATGCTGATGGGCTCCTAGGGATGTGTCTTGTTGTGGGAGAAGGCACTAACAAGGATCTCATTCTCAACCCAGCAGGAAAACAAGAGAGGGACATGGCTGTGCCTACCATAAAGGGACCCTGTATTTCTGGATTTACCGCAAGACTACTGGTTGCAGCAAAAACAGTGAAGACTCTTGCAGCACCTTACAAGTCTAATACATTTATTATGATATAAGTTTTTGTGGACTGATTTATTGTGGCATAAGCTTTTGTGGACTCAGGTCTACGACAACTTATGCCACGATAATCATCCCAACATTATTTGCGACCAAGGAAAGCTTCCTCTGCACAGCACAGGAACAGCCACCCCCAATTCTAGCAGGAAACCAACAGCTTAGCTCAACCTTGTATATGGAGATGTGTTTCATGGTAGACTCAGAATTCTTTGATACCTTGCTTTCATACGGACAGGAAGACTAATAATTGATTTCTTCCCACACACCTATTACTTACTTTGTCTACCACCAGCCAGTCTGTTTCTGCAGTTACCTTTTAATATTCTCCTGGGTGTCTGCAAATAAAAGAACCCCCCCCTATGAACCCCATGTGTACTACCTGAACTCCGTGCAGGAAGAGGCTCACAGTTTGACCATTTTTAAAGTAGCAGGAGGTCGAATATAAGATCGTTATATATAGTTGCTGCCTACCATAGCAGAAGCTCATCATTCATCATCACTCAGCTACTATTATTTGAAGGCAATGCTAATGTAAATAATGTCTTTCTGCCACTACTCTATGCACAAATGTTACACTCTGGACAATAAAAAAATGGGAGAAACCACATCTGTGTAAGCTAGAAATTGTGAGATTTGTTGCAACTCCAACTTTTCTGAGCACATACTTATTTTAAAGAGGTAGAGGTTACTGTTCCAAATACTTGGGGTGCCTAACAAAGATAAAACAACCCAATACAATATTAATATTGTTTTAAAACAGCTGCACTGAAGGTACTGTTTGACCAGGTGTTGGTTCAGTGAATTTGGCTCTGTACTGAGTCTAACAATTTGTTATTCCTTGCCATTTTCTCTGTAGCTCTGCTCCTTTTGGAGCAGCGCTGGCCATCAGACACAAGTGAGTCATTCTGAGGCAAATAGGATGTCCCTAGGAATTAATGTCTGAGGCTTCCACAAAGGCCTCTCCTACAAAGGTATCTGCTGAAAACTATGCAATTGCACATTCGTCTTTTTTAAAAAATTATGCAAATTTGTATTTTGTTCCATTCTGAATGATCAGGCGAATCTTTTAAAGAACACTAGCACACAACAACCATCAATGCTTCTGTGGTCAAAATGTGATGTGTAGATGAGGTTTTAAAAAGGATCGCCTAAATAAATATGGGAGATAAGACACGTTTGCCAGCAATGTTGAATCTAAGTAGATTTTTTATGTCTTGTTATGGAGCCAGTTATGGCTGAATATACACAAAGACACAATCATGAAAAAGGGGAAAAAACAACACGTGCCCACTGCAGTCATTAATGCTCCTCTATACAGTAGATCAACACAGGTACAGGGAAGCACCAAGCAACTCCACCCCCTAGCTTTTGCGCAAATTGTGCAACTATCTGCACTGAGGGAGTCTTTGCCTATATAGCTGTATGCATGAGGGCTTCCACACGACTCAGAGCTCTGTGTGATCAGGATACTGAGTTGTGTGGAAGCCTCTAAATTGGAACAATCATGCAAAGTAGAATGTAAATCCCTTGCATTTGGGGGGAAAGATGGGAAATGGACAGTAGTTCTGAGGTCCAAACTGCGATACTTTCATCCAAATACCTTTGTGCAGTGCAGTGGAGGCAAGGGATTTCACACACACAATTGCACAGCACTACACTGGTAATCAAATGCACATTATAGCAAGTGTAAATCAAATTGATCTGTGCTAAATAAGATCACTTCCAGACAACCTGTTTATTGAGCATTCATTCTGATGTATTTGCTCAAAGGTTGTGGGGATGTTCAATGACATTGCCTACTGGGCATTCATTCAGATTTGTTTGTGGAGAGATTAGACAACATTGCTTCAAGCTAGTGCATTTTTTCATCGTTGCAAAAAGTCTGATTTTGGAGGGGGAAGGGGACCAGGTTTATTGCATAAGAGCTCTAAGTTGCTGTTATGTGATTGAATCCCACCAGAAAATAGCAACAGTTTGGAAGTGTCCAAGGTCTCCTATACATAACCTATGGAAATGGAAATGGACTGCCTTCAGGTCAATTCCGACTTATGGCGACCCCATGAATAGGATTTTCATGGTAAGCGGTATTCAGAGGCAGTTTACCATTGCCTTCCTCTGAGGCTGAGAGGCAGTGACTGACCCAAAGTCACGCAGTGAGCTTCATGGCTGTGTGGGGATTTGAACCCTGGTCTCCCAGGTCGTAGTCCAACACCTTAACCACTACACCACACTGGCTCTCTACATAACCTATAACACCCATATAATTGATCATCTCTGGTATTTACAGGTGTAAGCACTGTGGGACACACAGATCAGATCAGCAATATAACTTGTCTCACCTTTGTCAAGACTATGCATTAGAAGAGGATGGTTACTGATGGAACTCCATCTAAGAGATAGAACAGAAGTGATATTTCATTGGTATTCTATCTCTTGCTTTCACACATGAGTGCTAGAATCCTACAGGTAACACAAGATTCCTTAAGACACCAGGGGAGTACAAGGATTAATGAACTTGTCAGACCTGAGGTTTAAAATAACTTCTTGATGGCTACTTAAGTAACATAACAATGTGGAGACAGAGGTTTTTTAATAGAGTTTTTTTAATGGCTCTTTAAACAGACTTTAATTCTCATTTTCTACAACAATTCAGTGTAAAAAGCCCCGAGTCCATATACAAGTGTTTGAGAATTTGGAGTAGTTTTATTATTATTATTATTATTATTCCAGCTTGGGGGCATTGTGCGGCTTCTATAATTAATTCAATTTGTCTTTTCACACAGGTAGTTATTACCCTGAAGAAATTGACCAGACAAAACATTTCAACCTAAAGACTGGAAAAAACAGCCTCCCCCAGAAACCCTTTGCCAAACCAATGGTAAGACACGCTCCAATCCAAAGTGAGTATTTACAATCCTCTTGGCAAGGGAAGGCATTGATTAACTGGGCACATGGCTGCCATGTTCACTGAAAACCAGTCATAACAAAACTAGGAGAATGTCGAACTACCAGGAGGGGCAATTCAAATCTCTGATATAGATCACAGGAATACAATAGTGGAAATGGTATCTCTCCACATTTCCCCAAATAGAAGAGCTGGAGCATTGTAGGTGGCATCCAAATAGTGTACCTTACTCCCACTTTTGAGTGAGAAATATGTGAGTCAGGGGAAAGCCAGCAAGGCACAAGGCAGTGGTTTCTCTGGTAGCAACAGAACACTTGCTCCCCCACTGTGGAGCAAGTGGATAGTTTTTCTTCCTCTCTCATAATTCTAAAACAGAATGGTTGGCAATTCAGGACAGGCAAAAGGAAGTATTTCTTCACATGGCACATGGTAAAACTACGGAACTCACTACCAAAAAAACCTTCAGGCATCTTTTTTATTGTGCATTCACGATGATTTGTGCTTGTGATGGCAACTGGGCAGTTATTTGTGATCTTGCTTTCAATACTGTTTGCACCAGCAAAAGTTTTGAGGCAGACGTACTGCTTTGTTTCCTGTTGGTGCATGTCCTGTGACTTCCTGCTGAAATCCTGTACCTTTTTATACTACAAATGTTCCAGCTTTTTTTTGTCCCACTTTTATTGTGCTACAGTGCAAGAGGGCCCCTCCAGACGTCAATAATGCAAAAACATTGGGGAAGAATCACAGAATGAATAAAGTGGAATGATGTGTAGACAGTCCAGCATAAATCCACCACTAATGGACTATGACTGTGTCAATGCCCTGTTGCAGACTACACCTGCAAACAAACCACATCAGTCTGGAGGGGCCCTGGGTCAGTTTAAAAAGGGGGATTAAATAAATTCATGGAGGATAGGACTATCAATGGCTACTCGTCAAGATGGCTAAATCCTACCTCCAGTACTAGAGACAGTATAACTCTGAATACCAATTGCTGGGAACATGAACAGGAAAGTGCTGAGCATGAGCCTATGTCCTGCTTGCGGACTTCCCATTAGCACCTGGTTCACCCACTGTGGAACAGAAGGCTGGACCTGATGGGCCTTTGATCTGATCTGGTAGAACTCTTTTTACATATAGTCTTAGCTGTTAATCATAAAGACAGCATGAGAGTGAACGGCAGTCTGGCCTTTCTGGACAAACCACCCCATTGTTTCCAGAACATCAGATTAGATGTACTTCTTTTTTAAAGACAACAAGTCTGAGACAGAAGCAGGACAGGACTGAGACCTAACTTTTTTTTTTTTTAAGAGACACATACCAAACTTTACATGTGCACATCCTTCACACTTGATGGGGCATGCTTTTTTGTATTTGGATAGGCATCCCCAGTTCAAAATGTAAAATATTAGCCGTAAGTACTAGCACTGACGACACATTTTGGGAATGTCGCTTTTCAGGGAGAAGCGGGTGCCAGACTGCCTCCTACACCAGAATATGAACAAAGGATAATTTACAGAGTGGTGCAAAACATAACAACGCAGCCCTTTATGCAATGGACGTGCACAATAAATGCCTCTCCTATTGCACCGCACAAGGGATGTCTGACATGAATGACTGTTAAATCTACCCTGAAGTGTAATAAAAGTGGCATGTTATTTTGATCAGAGCTTCTTTTGATCAGGGGCCAGGAGATCAGGAGAGGTAGATAAGTGAAGAACTTAGAGGGGAGGGGATTGCCTATAGTTAAAAGCTCACTGAAAGGAATGGGGAAAATGTGCATTAGTACCACTACAAGCTAGTATCAGAGAGGCAACCTATTCTTAAATAGGGATGGGGAGGTTAGATTCGGTTCATATTTTAAGTCATCCTTTGAAATTCGCACTTACCCAAATTTTGTGATGCAGTTCTCCAACCAATGTTCTAAAAAATGCATATACTAGAGAAAATGTGTATAAAATGAATATATCAAGTGAAAATAACATACAAAAATGCATTATATTAGGAGATATTAGTAAAAACTGCATACAAAATGTGTTTATTAGGCAAAATTCACACTAAAATGCTGAAGAATTTTCAGGAGGATTATTTTTTTAATTGCAAATTGCTGCAAAAACCTGAAGAACTGAATTTAAGACTGGAAAAATGAGAAATGCAGAAAACTGAAATTGACAGGTCCTTCTATCCCTATCCCTAGAATAAGAGAAATGTGTAAGAGGAAAATTAGATGGAGGTAAAACTGAAGGAGCACAATAACCAGCATCACAGGAACAGTAAACAGATGATGAACCAAACAAGGAAAGCAAAAGGAGGCAGCAGGAGCATCTCAATCTGAGTAAGGGGACTAGAAGGAGCTGGAAAAATGTGGGACTGGAGTAGTCAGGAATGGAAAAGCACAGAGGGGAAACAAAGACAAATTACTAAAGAAATGCAGAGGTTGTGTGCATGGAAGATGCTCAGAGAAGAAAGTGGAAAGCAGATGGAGGTGTTGGGAAGCAGTGAGGGCCTAGGGGGGTAAGTTGAAGGATAAGGTGATGGGAGAAACTATAGAGAGCAAATAAGATGAGTGACTCAAGAAGAATCGGGGTGTTTTATGGGAAGTGACTAATAAATGAAATAAACAAACAACAGGGAAGGGGGAAAATATGAAGGTATTTTAGGAAGGGTTGGGAATGTATTCAGAAAGGGAGAAGATAAGGGCAATGGGGAAAGACAATGAAGGACTGCCAGGGCCACTAGACTGAAATGAAAATGAAGAGCATGGAAGCATGCAACAGGCAGAGGGAAACTGGGATCAAAGCAGGGAAGCACAAAGTCAGCGACAGATGAAAACAAGTAGGAACTGGCTACACACAGTATGCAAAAGCATGAGTGGAGGTCAAAACAATGAGAAGAAATGATGAAGTGCAAGGAAAGTGTAAGGGAATGGTTGAAGGAAATGAGGAAGCACAACGTGCTCTCCGAAAATGTAATCAAGCAAAGCCTCAAGCCCCCAAGGTGGAAATTACAAGCCAACGTGAATATCCTGATGTGGAATTACAGTGATCCAATGGGAACTGCGAAGCACAAAGACAGGGACAGCAGAAGGCGGAGATTAGGAAGTGCTCAGTGTCTGGGATAGAAATCATAGGAACCACTAGGAGTAGGGATGCTTGAGGAAATTGGTGGGTCTGAAATCCAAAGCACTCACCTGATCTGTACCAATGCATAGATTGAAATGTGGTCCACTTTAGACTCTACCCTTTTACCAAATTCCACAAGGTGATTCTATGGCGGGCCTTAAAACATTTTTTTTAAAATAGCAAGTACTAGACACTTGGAGTGGCTGCACATATTGAAAATGGAACTGAAAATGTCCCTGGGAGTCTCAAGGGGGACTGTATGGAGGGGGGAAATGACTGCCCCATGGACCCACTGTACAAAAAAAAAGTGGGGGGGGAAGATCGCTATCCCCATTCTTTTCCTCCATACAATCTCCATGGCAGGGATGGCTCCTCATTATGTTCCATTGCTCCTTGAGGCACTTCTAGCTCAGTTACCAATATGTACGGCAGGAGCTGCCTTTTCTAGATGCTCCAGGTAGCTACAAACTATTTACAGAAAAAGAAGAAAAATGTAAATTGATACAGATTTTTTTTGGGGGGGGGAGAATCCACCCATTTAATGGGGAAACTAGACGTAACAAATTTACAGGAGAACACATGTGAAAGAGACATGAACCAATTAAGAATTTATTTATTTATTTATTATTTCAATTTATATACCGCCCTTAGCAGAATAGCTCTCAGGGCGGTGAACAAACAAGTGAGTTGTACAACAAAATGAGTTGTACATCCCTAATAGGGAGCAATGTGGATATATGAACATGCTACAGTCATATTAAAAAACCAAGAACCCTGATCAGAGGTCAAGAAAAGGTGTTTGGAAGGCATATGAGGTGGGCATGGAAGAAAATACTCAAGAGTGGGGAACAGGAGCAAAGGGCTGGAAAAAGGAGGAGCAGCAATAGAAAAAGAAATATGGAAAAGAGGAATGGAAAGACAAGGGTGGATGTGATGACTAGTGGAAGAAAAATGCGAGCCTGTTGTTCCATGGCCAATTCAGGAGGATGCAGAGGGAAGAATGTCATGCATAACATTTGATGATTGAAATAAGAAAATGGCAGATTGAAATGTCTATGTGAAGTAAATGTTTAACATATACATTGTTGGGGACTACAAAGCTCTGTTCACACTTGCTGAATTTCCCCCTGCAGTTGTGCCAAGTAACAATGCAGCCACAACCAAAGAGTTAGTTTACACACACATGATTATGTGGTGAAATTTAGTGATCTGAACCAGCCCTGGGACAGTGATGTGGTGCTGAGCTGGTGGGAGTCATGCAGAGCAACAGAAAACATGAAGGAGGTGGAAGAGAGTTAGAGCAACCTTTGTAAACCTGATGTCCTCCAGATGCTTTTGTTCAAAACATCTGGAGAACAGCAGGTTGGCAAAGGCTGGGTTAGAGGGATGCAAATAAAGATTAAATATTCAAATAAAAAAAGAAGCAACATCAAGAATAGAGAGAAAGCTCCACTGCAAGCAATGAAGTGAAGCAAAGGAGGAGGGTGAACAGGAGAGGCCCACAAAAGCAGAGCGAAAGGAAAACACATTGCAAGAAGAGGCAAGTAGAGCAGGTCAGGCCACAGCTCAGTAGCTGGGAACACAATGGAAGAGAAACTCAAAAAGTGGTGGTGAAACAATGGCAGAAGAAAGCAAAGCATTTTGTGTGGATTTTTTTTAGAAAGTGTCTGAAAATCCATGAAAGGTTATTGCAAACTCCAAGGGAGTGGAGCCTGGTTGAAACATGATATCAGCACTTTTTTTAAAACACCAACACATTGATTTACCCATATAGCATTCCACTTGATTGACAACAAACAGGTCACCTGCACCTAGGCAGGTAGCATTAGCATGCCTACATGACAAGACACCCAGGCCATGGATCCCTGGCATACACCCGGAAGCACCAGCGACCCCCTTGAATCATGGCACTGGCAGTATGGAACCCTGCATGGGTACACTGTCTTAAAAACATGCCAGAAATGTGTTTAAACTCAGTATGAATAAGGATGCCATTAGAACAGGTGGAAAAATGTATCTCCTTAAAAGTCTGGTCTGAAAGTGAGGGATGGCTTCTGATCCCACTTGAGGCTCTGGGAATTCTTCCCATACACGACAGATCCCTTTCTTTTATTCTTTTTAGGGAATGGGGATGGTTGTAACAGGAGTTCAGCCACTGTCTAGCCACTTCTAAGATCTAAGGGGGCAGCATGATAAAGCAGAAGCACCTGTTGTCACTTGACTCCCGTTTATTAAAAGGGAGGGGTGGATTTCCCTATAAAAGCTAAACAGCTGCAAGTGCTCCAAGTTCTACCAGCAGGAGGCAGAAAGCCTAGGGCATATTCTGCTTGTGATAAGCTATATTTAGGGCCAGAGTTCAATAGCAGTGTTCAGTAGTGCTAAGATGAAATTCCAGAGGAGAAAAAAACTAGCCAATATCAACAAAAGCAAATGAAATGTCAGTAGGTCAAGATTAGCACTTTAGCCCACATGTTCATCTTATGCGAGATAAAATTGTCCTTACCACTTAGCAGGATGACTTAAGCCAAGCTGTCCAGAGAGCCCCTGCCTGGGGCACTTTGCTCATCTAGATGGCCCCTTCTGGCTTATCTTAAAATAATAAATAAATTAGGAGTTCGAAGTGTTACCTGTCTTCCAGTTTTGAAATGCTCTCTCTCAGGAATTACTTTAGCCATCATTGCCTTAGAAATGGCACATGGGAAGTGAAGATGGATGGGATAGAAATTGCATGAAGTGATTCTGAAATCCCATTTGCTATAAAGAGAAAATTGCTCTTTGGGTAATTTGGGGAGCTACTTCCAAGCAGCAAAGAGCAGTGGGACTCGGGGCTATTTGGGGAACTCAAGTAAATAAAGCAGAGAGGAGATTCAAGGGATGGGGAACCTCAGGCCTGAGGGTCAAATACAGTCCTCCCCACCTCTCTGTCTGGCCCTCAGCACTCTCCCCAGGTCCCACACCCTCTTTGGGTAGTTTGTGCCTGGCTGGAATATGCTCTTCATCTCTCATTAAGCTTCTTGCTTATTTGGATGGAGAATAGAGAGGCATGTGTGAGTGTGAGGAAACTAGCCAACTGTACAGAGGTAACATTCACACTCATTGCTCTGCCTACTTGTGCTTCTGGCCTCGCTCACCATTGGCATTCCCCAGAAGGTAATGTCATCCTTGCCTGAAAAAGATTCCCCACCTCTGCTGCATACACTTAAGTTTTCAGAGACTTACGAGGCAGTATGCAGATAGCACGCTCTGCAGTGCACACACTGGCCTTGTTCACACACTAAACCATAGTTCAGTGCTATGCACACAAGCAGCAATGAGCCTTGTCCTCTCCTCCCTCTCCCCTCCCGCAGTCATGCATGGAGACCGAAAGCCTTCATTTCCATTTTCAGCTAACTGCAGTTACTTCTTATGTCCAAACCTTGACAAACTGTGGTTCGTGTGAGCTATGGTTTAGGGAAATGTATCATCTTCAAACTATGGTTAACAATCCTAGCTCGTTTCCCTAAGTCACAGTTAACACAAGCCTCAGTTCTGATGTAGGGTGGTATTTAATGCTAGTCCTACTCAGAGTACACCCACTGAAGTTAACAGACATGACTAACTTAGGCTTATTAATTTCAATGGGTCTTCTCTGAGTGGGAGTTAGTTAAATATAACCCATACTGAGTAACTGCAATTAGCTGAAAACGGAATGTTTTCAATCTCCTCCTCACAGCTGCAAAGAGGAGAGAAGGAGACAGCATATTAGCCCAAGGCTCACTGCTGTTCATAGACACCGCACTAAACTATGGTTTAGCATTAGCCATTCGTGATCTCTTTTGAAGTACAAAACCAGTGTGAACAATCTGCCAAACCCATTTGACTATGGGGGGGGGGTGAGTTGTGAGCAAAAGGGTCCATTATTATTTTTCTTTATTCATAAGAGATGTGTGCTGCTCCCCACAGTGATTGGCCAGGCGCTTCTGGGAAGCCCATAAGCAGGGCATGAAGGTAACAGCTTTCCTCCATTATTTCCTTTTTAGCAACTGATATTCACTGACCTGCTGCCTCTGAACACGGAGGCTCCATTTAGCTTTTGTGGCTAATAGCCATTGATAGACTATCCTTCTTCATAAATTCTATCTAATTCCCTTTCAAATCTAAGCAGTGGCCAGCACCACATATTGTGGCAGTGAATTCCATAAACAAACTGCGTGCTGGGTGAAGAAGTTTCATTTTCACTTGGGAGTTGTTTTACATAAGCTCCTTGGGGGTGGGACAGAAGAGGTGACAGGACAGAGAAAAGAGGTGGCAGAGTCTTCTGGGAGGACTTCACCAGCTTGGACAGAAAAAAAGTGCAATCAACAGAAACAAGAAAATGGCAAGTGGAGTTTTCTCAGACCATCGCCTGACCCCGACCCCTCCCCTACTGACAAACGCCAGTGGTCAGGGGCAAACAAAAGCCTATATGTAAATGTATGCAATGACTCCCCCCAAAATGAAAAGCATCTTCAGGTACCTGCAATTTTTAGTGGGGTGCAGGAGAAGGAACTTTACCCTTGCTCTGTTGGTTGCTGCTCTGCTCAAAATGCCCCTAGCTGTTTCCCCCTCATGGGGTTCATGGAATTGCTCAGGAGCAAAAGCAGGGAGGCAACTCTGAGCAGGAAAACACCTTAGAGTGAAAGGGTGAAGTATCTCTCACATTTCTTCAGCACTACTGAGGCTCCCTTTCAGAAAAATAACCAAACTCTTTATTTGTATTTTTGTACATTTATACACCACCTTTCTCCCATCATGAGACCTGAGGTGACACACATGGGGTTTGAAGGTGGTCGCCCATCCAGGCACTGACCAGACTCAGACTTGCTTAGCTTCACCAAGATGGTGGCCTCAAGTGTCTTCAGACTATTCCCAGGGACTTTGTTACACACAACTCAGTTTGAAATGGTTTTATGTACGTGCATGCACACGAGACTGTATCCAGCGTTAGTTCTAGTCAGAGTAGACCCATTGAAATTAATGGACCTACGTTTGCCATGTCCATTAATGTCAATGAGTATACTCTGACTAGAACTAACACTGCATACAACTCACAGCTAATATTTTAGCAAAAGAGCAAGGGATGATGGAGAGATTTCAGCATGAATTGAACTGGATGGAACTAGTCATCTAGCTATATACATTAAGTGTTCCTGGGTTTTGCAGCACCCTCTGGCACACTCTAGCAAGGAAAGGAAGTCGAGGGCTGAGAGAACACAGGGGGCGCATGAGAATGGGTATATACACAATTTTCCTTGGAGACAAGAGGAACTGGAAAATAGGACAGGACTGACTTAGCCAGTTGTGAGGGTGGGAAGCTTAGCAGCTGAATTAGCTTGTGTTCAATTTGGATAGATCAATTTTTAGAATAGCCAGTCCTCTAGGGATGCTGCTCAGTATGGCCGAGTTTCTGTAGAAATTCTGTTATTTCCAAATTCAGAGAAGATGATAAAAAGCATTCCTTCAAAGCTGTGGGTCACATCACACACTATCCACATCTCAGGATGTGCTCAGTCAAAGCCTTCCACCAACTCTGCCAAGGTAAAGCCCAACTGCTGTGAGCATTGAAATGTATTGCCGATTGGAGCATTGTTGGCAAAAGGGATGCTGCAAGAGTTTTTTGCCTAGGACACAAGGCGGCTACTTGCTAGTGACAAAGTGCCCCAGGAACCAGGAACTCCATTACTCAAGAAATATCCAGCATAATTCTTTACAGACAAACTTTAAGAATATACAAATAATTAAAAGGCAATAATTAAGGGGGGGGGGAAATCACAGTCCAAAAAGTAGATTCTTAAAAAAAAATTAGTTCCCAATGAAAATGCTAAAAATCATCACAAAAGGAAGTATTTACATCAGGAGTTAGCAAGCATGTTTAACCCCAATCCCTGCCCACCCTCTTTTACAAACTCATGCAAGGAATAGAAAGGGGCTGCCCCAGAAAAGCCTGTCTAGCCCTGAGCTGGGGAGCTGGACAGCTGCCAGTGTTTGCTTTGTGTGTTCCTGTTCTTCAGATGAGAACAGGCCCCGCCTCTACCCACCTATGTACATAGAGGAAGACAGCAAGAGCTAGGCAGACCATCTCTCCGTTTCCCTGGCACAGTAAGGCGCATGGTGGTGACAGCACAGCCCAGTTGCTACAAGCTCTTCATTTGGCAGTGGTAACTGAAACACTCACACAGTTGGATATAGACAGAGAACAAGGCCACAGATGTGATATTTGCATGGATCTTGCTGGCCTGCCATCTAGGAACAGGACGCAGCAGTTCACAGGGATTAACTCTATGTAGGTTGTGTTGAATGAATAATCTTGTGAGCTCACAGCCCTGAAGGCCTGTATCTTGAGTCCCATGCTATCTGGGGGGCATGGGGCTATGATGTGCTTGTTGCAGCGCTTGCCTGACTTTATTGCTCATGCATTTACCCCCATTGTCTTCCATTAGGTGTACATTACTCTGTTTTTGGCTTGGAGTGTTTACCAAGAGGCAATCCTTACATCATTTTAAATGTGCTTGCCTACAGGAACAATAACACCTCAGGCTTCCTATTCCCCCCAGTTTCATTTGAAGGGGGATGCAAAGGGCACTTGCCCTTCTGCTAGTGAATGCCATTCAAGTAATGCAGGAACTGGTTCTAAAAGAATCCTGTCCCTGGCAACATGATGCTGGTTCTTCTTTCCTTTGCTCTGTCAAGGCAGCATGACAGCCTATCAATTAAGCCAAATAAGTTTATCTGGGTAATTACTAGCATTCAAAGCAAGTGGTATCCGGTTCTTAGATGAGGATATGCAAACACTTTCAGCAGAATTGCTTCTTGAAGTTTCATAGCCCCCTCCAGTCCCCCGACATCATTTTTACCAGCTGCATATCAGGGCTAAGGCTGGTTGCCTCCCCTGAGCACAGCAAGCAGATCCACAGACTGCCATACAAGGCCAGCGCCAACTGCTCTGCACTTGCAATCCCATAATCCAATAGGTATTTTTATTTTAGCTAATCTTCTGCCTGGTTCACCTGGCTCCCTACTCTCAATTTTAGAGAATATCAGTATTTAAAGAAACTCCTTTGGAGATCATGAACCTAAAGTTTCTTTGCCCCTTGTTCTGAGCTCAACATAGCCTGTTACTGCATCAAAATAGAAAGCATAGAGGAGATGCTTTCAATTAGCAATCACCAGGATTTAGTTTAACCTCACTCGCTAATACATTCTGAAGGTGTGCAAAGGCAGGGGAAAATAAGTAAACTAAATTGATAAAAGCCATACAAAAAGATCTGGCAAATCCTACACTAATTTTAAGTGTTGTAGGCAGGGATGTGGAAGAGGCATCATTTGCCCCAATTTTCTTTTGCTTTTCTTGGGTTTTTAATTCAGATCAAACAGATATCCTGGATAGCAATATCATGGGGCACGAAGCTGTCAAATGCCCCCATGTCTTTTTTCTGTCTCCTTTCACCTGTGCACTTACTTAAAAGTAAACGCCAGTGAATTCAGGTGGAAGAAATGGCAACATGGATCTTTTGATCATAAACAAGAGCATAATGGGCCTGCAGTTCAGAACTAGGGAGGCTGCAGGAAGAGCAGGTGCCTGTCACTAAATGAGAGAGCAAGCAGCAGTTTTCTGAAGAGTTAGAGGTCACTCAGACATCCCAACTGGAGTCCCAGAGGAATCATTCATCCCTCAATCACAATTTTATGAATGGCTTCTTCAACTAATATTTTTGTAAAGAAATGACAGCGTGTATTGATGAAGAAGATTCAAGGGAAGGACCAAGGGCAGACTGGCTCTATTGTTTGTTAAAAATGGACTGCAGAAATTGAGTTCAAGCATCAGAAAAAAAATTCTCATTGGGAATGGGAGAAGATTGCAACAACAAACCCCTAAGTTCTAACTTTTATGAGGGTCACTCCTCAGAGAACATGCTTTAGGTCACATGGAGAGATAAACACCTGCTGAAACAACTCTCACAGTGCTCAGTTGTTGGGTATTGTTTTGTTTATAATATTCTGGTTAGAGCTGAAATGGATGGTCAGATCTCAGTTCAGATGTTGACTGATGTTATGAAATAAAAAGGTGTGATATGCATATTTTATGGTCAGTTTCTAGCCCTTAAGAAGGTAAAAATAAGCTTGAAAATGTGTAGGCAATGGGGTGAGAAACCCTGGCAAAATCTGAAGATCAGGGAGTAAGGGGTTGAGGTGGATCTCCAAATGCCAAGGGACAGGATGACTTGAAATGTCCTGCCCAGTTCTTTGCCCCTCTTCATGCCTAGGAGCAGTAGAATATATTGGGCAAAATAAGCAAATCTATTTAGCAGAATTTATTTATTGCAAAATTCAGTTTATCATGGTGGATAATTTAGAATGTTTATGGTCTTCAGTTGTAAACATGTCAAAAGTTTGCAAAAAAATAAACAATACTTTTCCTGTTTTGCAAGTTGTCATTTTAAATAAAATGATGCCACAGACATTTATATTGCTACAGCACTAATTATTTAGATAATAAATTGAACTTCTGAATTATCACACAAATAACCGAAACTTAAACTCACATTAGTGAGAAATACAAATTAAAAATTATGAGCTGCAAGCATATAAATTGAAATTCAGTCAAAATCCACACAGGTTCCAAAAGGAGAATATTAAAAGAAAATTGTTCCTTGCTTGCAATGATTCGTGAATTTAAGAAGTTTCATATTCATTTCAGCTTTCCAAGCCTCTTTCCAAACTCACTGATGGATGAGGCTGAGATAATTTAAACCTTCTAAGGATGGCCTGCTGTTTTGTAATAACAAAAACTGACCAACTGATCTTCTGATTCAGATCAGTCAGGTTCTACTGCACCTCTAAAGAACATTCCTCCATAATCCTCTCTGAGGGTTGACGTACAATTTTTAAAAAATCCACATAGTACAGCCCTTCCATGTGATTATACTACTTCAGCATGCAAGTGGGATTGTGTGACATGTTTAATCAATCTCTCACAACAAAAATGTCCTGCCTGTGGAAAGCAGACATGTCAGAGGTAGAGTATGTTCTAGCCTATTCTTTTGCCTGACATTCACGTTTTCTATATGCAGGGAGGTTTGAGTTGATTTTTCCTTTTTACATGGAGAACCATTCAAACTTGTCATCCCCAAGCTGCATTCTCAAATGTACAGTCCCAGAAGAGTCATCTCTCTCTGGAAGGCTACTTCCAAAGAAGCCAGGGCCTGGTCTTGCTTGTGCTCTATACAGTGATGGGACTGTACATTATGAACCCTCCTGCTGTACTGCGATTCAACATTGCCCTACTTTTCAGATCACATCCCTGCAGCAGTGTGGCCTGCAAGGAGCTTGTGGAAGGGGGGAACATAACTTACCCACGCCCCAAATCCCTCAGCAAAGCAGGGGAAGTTTTTAAGTGAAGAGAGAGATCCTCTGCTGGGGCTCTGAAAGTTGCCCCTATGAGCAGTTAATACATTACACTGGGAGCTAAAGGGTTACCACCAGTCCCCTGCCCCATACCTTTTCTATGGAATGGAGTTGACTCACTAGAGGTAGCAAGCAAACTGTTTTCTAATCAGAGCACTGGCTGCCTAATAGTGACATAGGAGAAGCCCTGCCCTGAGATACAAAGCGGGCACCCAACCCCATCTCCCCATCCAGGAACTTGGAATGTTCTGCAACACTGGAAAGATGGCACTTCCTCTACCTATTCACTGTCTCTCCTGGTTCCTCTCTATGGGATATGTGCTTGTTCACCTCTGCACGTAAGCTGTTTCTTCCCCCTTAAAATAACCATCCTTACAGAGGCTGGTTGGTCACAAAGGCTTTGAGATTTCCAGTTTTAAAAAAACAACACAGAATAACAGAAGTGTTTCTCCTTGGGAACAACTATGGCCACCCATTGTGTGGGGCAGGGAGAGATGGAGACAAGACTGGATTCGGGGACATGGAGGGCTGAGCATTGCCTTCTTATGAACTCCTCTGGCTCAACGGCACCACAGCCAGACAAGCATGGAGGTTGATACAACAAAGCAAAAATTGTTCTGCGCCATGGAGATGACGTCAGCAGCCTAAAGAGGAAGAAAGCCCAGCTCTACTGATGCATTTTAGTAATCATGGGAAGTTTGATGCACATGGATAGGGAGGCAACACAGACCATGCTTGCACTGTTGTTTCCCACAGGTCAGATCACAGGAGAAGTGGTAGCACTTGTTTTTCAAGTGCTGGCATCACTCTTGCAGGCCCATACTGTGTGCCAGCACTGCAGGCTGGGTATACGGGCCAATGCTGGTATCACTGGTTGGGCACACCTGGGGAAAGCTATCCATGCAAACAGAGTTGTAGAGCAAATCCAGAGTGTTTCCAGTCTTTTACACAACAGCCTAGAGCATTGTGGTGGTGGTGGTGGTGGCATTTCCTTGTCAATTCCATTTGCTAACACCCTCCTCCCTCTCTCTTTCTCTGTACACCATACCGAATGCCTCATTCGGGGGAGATCCTTTAGCACAGCTGTTCTCAGAGGAGTTCTTAAGGCTTTGAAACCAGCTCTCTGGTGTTTCCTGAAGCACTGCTGTTTTCCTTTCCTCCAGACCAAGGCAGGGAGGACCCAAACAGCTTTGCTGATGCTGCACGACGCGCCCCGATTCCCCTTCCTGTGATGCCTTTCGCAATGGAGAGAGATGCATCTCCTTGAACTGGTGACCGTGGGGAAACCACACACATGCGCACACACACACATGCACCTGATGCCATGAAAACAGCACAGAACTGCTTCACTAGGCTCTGGAAATGTCCAGCTCTTGTTGGTCATGTTCCCACTGACAGCAGGGACTGAAAGGTTTCCAGTGACCAGAAACCACATCCCTAGCAAGACTCTCCCCACTATGTCCCCTGGCTATGTAGCACCGCTTCTGTGTTGCTGGTATCCCTGTTGAGCAAAGGAAAGATGCCCGGGGTGAGATGCATGGTACCACCCCGGATATCTAAGAGCAGAGCCCCTCAGCCGTGGCTGGCTCAGAAGTAGCCAGTCCTAGAGGTGCCAAAGGGAGTGGCAGTTCCAGGGCATAGGTTGCTCTTCCATCAGCAGAGTAGCAAGCACAGTCCTCTCACTCACTCAGAGGCCCTGCTTTCTCTTCCACCCGGCTGCCATCAGAAGGGTGCAACTTGCACTTGGAAGGGGAGTGGCGGACAGCTGAGCGTGATGGCCGAGCAAAACAGGAAGTCAGCGACTGGGAGCTGCAGTCACAGGCAACATCCTGCAAAGACAGAGAGAGAAAAAGAAAGAAGAGTAGCATGGTGACAAGGAATGGGTAACTTGACATCGGTTATAGTGTGGTGGCTAAAGACATGAACCTTGTTCAAATCTCACCTAGGAAACCTCCATGGCATTCCACCATGTTTCTTACTCACTCACTGTCACAAATCTGCAATATGGAGATGATAATACAGCACTATCTCATAGGGATGCTATGGAGATAATGTATTTGAATAACTGCAAACAGCTGAAATGCATCATTAAAAGTCTTATTACTGGGAAAGTGCTAGTTTTAAACTTTAATGCCCTAAATGGCTTGGGACCAGGTTCCTGCCTTCTGCCATAAGAACAGCCTGCTGGGTCAGGCCAATGGCCCATATCATCCAGCATCCTGTTTTCACAGTTGCCAACCAGTTGTCCGTGGGAAGCCCATAACCAGGACCTGACTGCAAAAAGCACTCTCCTCTCCTACAGTTTTCAGCAACTGGTATTTGGAAGCATTCTGCCTATGGAGGCAGAGTGTAGCCATCATGGCTGGTAGCCATTGACAGCCTATTCCTCCAGGAATTTCTCTAATCCTCTTTTAAAGCCATCCAAGTTGGTGGCCACCACTGCCTCTTGTGGGAGTGAATTCCATCGTTTAACTATGCGCTGCGTGAAGAAGTCCTTTCTTTTGTCTGTCCTGAATCTTCCAACATTCAGATTCATTGGATGTCCACAAATTCTAGTGTTATGAAAGAGGGAGAAAAGCTTTTCTTTATCCACTTTCTCCATACCATGCATGATTTTATATACTTCTATCATGCCATCTCTTACTTGCCTTTTCTCTCAACTAAAACCCCCAAATGCTGCAACCTTTCCTCATAGGGGAGTCGCTCTATCTCCTTGATCATTTTGGTTGCTCTTTTCTGAATCTTTTCCAACTCTACAATATCCTTTGTGAGGTGACCCAAACTGTACCTACCTCTTCTTCTGAGGCCCGTCCCCCTCTGATGAAGTGAGGGAAGTAACTACTAGAGAGAGGGCCTTTTAGGTACTGGCACCCCAGTTATGGTACAGCTTTTCCAGTGAGGCTCTCCTGGTGCCATCTTTGTGGTCTTTTGGGGAACCAGGAGAAGGCATTTACTTTTTAGGTAACTTACACAGGCCAGGCCTCTCAGTTTTAAAATCTGTATTTTAACTTTGGAGATGCACTAAGTTTTGATTTTGTTGTATTTATGTTGCTTTTGATTTTATGGTTTTGATTTTCATACTTCTTTATTGTAAGCTTCCCAGAGAGCTTTATGTTATGAGGAGGCATACAAATGCTGTAAGTAAATAAATACATGACAGTTATTATGAATGCATTCCAAGAAAGAGTCCTAGCTTAGGCGTGGCTTGAATTCCAGTGTGCTTCATTTCATGATCTCTGTGCCCTTTTCATCAAAGAGTTTTTATCATCTGCCTAGAGCTTCAATGTTACAACAGAAACTGCAAGAAACCAGGATGAGCAGTTGCTGGAATCAATATTGCCAATTCTGTCAGTTAACCCTGTGTGTAGAGTCTGTAAGGTGTGCATAGTTAAACAATGCCCTTGGCCGCACACACTCAGTACAAGTTGTGTTCCCCATGGGTCCTCTTACCAAACATGACCATCAGACTCATTTGGATTAAGTCTCTTTAACTGCTGGGTAGTGGCCACACCAAAAAATAATGGGAATTATTGACATCTTTGCTTCTATCCCCTCGATTATTCAGAGGATGGAAGATAACATTTCAGCTCACAGAAGGGGTAGGGGCAGGGGCAGGTTAGGAAATGGACAGCTTCTTCCTTTAAGGCTCATTATACCTTAAAGTGGGGTTAGGGTACCTTTTGGTTGGAACACTGATGTAAGATTTACCTTTGTACAGCAGGCTAGTTTCTACACATGCTTCTCTCTATCCTCCATCCAGGTAACCAAGAGGCATTATCGGAGTTCAAAGACACATTCCAGCGAGGCAAAAGCACTCTGGGTGTGGAGAAGGGCCAAGTGAGGGATGTGGCCTAGAGAGTTCTGAGGGCCAGATAAAGAGGCCTGGAGGGCCACATTTGGCCCCTGCCCCTGAGATTCCCCATCCCTATTTTAAAGCAAGCAAGCATTACCTCGTTAGCTATAGTAGCAGAGATGATGTCTGGCTCCTTTAAGGCTCTGTCCTTGACACCTTGGCTCAGGGTAGATAGCTTTGGTTCATCGCTGCAGCTCAGCTTCAGGGGCTTTTTGTCAAGGACTTTGGGGATGTTTTCAGACTGCAGGAGCACAGCTGAGAAGGAATGATCTGGCTTCTTGCTACTATTGTCTCCTCCTCCTGGGTCTATCTTCTCAGAAGCCAAAGTGGGGCTCTGAGTTCTGCCACAGACATTCTGGAGAAACTCTTGCACTATGCCATACTTGGGTGCTTCTGGCTTCGCTTTGCTTTCCTGACACCCTGGCTTCCAGATGGACTCAGTGCTCCCAGAATGCTCCACAACGTTGAACAAGCTGGACAAGCCGTCATTAATGTTGTTGAGAACTGGACTGTCTCTAGTTGTGGTGGAACGAGCCCAGGCTGATCCATTTTGTTTACTCTGATGGAGATTCCACAGGCTTCGGTCCTTGGAGCTGTCCAGCTTAGAAGACGATCGCCTTTGGAGTTTAGGAGAACCATACTTGGGAGAGCAACAGGGCCGTTCAATCCTGGAGTGGACTTTGTCCAGAGATGTCGAGATCTGCTTGGTGCGAACAGATATAAGGGAGGAGCTTCGTGGGGACCAGCTCTTGCTGCTGTGGATGCTGCCCCTGGGCATGTCTGTCTGCAAACCAATGCTGACAGTCTGGGTAGTCTGGGTACCAACACTGGTCAATCCCACTGTCTGGCTAGAAGTGCTCTTAACCTTTCTCTCCAAGGAGCTGGAGCGGATAGCTTGCCGGACACAGTTGGTGATCTCCTTCATGTCATCACTCATGTTGCCAGAGATTTCAAGGTCATGCAGGGAAGGTGGAAATCTGGGGACAGGGGCCACAGCTTTCTCGGTAACAGTGCCACTGTCAAGCAGCTCTCGATGCTGCTTGGAGAAGTTGCACAGCCACCGGCTGTACATGTTTTCGGAGCTGTCCGATTCCTGCTTGGGTTTGGCCATTGTGAACAGGAAACCAGGCTCAACCATTATCTTCCCCTCTCTGTTGTGCACAAGGGGCGATTCCAGCCTGCGTACCACTGGTGGGCTATAGTATATGCGGATCCCAGTCTTGTCTGGGGCTGTATAGCTCCTCTGGATATGTTTCTGGGTCTGATCCTGCACACAGAAGCTGCTTGTCTGGCTGTAGTCACATGGTGAGACATCCAGCTTGTCTGTAGTCAAGCTGTCTGGTGTGGGTTGCTCACTATTCACATAGGCACAGTTATTGGGGACAAGCCCTGCAGAGTCCTTTAAAGTGTCAGGCAACACCTGTGTAGCTGGAGACCCATTTTTGCTGTGGACATTGTCTGCAATGACAGGACTAGTTTTGCCAGGAAGGTAAGGAGAACAGTCAAGCAAACTTTCGAATTCAGACATTGAGGAAACCGACTTTGTCCTGGATGGGCAAGAGAAGGGAATGAGTAAAACATTTATTAAGGAAGGTGGCTTATTTCTGCTTCCTGGCTCTGCCCTTCCTAAGTAGAAGCTTTTTCCTGGTTGGGTTATATCTGCTTCTTCTGCCTTCATGTTTCTTACCAATAAGGGCCAATTCTCCTGTTATTTTCTGATTCATCTCTTAAGTTGCCCAGGGAAGCAAGAAAAAAGATGATGGAAGGCATGCCTTCAAGAATAGACAGAGAATAGGTGGATGCATGGAATTTGCAGACCTGCTTCAGTTGCCTTCCATGTTTTATATACCAAACTTTCATTTGGATATTCTGACATTACAAAGACTCAAGTCTTCTGCCATTCTCCCCTCCAGTATCCACCCAAATATGAATAGGATAAGTAATGTTGCAATTTGACCCTCTGATTCATTAACTGATGTATGTGTGACAAGGCAGTGCATTCTTAAAACAAAAGTGAATGTAACTGTACTGAGTTCATTGCACCCTTGCACTCTAATTAATCTTATTTGATCCAATTCCATACACACAATCATTGTTGTGAAGTACAAGGTTGTGATATTTTGCGTAGGGTACAATAGTTCCAAGCCTCAGTACTAGACTCTTATTTTATTTATTAACAACATTATATCCCACCCTTCCTCCCAAAGGGAGCCCAGGGCGGCACCCTTATCACCTCCATGTCTCCACAAACACTAATTCGCTTGCAGCAGAATTGCTGTGAAGCTCCACAGAAAAGAGAATCCCCCCTCCATTGTCCAATTCAGTGTGAAAAAGGAAACATCTCCATTTGCACTGACAATCCCCCCGCAAGAAATAATGGGGTACTCTTCTGCTCAGGTTCAATAGGAATAATTGCCTGCACTTTACAGAATTTTCCAAAATCGGGGTGGGAAACCTGGGCTCTCCAGATGTTGCTGGACTACAGCTCTTATTATCTTTAACTAGTAGCCACTGCAGCTGATTGGAGTTGGGGGCCCAACAACAGCTGGACAGCTACGGATTTCCTACCCCTGTCCTAAATCATCAGCTGCAGTGAACACAGCCGAGACTGGTGGAAAAATTAAACAGCATATATTGCATAAAAGGCAACACCATTATCAAGGTAACAAATCTGTGTGCTTTCAGCAAAGGAGTGGGATAAAAATATGTCACCCCAGTGTCACCAATCTATATGGGCACCCACACCCCCATTTATTATGTCCCTAAAAGACATTATGAAAGTCCAGCAGTGCCATGGTAACAAGCATAGCTGAAGGCAGGAGGTTTGGAGGCTGGTAAGTCATACAGATTGGCTCACATGGGAATAACCAAGCAGCTGACATTTTCTAGCCTGTGGCAAAGTATAATCAGTTCTCTGAGGTATCAGGTATGGCCAACTACCTGTTCTATGCACAGAATGAAGCTGGATGTTGCTGCATCCCACAACCTAGGTGTGCTTTTCTCCCTGGCTGTGAAGAGTATGTGTCGTGAGTGGAGCAGGCTGACTTTTTTCTAGATGGTGAGAAGTTGAAGAAAGGAGCAAAGTATAGAAGCACACATCTCACCTTTTTAAGTTACTTCCTTTTATGTCTGTTTCAGAAACAGTTTCTTTGTCAGTAATTTTCTCATTGAGAGCCTGAAAAGAGCATCAGAGACACCTTTAACTTCAGTTGTGCTTTGCAACACCATAGCAGGCCTACAGAAGCTCAGATAAAGGGGACAAAAGTGTCAACTTCACATAGGAATATAAGATTTCTCCTTTGCACTTAAGCAGCAAAAAGAATTCTACCAGGATTTCCTCTAGATTTTAGAATTCAGTGTATTTTCAACAGTTGCTCAGTCAATAGTTCTCTCTCTCTCTCTCTCTCTCTCTCTCCCCACATTGCTTGAGGTGTTAAGTTTTCATAGAAATGTAGTTTAAAGTTAGCTGAAATCTGCAACCCTGGAGAGAAACCAAAAATAGTAAAACATGACCAAGGCTAGGACATTCTAACCCAGTCCTGGAGCTTACAATGCTGGTCAAAAAACTT
The DNA here is from genome assembly GCF_030035675.1 of Rhineura floridana. Classification (NCBI taxonomy): domain Eukaryota; kingdom Metazoa; phylum Chordata; class Lepidosauria; order Squamata; family Rhineuridae; genus Rhineura; species Rhineura floridana. The sequence continues at coordinate 48,024,493 of NC_084485.1, forward strand.
TGGGCACTGAGCAAACACTACAGGATTAGATAAAACAGAGGTAGCCAATGTGGTGCACTCCAGATGTTGCTGGACTACAACTATTATCCCTGACTAGCAGTCATGCTGGTCTGGGGTCAATGAGGGTTGTAGTCCAACAACATCTGGAGGGCACCACATTGGCTACCCCAATATAAAACATTGTGTTCTTGTCCTGGAAGGTTTTAGCCACTAGCTATCTAATTCTGCTCCCTCTGGGCCTAACTAAACATTACACTATTCACACAATTAGCAGTTAAATGAACGTTTTTCTAAAAGAAGAAACATCAGGAGCATCCTCCCATCCCAAACTGACTGGAACCCTGATGGGAAGAGAAACACTGGCAATTAGGACCCTGTGAGGTGGAGAAGGGGCTTAAACTTGCACCTTGCACCTGCTACTTGCACTGGGAGGAAATATCTCACTGGTATAGGGCAGGAGTAGGAAAACTTTTCCAGCCTGGGGGCCGCATTACTTTTCGGGCAACATTTCAGTGGTGGGTGAGGACAGAGGCAAAAATAGACAGAGCCACGTGAATATTACCTTTGTACAGTATGCTCAACTCACACACCCTTCTCTATCCTCCATCCAGACACGCAAGAAGCTTTATCAGAGTTCAAGGACACATTGTAGCCAGGTAAAAACAAGGGCCGGTGAAAGGTATGGCCAGGGTGGTGGTGAGAGTGTGGACTGGGGAATATCTCAAGGGCCAGACAGAAAAACCTGGAGGGCTGCATTTGGCCCCCGGGTCTGAGGGTCCCCACAACGGTATGGGGTAGCACCAACTGTATGCTCAGCAAAAAGGAAATCACAACAGCTGCATGCTCAGAATGCACCTGACTGACTGAGACTGCAAGAGTAACATGGCAGGTAGATTCAACAGATGCAACATTCATCAGCACAAAGGAGCAGAGATGGAGATAGCTAGCCAGTTAAATTTCTGTTGGTCAGACAGCCCCTATCGGGGGGGGGGGGAAATCACCATACGTAATAGAAAGAAGTGACCCACAAATCCAGAAGTGCCAGGATGCCATCTGCCTCCTTAGAAACCTCCTAGCATAAAATTAACACCTGTTAAGGACATGCCTTTCTGAACCAAACCAAGGTCCATCTGGTCCTGTGCCCAAAAGTAGCCAACCAAAGGCCTCTACATTGCTCTCAAGTATGACACGTGCCTATTCCCTTATTATTTCTTCCCAGCATAACTCTACCGCTTCCATTCATCCTTCTGGGATAGGATTTTAGTTCACACCCAACATTGGTCACCCTTACTGGATTTTTCAGGTTAGGACAAGGCCATTTCTGCCCACCTTACCTCTTTCCAGCTACTGCCATGCTTCTCCATTTCAGAGTTTTTGAAAGCCCAGTGGTCAGCTCCCTTCTGCAGCTGAAAGACAGTACACAAAGTCATTCAAGTGCTGGGCCTGCACATAAGAGCCAATTTGTCCTCAACATGCCATTGCTGTGGACAGTAACTTTATTTAATTCATGAGTACGTTAGAAGGTTCCGTGTCTGCAGGGACCTCCCATTGATATAACAATACTAGGTAGGGGGATATTGGTTGTTCCTTGCAGGACCCACATATTTATGGCAGATACACTGCTCCGAAAATCAATCTCTAATACAGAAACTGGAGCTTAGGGGCAGATGTGTCACTTAGGATCCATTTTGACAGAGGGTCAGGGTGGGGATGAGTCAATGGAACATTAATTGCTGGCAAAGGAATACGTTCAGTGTGCCACTAGGAGACAAATGAATCTATCCCACCATAGCTTATCATGGCAAACCTACTGAGGATGTGGTTCATATGATGGAGCACCTAATTTTTATTTAGCTGCCTCAGTCTTTGCCTATTGAAGTATAGAAACCCATCACCACCACCATCACCATCACACACCAATATGATGTCCTTTCATTTGGGAGACATACTGTCATAATTAGAAAAAGGTCACATTTCTATCTTCTTTGGGACAGAGGGCCCAAGCCCCATATAGCGTACTGGGTGCAGAAAATCATTTTGGCACCTCTGCCCCCTAGTGTGTACTCCCCTAGTGTGTGCACTCCAGGTAAGCACATGCATGTGTCAATGGGAAGAAGGAAGTTAAGAGGAGAGACATTCACTGCCCCACACCATCCTCCTCATTCACATTATTACTATATTTTTATCCTGCCCTCCCTCCAAGGAGCTGGGGGGGGGATACATGGCTGTCTTCCTCTTAGCAACCCTGAGAAGTAGGCTAGAGATAGCAACTGCCCAAAAGTTACCCAGTGAGCTTCATGGTTGAGCAGTCCAAGTCCAACATTCTGTCAAACATAACACTCTGGCTCAATACCCATACTCACTCTCACGTGGGGACATACATAGCTGGCAACATGAATTAACTCTGCTAAGGGGTGTGCACATATTCATTCTTGCTGAAATACATGCTGAGACCTAGGAGGTTGCATTGTACACACAAGATGTACTCAGTTCTCACCTGATTAATTTTGTTCTGCAGCTCCCTCACTTGCTGCTCAGCCTGCTGCCTTTCATCCTTAAATTGGCCCAGGAGCTCTAGTTTCTCCTGGTCCCAGTTCTTCTCACTGATCTGCAGCTGCTTGGTCAGGCCCATGACAGCGCTGTATGACTCAGCCAGGAGGTGCTGATGCTCTTCCCGCTCCCTCTTTAGAGCCGTTTTCCAGTCAGAAAGTGCTCGCTCTGTTAGGCCTTTCCCAGTCTTGGATTCCAGCTGTGGGGACAAAGAGGGAGTGACTGTGTCAGAGAACCCAATTAAATCAAAGGCTGCAGCTTCCTTGCTGATAAGGCAGAATCTCCTTGGTCTAATGTTAGTTATAGGAAATTGCCAGGCCTGTCTGCCTTCCTTCCTTTGGCCTGCTGTCTGCTATGCTAGAAGGTGGGCAGGTTCCTTCTAATCCTTAAGGGAGTGTTGGGATCAGGGTGAGAGGTGTCAAGTTGAATCAGTACCTTTTGCAACAAATGAATTAGAACCACCTGATCCCATATGAGCCTACCTATGCATTCAGATCTTCCTTGGAGACCCTGTTCTGTGCACCCCCTACCACCCCAAATACATAGGTCAGGGCCTTCTTCTTGCGGTGTCACCCACCCTGTGGAACTCACTCCCTAGAAAAACATGCCTTTTTGGTTTTTGGATGACAGGCCAAGGTGACCTTGTTCTGCAGAAGACTTTTGAGTTGTTCCGATTACCTTTTCCCCTTAGTTTCTGCTGCTCTAACATTGCTGGTTAGTTTTTACAGGGTTTTATGATATGTTTTTAATATGTTTTTATATATTTTTAATGTTTTCTGAACCACCTTGCATATTTTAATTGAAAATTGGATTATAAATATTTATTTCAATTCTATTTGTGAATTGCTTCCTATAACACATCTCAAATCTAACAATAAAAACATCAACAATAAAAGCATATATACAGTTTCATATATAAAACCAATGAAAACAATTTCATATACACAGAAACAATTGCAAATGGTTTCTGATGCAGATTGTATAAATATTGCAATGAATGAATGAATACAGAAATCATCTGTCTGCATCATCAACCTTCAACAGCATGCTAATTCTTTTTCTCCCCTAATTCTGGGGAGGTGCAGAACAAGGTCACCTTGGCCTGTCATCCAAAAACCAAAAAGGCAAGTTTTCCTAGGAAGTGAGTTCCACAGTATGGGTGACACCACAAGAAGAAGGCCCTGGCTGCATAAAGGAGAGCCTCAGACAGGTGGGTGAACTAAGAGACTCCATGCCTTCATAGATGAATTACTCGAAGAGATGGAGCATTTCAGACCCTTTCCCTAAAGCACTAGAGCAGCCTTTCCCAACCAGTGTGCCTCCAGATGTTGTTGGACCACAGTTCCCATCTTTCCTGGCCATTGGCAATGCTGGCTGAGGCTGATGGGAGTTGTGGTCCAACAGCATCTGGAGGCACAATGGTTGGGAAAGGCTGCACTAGAGCAAAGAGGAAGCAATGTCAAACACGCAAAACAATGTAAGTCAATATAACTAGAACTTTGGCTGACCTTTTTTTCCATGTGGCAGAAATTAGACTTGGACAAACAGCCACTTGCTCATCCCAAAAATCAATTGGGCTCCTAAAAAGATTTTTAAATATTTGGGTTGAATGCTCAAGCAGCCCAATTCTCCTTTGCCTCCTCCACTCCTCCCACTCTGCTTCCTGGCTCTTCCCCACGGATAAAAAAATCTTTATCTTAGGGAAGAAGTGTGTGGAAGAGGCAGTGGAGAATAGAAGAGCAGGACAGGTGGCAATCATGGTGTTGAAAAGCACCAAAATCCTCAACTGCAATGTATGACAGCTCTGCACAGTTAGGATCATGTGATTAGCCAGCCCCATGATCTCCAGCTTCAACTTTGACAGTCCTGTATGGCTTCTTCTGGGCTGCACAGAGTTGTCAGTTGCAGTCAAGAGATTGAGCAGCTGGCTAGTCCCATGATCTCCAGCTGCAATGACTGCAGAAGTGACGCGCAAGCCCCAAGTTGATTCTAGGCAACTTCGAAGGGGCACTGTGCTCACCTCAAATTATCACTGCCCTTATTTGAGAAGCAGGTCTTGCATTTTCAAGCACCGCTGCTTGAAATAATTGTCCACCTCTAGCAGGAATTAATTATAAGCACGACATCAGGATTCAATGTGAGGGTTCTAAAGGTTAGGTTTGCCCATCTTCAGTTTGTTTGCAGGAGTATGACCCCGGCTTCAGCACTTTTTATGAAAAACTGGAACAGTACATCCTTAATGCTGCAACTAGCTGTCTAGGAACATGGAGATAATGGACAAGGTTTCCATAACATGAAGGAACAGCTTTCATAACAGATGGGGATCAAGGCCGGAGAACTGGTTCCCATAACATACTATTCACAAGCAGAACCAAACAGAAAACAAATTAGATATCCTCCTTTTGAATGTGATAGGTTAATTGCTGTTGCTGGGGCAGAAGAAAGAGGAAATCCTCTCCTTATGAAGGTGTCAAATACAGATGTTAAGCTAGTAAAACTTCCTATTTGCTTGATGTTTTGCAAGATGCTATCAAGGCAAACAATACCTCCAGGGGTCTTCTGACTGGCTTGGCTAGTACAGATCTCTGGAACATTTACCACCTGCATTGCTAGATCCCACTGAAAACCATCTCAGTGAATCAGCGTCATCATTTGTCTGTATGTAACAGTGTCCATGAGGATGATTACCGCAATCTTTCATTTCCACTGATAATGTCATGCAAAAGGGACTGTTCCTTCAGAAGTATGACATGTTAAAGATGGCAATAAAACACCTTTTTTCTGCAGTGGTAAATATCTCCATGGGTGACATGTTTAGCAATAGTTTCAGTACAAGCCATGCTCTCCAACAAGTTGCAATTTCAGAAGGGAGAAGTGTTTCGCTTGTAAGAGACAGAACTATGAGAAGGAAGGGCCAACATCAACAAGGGACTTCCAAAGTAGACACTGATCCACTACTACCACTCAGCCTGTGCCTAAGCCTTGGGTACAATGGGTTCAACAATGCAATCCCATTTTGGGCAGGCTGGGCCCCCAAATCATGATACTCAACAAGTGAGACCTTGTAATCAGCTCACAAACAGGAGACTGGAGCTACGGTCACCCAGAGGTCAGAGAAGCTCCAATAGTCCTTCCTGGCATATGGTGGATTGAAGATGAGACTGCAGCCTCTGCCAAAACTGCTAAAAAGTGTCAAGTGTCAAGTAACAAGTAACTACATGCTGATGCCAAGTAAGTCTTTTGCATAATTTGTTGTCTGGGAAGATTAGTATTAAGGGCAAGGAGAATCTTTGAGGTTAACACTTTGAGTACTGCCCACTGTGCCAAATGTACGAGATCAGGCAAGCACAACAGATATGCAAGTTAAATAGTTAAGTACATGCCTCAATAACAAAAAACCCATAGCACTGCACTCCTGCGGGAGTTCCAGACAACAGTGCGCTAATTCTAGGCACCCCATTTCCCATGCCCACAGGCACCTGACAGCTCAGACGGCTGAATAGGAAATGATTATTCTAATCTGATAATAATTGAACATGTTTGCTGCATTTATGCATAACAGCAGTTCAGTGCAGATGCCATTCTGGGTGAGTAAAAAGATAATGGGTATCTGAGGAAATCCATGAAAGATCTAATAATGGCATCTCCAGAGCAAAGTACCGGCAATGGGTTATTACTTGAGACTTCATTATTATAACCCTAATGCATTTTCATGCAGCTGTTGAAATGAGGCTGTAACAAAAAGGAGCATCAGTTTATCAGGACTCAACCATGAGTTGCCACTCATTCTCTATGTAATTGGAGAGATTATGACAACGTATGAATTCAATGGCAAGCTAAGGGTGAAGGGGAGCTGCAATAGGAACAAAAATTGTCCAAGCTTTAAAGACTGATAGAGAAGGACCTGTTGCTGTGATCTCTTGGTTAAAGCGGTACTATACCTTCCTACCAAAGAATGCAAAACACGTGGCCCTCCAGATCTTGTTGGACTCCAACTCCCATCGGCCCTAGCCAGCGTAGCCTATGTTCAAGGATGATGGGAGTTGGAGTCCAACAACATCTGGAGGACCATCACTGTTCTAAGGACTCATCGAGGCAGCAGTTTCTACATTTCTTGGGTGCTTTTTTGCTCTAGGATACTACCATACTTAGAATGGGAGTCAGTTGTGAACATTACATAGCCCAAGCCCCTAATCACAGTGCATACTGTCAAATACCAGTGTAGGATGAAGTGCTCCACATAGCTTTATCGCAGGGAGATGGCATTCCTAAAGCTCTACATCAGTTCCATTTGGACAAGCCCTAGCTAATAATAATAATAATAATAAACTTTAATTTATAGGCCGCCTATCTAGCCAGTGGCCACTCTAGGCGGCGTACAATAAAACATGATAAAATACAATAACCAATATAGCCAGTACAGTACAATGTAAAAATTACAGTATTTAGTAGATTGTTCATATTACAGTTCTAGAACTAGTTCACCTTGGAAGTCTCAAAGGTCGTAAAGGCCTGATGGAAAAGCCAAGTTTTCAGGCCCCAGCGAAATATATCTAGGGAAGGGGCATGTCGAAGATCCATTGGGAGGGAGTTCCAAATCGTGGGGGCTGCCACAGAAAAAGCCCTCTCTCGAGTCCTCACCAACCTAGCCACTTTAGTCGGCGGAACCAAGAGAAGGCCCTGAGTGGCAGATCTTGTAGGGCGGCACACTTTATGACGTTGGAGGCGCTCCTTCAGGTATACTGGGCCGAAACCGTATAGGGATTTAAAGGTTAATACCAACACCTTGAATTGAGCCTGAAAACAACTGGAAGCCAGTGAAGATTGTATAACACTGGGGTAATATGATCATAACGGCGGCTATTCGTAAGTAAACGAGCCGCCGTGTTTTGTACCAGCTGTAATTTCCGGACTGTTTTCAAGGGTAACCCCACGTAGAGCGCATTGCAGTAGTCTAAACGAGAGGTGACCAGAGCATGTACTACGAGTGGGAGCTGGTGGACAGGAAGGTAGGGTTGCAGCCTTCGGATGAGACGCAATTGACCCCAAGCTGCCCGGCACACCGATGAAACCTGAGCCTCCATGGACAGCCCGGAATCAAGGATCACCCCGAGGCTGCGGACCTGGTCCTTCAGGGGCAGTTTTACCCCATTAAACACCAGGTCAATATTTCCCAACCCTCCTTTGTCTCCCATGAGCAGTACCTCCGTTTTATCAGGATTCAGCTTTAGCCTGTTTCTTCCCATCCATCCACTCACAGAGTCCAGGCACTTGGACATGGTCTCCACAGCCAACTCTGGTGAGGACTTAAATGAGAGGTAGAGCTGAGTGTCATCCGCATATTGGTGGCACTGCAGCCCAAACCTCCTGATGATAGCTCCCAGCGGTTTTACATAAATGTTAAATAGCATGGGAGAAAGGATAGAGCCCTGTGGCACACCGCAGTTGAGGGGCCAAGGGTCTGAAACCTCATCTCCCAATGCCACCTGCTGGTGTCTATCGGAGAGAAAGGAACGGAACCAGTTTAATACTGTGCCTCCTATTCCCAATCCCTCCAGACAATCCAGTAAGATACCGTGGTCGACGGTATCGAAAGCCGCTGAGAGATCAAGGAGGACCAGAAAGGTGAATTCTCCCCTATCTAGTGCCATCCTCATATCATCCACCAGAGCGACCAAGGCTGTTTCAGTTCCATGTCCAGTCCTGAAACCCGATTGGTATGGATCTAAATAATCTGTTTCATCCAAGTGCGCTGACAACTGATTGGCCAACTATTCCAGTAGGTACAGTATCTGTTTTTTCATATCATGTGACAATTGTCTGGGTGCACTGAATTTGTTCCTGTTAACTGCAGCTTATCTGCCAAACTATAGTCCATTAGCAATATTGGCCACCTATGCAGACAGCCAAATATGCAAATTGGGGGCTTGGGTAATGCAGTCTAAGCAATTTATGTGCTTGCAAAAATTACCTTACTTCCCAGCCAAATCCCCAAACTTACTACCTAATGTGCAACACATGAATGTTACACTTAAAAGAGTAGGGATCTCCCAGAAGGAGAAGCTGACATTTACTACATACAGGGCTGCTTGTGGAAGAAGTAGGTCAGATTTGATAGGGTGGGGAAAACTGAGGGCCTGCTGCCTGCTCTCCCTAAACTGCTATGTTTGTTTTCTCCTCTGAGGAAGGTGTGGCAGATCTCCACTTGTTCTATTTGTTTGGCTAGTGTTTCACATAGGTAAGTTATGGATAATCTCTGATTTGTGTGAATATCTATTTATGCACTCCATGCTGCTCCTGTATCATCCGAGAGTAAGCTTCTCCAATTTCTGTGCATATATCACAGCTGACTCAGCCTCAACTGAACAATTACATCTCATTACTGCTATAGTTCCAAACGTGTCAGTGTCATGGGGGCTTGGGATCAAAGTGACAATTAAAATATACAAATCTATACAGTAGGGCCCCACTCATATGGCAGGTTCTGTTCCAGGCCTCCGCCGAAAAGCGAAAACCGCCGGAAAGTGGGTCCCTACGCAGCTGTAGCGCGCAAGCTCCCCACCCTATAGCTCATTGCGCCATCAGCTGTAGCGCGGGGAGCTCCAGCCACCGTGCTCCAGCTGACAGCAATCAGCTGTAGCGCGTGAGCACCCCATGTTACAGCTGACAGGGATCAGCTGTAGCATGAGAGCTCCCCGTGCTACAGCTGGAGTGCGCGATCAGCTGTAGTGTGTGAGCTCCCCGCATTACAGCTGACAGGGATCAGCTGTAGCGTGAGAGCTCCCTGTGCTAAAGCTGATCACGCACTCCAGCTGACCGCGATCAGCTAGACTGTGGGGAGCTCACGCACTCCAGCTGATAGCTGTCAGATGGAGTGCGGTGGCTGGAGCTCCCCACGCTACAACTGATCGCCCCGCTGGCACCGCCGTATTAGCGGAACGCCGACAAGCGGGGCCCTACTGTAATTCAAATGTGAAAAGGTGGTACTGATCTTAGGGGGACATGTGTGTTACATTTTGGCAAGGAATGCCCATCAGGGCCCACAGAAATGGCTTTTTTGTTTGGCTTGCTCTCCACTGTTCCATGAGCCTCACATTCCCTTAATAATGTAAAACAACTGTGGCTACTAGGCTTTGCTGAGTGGGGTATATCATGCCTATATTCTGCTGCTTAAACCAGGTTCCACCTCTTTCAGTGCTGCAAACCACAACATGGCTAGTAGGTTTCTGGCAGTTGTGGCAGATTGCTTGAACAGAGCAAACTGTATTGATCGCTATAATCCTGAACAAGCACATGTCTATTAATTGCCTCTGAATAAACATATTTCCCTAAAGACCCCAGGTACGATATACATAATGCTGCAAATCTTCATTTCAGCCAACGTAGGGGGTGGGGAATCAATAAAATGCATGAAGAGGGCCAGCTTCAATTGCTGCCATTATGATTCTGATGATGTCAGCAATATGTGCTAAAATAGCAACAGCCCAAGAGCTGCACCCAAATCCTTCATGTGGTGCTGATCACTTGGCTGGCTATAAGACGACTATTTATAGACAAGAGCAATCAATGCTGGAAAGCAAGGTGGGGCCAAGCTTACGCTTTTCTCATTGGGAAAGCCCATACAGCAGACATTCCATAGAATGCAAATTGTAATACAATAAAATACAACATATAAGAAACAAAGTAAGCAATAAAAATACAATTAAAAGATTACATGAATACTTAATGTGATGGATGTATTGTCTTCCATCTTCAAGCACAAATCCAGAGACAGTCCACAGACCACCTGAATCAAGCCTGCGGACTACAGTTTGTGAAGTCCTGGTTTCACTTCTACATGCCAGATTAAAAGGTTACTGTTCTCCCAACTTTAGATTGTGTTATACATTTGCTGCTACACTTGTATTCTACTGTTATAACTGTATTTTACTGACACTGCTATTTCTACTGTGCAGTCATTCCACTTTTATTTTGCTTCAGTTGTTGCTTTATTTCTCCTCTAGGATGCACACCTTAACGTGGTGAGGGGGTTTGAGAGTGTCGAAGAACGTGAGAGCAATGCCGTCAGGAGTCTAAGACCAAGAGGCTAGACTCCTAGCAGGGTCACCCAAGGCAGAATGGTCAAAGCAGAGACATCAGACTAAGATGCATCCAGACTCAGAGGAAGACAATAGTAAACCACCTCTGGATACCTCTTACCATGAAAACCCTATGAACAGAGTATCCAAATGTTGCTTTATTGTTATTTTTCCTATTTTTAAAAGTGTTTTTACCTGTTGTTGTTAGCCACCTCAAAAACACTTTTAAAAGTTCATGTATGTCAAGAAATAAATAATATTTTTATTTAACAAAATTTATATATAGTTTGAATGTACAGACCTCTAAATGATTTACGATTATGTAAAGAATATAAAGGAATAAATAAACAAATAAAACAAAATATTGCTTTGGCTTGCTGTCAAGACAGACAGTATTAGTGGCTTAGGCTGCAATTCTGTACCCATTTACCTGAATGTAAGCCCTACTGACCTCCGTGGGACTTGCATCTTAGCAAATGTGTATAGGATTGCACTGTAAAACATTTACTCCAGTAAACACTTGCAGAGGCATTACACATAAGATGAATAAAGGAACTGAAGCTGGTTGTTTTTTGTATATTTTTTTTAACCAGCAACCAAACTGTTCTCTGAGCATCTTCAAAGCTACTGAAGGGAAACAAAGTAGTATAGACTGTCACACTGGACAGTGTGTTTCGTAGTCGATTGATTTTTCCCCCAGATCTTGAAGTTGCCAAAGAGAATGAGCCATTCTTCTACCACTACATTGTAAAGTAAGCCACACACCAAGATAATCATACAGTATCACTAAGCCAAAGCACGCAAGAAGACAGAGGCAGTCTCTCTGTTGGAGCATGTCCTTTCCCCATGTTATGTTGATCTGAAGAATCCACTTTCTTTACTTTCTGCTTATACAGATTCATCCTGTCCTTCTGACTTCATGCTTCACTTCTCAATTGCTTGCAACACCTGTCTATTTCACTTCAGCAATATTTTTAAATTAGGGCTGTTTCCATCCTCCAGTTCCTTTAAGATCCATAGCAAGTCTGAAGAGATAGTTTACAAAAGGTCGACTCCAAGCCTGCTAGGCAACTACCAATACATCCTGCTTATTTTCCTCTTTATAGAAGATGACTCGGGCTTGCTCCAGCTGACTAACAGCAACAGGACCAAGCAGGGGGTTAACAAAGGCTCACTGGAATTCCAAGGCCCAGTATCAAGACACAACTCATGTGTCATGAGTTACTGTTTTCCCTAGGATTGGGCCTAGCTCAGACCTGCCAGAAATTAAGCATTTGAAAATTATTTTGAAGTGAGTAACTTTTAAAAACAGAAACATAACGGCAAAAGCAAACAAGGGCTTCAGTAAAAGGAATTGGATCTAGAATAGTGCCTAATGGCAGCATTTAGGCTTTGATGGGAAACGTTAGGAACTTACCAATCCCCAAACCCAACAACACCATTATTTTAAAAAAAAAGATTTTGTTTGCCCCTTTATAGAAGCAGCCAATGGGATTTCACTCACATTGTGCTAGAAAGGTACTGGATTTAAAGCAGGAGAAATGAGAATGACACTTTTATGATGAGCACAAAGTTCTTACCAGATGTAGGTGCAAAACCCAAAGCGTTACTTGAACAAGATGTGAATTTGTGTCTTTGTGAGTTATTTCTGGGTGAGGGAAATGAAAGGGAGATGACTCAGCGCCTCCACAAGTGGTGATGTTACTGTTCATTTTAGCCGCAAAACCAGCCAGGATGCAGACAGGGTCTTCTCACTTCCCTCCTTCAAACACCCAAGCCCAACACATACACTCTTTAGGAAGCTGCTGAATAAGCAGCTTGAAACACGAATGCTGGGCATGCACCTACTTGAATGCAAATGCACTTGATTAAAAATGTGCTCTGTGATGTCAGGGTGACAGATCTCCAGACACTGACTCCAAACACCAATTCCAAAGCACATTAGGGAAAAGATTCTTAGATACCTACATGGCAGGGCAGCTGTCATACTATCAAAATATTACAACACCACTTAGTGTTTTCTTATCCAAGAAGAAAAATCTTGCCCAGCCTATGGACACAGAATTTAGGAACAGCCAGAGCACAAGAAAACAGAAAAAGCAGGGAAAGCATAGCAGAGAATGAGAGATTCTCCTGCCTCATTCTTACTGGCAGATAGCTGGACCTCTGACAGCAAGAAGGGGCTTGAGAAATAATTCTCATTCTTGGTATAAGAAGTACTCTTCAGAAGAAGACAAGCATACAAGCCCTTAGAAATACTTCTTATATCAACCAGGCTGGACAGCTGGCAACCCCACATACTCCCAGAGTAGTTCTATGATCCATGACATGGCTGACTGATCAGGATTTAAAACAAAAAAACTCTGGGGGTAGCTATGTTACTAGGCCCCACTCACGTGGTCCAAAGTTCCTACACATGTTGTGGCCTAACTGTCCCCAAGGATGCAATTATGTGGTGGATACAATGTGTGACCCAGGATATACATGGATACAAATGCAGCTTCCAGTTTCTGTTGTCATGACAACTTGAAAAAGTGTCCCCAAGATCACAAAAAATAGCTAGTAGTGCACTACGGTTCAAACGCTACATCTCTACTGTGATTATAGGAATGTGTACGCATGAGGACAACACAAGTTACATTGTATGGACAAGCCCTAGACCGTCTGAAACAGACTACTGTGTTAACAAGAGTGAATGAGTGTAAGGGACAAGGATGCCCACATCCTGCTGCGCTGCATATAAACACACAGAACATTCTTAACTGATGCAGAAGCAGCCTGTAAGAGCCACAGGATCTTCTAAGGAAACCCTCCTTATGAGTCAGTTTGCGTCCAGAGCCTGCATTTGTAAAGGCATGATGCCAAGGGCAAGGCTTGCAGCCATTTCTTTGTACATATCTGGAGATTTCCTCACATGCATCAACCAAGAAACAGCATTAGAACACAGGGAAGAAAAACCCGTGGGTGGGCTGGCGGTCTCCTCTGAAGGGAGCTCTTCGTTGGTCAGAGGCACTGTTACTCAGCCATTTCTGCAGCAGGCTTCCACACAGCAACATTACGTTTTTGCAAAACCGCACTTCAAGGCGGAGTGCCAGATTATGTTAGTTCTGGCGTTATGCTGGTTGGAAAAAAGGCTTTCCTTGCTAAATATACAGCAAAAAGAAAAATGTATAAATACAAAAGCAGCAGAGCACTTCGATCATTCCTGGACAATCTCCATGTGTGTACCATCTAGATACAAGAGCCAAATTAAGGCATTGTAAGAGCCACAGAGCTGCTGCTGCATATATTTCATATATAATAAAAAGACACAGAGGTTATCCTCCATGTGATTATAATAGTGTGGAAGAAGACAGTGGAGCTGTGTCCCATCTTTCCTTCCTCCCCACCCCAGTATCCCCCCGCTTCCCAGCTGTCCACATGTGGGGGAAATGTTTGAAGAGGGGAGCCTGCTCTGCACACCTAGAAAGAACATAATGGCATGAAGGATAGTGGCTGAACAGGGCTATGGTATGCCATCATTACTCTGCATATCTCTCCATTTCTACCTAACAAGGCCAATTATGTGAGGTGGTAACATTGGTGATGCATACTGAATTAAAATCAAAAATTCGTTTTATCCGATGTCACACAGAAGAGAGGATTTGGAACCTGTTATTCTCCCAGTGATGTCTTTGGGAGAGCAATGGGGTCTGAAAATGGTGCCAGAATAACTGATCTATGTTCTGACTTTTTAGGGAATCAGCTGTTAGCCAAGCCCAATTTCAAATCACAAGCAGGGGGATTCACCCATTTCCAATTTATCAAACTGAAAACATGCCTTAGATTTGATACCCCACTCCACCAGGAGGCATCACTTGTTCTATTCCAGATGGCCCCAAAATCACGGGAAATTACTTAAAGCCTCAACACAGCAACAGACCTCTCACATAACAGGCTGGTCCACATGTAATGCCAAATGATGGCATGCCTGTGTGCTTCCTCCTTCCCTTATGAGGCATGTCTCCCCAACATTCAAGGTGAGATAAGCCATAGTGTGCCGTCATATACAAATTGGCAAACTATGATTTGTACTTGATCTCCAAATCAAAGTTGAAGACCATGATTTGAAGCATGTGAGAGAAGATAGAGAATGGTGAGCTACTTCTTGTTTGGAGAGTAAAATCTATTTCTTGAATGTCTAACCTGTGTGATAAGACACTTGAGCTCAGTTCTCTCCATTTCCCAGGTCGCCTTGGCCTTGGCAAACTGTTGCTGCAGCTCATTCATGCCTCTCCTCTCTTCACGCAGCTCTGTGCACAATTCCTTCAAAATCATCTTCATGTCTGACGGGGTCTTGATATACTCATTGGACTGCTAGAAATACAAAAAGGAATTAAGTATGACTGCCCTGAACACAGTGGGCTCTGGACAATGGAGACACTACCCTCACCTTTCACAATCCTCATCAAAGTCAGAAAGAGAGAGATTTTGAAGGAACAGCATACACTGTGAACTAAAACCAGGCAGCAGTAATGCAAGATGGTTAGGATGTTTGACTACAATTAGAAAGACCCAAGTTCAAATCTACACTCAGCTACAAAGGGTCAATCATGATCTCTCTGCCTAACCTACTTCACAGGGTTGTTATGAGAATAAAAAGGGAAGACTCTTGTCTATCACCTTAAGTGACTTGGAGGAAGGGTCAGATATAATGAAGTAAAATTTAAGTAAATGTAAGAAAGAGGTCCATTAACAACAACAACAACAAACCTTAATTTGAACTATGCCACTTCTCTCAACGTTTGAATTTATGGATAAATTGGCTTAGTCTGATAACCAGTTCAGACTAAGCAGAAGCAGGTATCTTTGCCTTGCCCAGTCTCACAGTAGTTCTCTGTGGTTTGTTGGGTTTGGTTAAAAAGCAGGACAAATAAGTAGCCCAGGTGAAACTGACCTGGCACAGAGTCAGCAGACAGAAAATGCAGGTGAAGAGCATCTTCCCTGGCCAGAAGATCTAATGAACATTTAAGACTTTGTGGGCGTGGGCATTGGCAGGAATCTTTTCAGGAGGAGGGGGCAAAGTAAATACTCCAAGCAAACAAAACACAACTAGCATTTGCTAACAGGTCTACCATTTCTGCTAGATCTGGTGACTTAACAGCGGTGGAACCTGGCTAGACCTGCCTTATGAGTGACTTGTATTCCAGGTCTACCCCCAGTTGATTCTCAATCAGTAGAAATGCTGTCCATTTACAGGTGGACGTGGCATCCAGACAACATCTTTTTACTCACTGCTGAAAGCCTCCGTTTGTTTCCTGTCTCCTTTTACCCATTAATTGCACTGCTGATATAAGCAACCATAGCCTGCCCACTCACATCTAACTTCATTTTCCTAACAAACCCAGCATGCCAAAATAATAACACTAGATTATACTTCAAGGTTATCATATACTATTCTAACTCTCCCTCTGTCCCTGCACCTCAAAACTGGGATAAGACTTTGCAGGGCTGCACTCTCTCAGTCACAGCCCTGCTCCCTGCATTAAGGATATAATAGTGACAGATTTTAAGAGTAATTTCTAAAATGTTTATGAACTCAGGATGTGTGTGTCACTTTTTAAAATAAAATAAGACCCAAGTTAGAAAGATCATGAACTCCAGTCTTGGCTGCTAACTGTTGTTTTTGGGTTGACATATTACTCTTCAATCACAGCTACCCTGGAATTCTGGATACCTGCAGATCATAAAGAAGGCCCAATAAGCAAAACATTAAAAAACTCATGTAGATGAGCTAGTGCAGGGTCATCAGTGATGCAAACTAAGGGCCACCATAGATGAACAAGCATGTGGCATCTACTGCATGCTGCTGCAGAGGAGCAGGGAGGGGATCCTTTCATTTTGCTCAACTGCCTGAGAAAAGACACTGGGGATGCTACCTCACAAAGCGAAGAAGTTGGCGCTCCCACCCTTCCTCCTCTGGGTGGAACGAGCGTGCGGTGTACCAGAGAAGAAAAGCGATCCTTCTGCTTCACAGAAGGATCCTTGGAAGGGAAGAAGCTGCACACCCCTCTGGTGTTCTGTGCAAAGTGAAAGGATTGCTTTAAGATCTACGTTTTAGGCATGGACACAGGACTCCGCCTTCTGTCAGGTCTCTGGGGTGCATCCAATGAACTCATTGTGCGAGTGGGACAACTTCTGCTCACACAATGGAACTTGGCCTCCCTTTCCTCCCCTCATGCATTCCTCACAAAGCTGTGCAAGGGATTCCCCAAACTCTCTGGAGCAGATTTGGATGGGATGCAGGGGGGAGATGGGAGGCGGAAGAGAAGTTCCGTTATGCAAACAGCAGTCGTTCCACACGCACAACGACTCAACCCATGCTATCTACTGGAACTAACCCTGATTGTACATGTGAATGTGTGTGTCTTGCCCCTAAATGTGTGCACTAATTTCAGTGACGTGAAAACTGTGCCACAGACCAATCACCATGGGCAAAATTGTTACATCCCTTCAAACTGCACACTTCTCAATCAAATCAGATCACACATCTAGATGCAAGTACATGAACAAGTGAGCCACTTGTAGGGAGGCATTGTGTGGGATCTCTAATGGACCAGGTTCCACACATGTTGTTGTCTGTCTTTGTATCGTTCCCCAGTCACATCTCACCGTGTCCTGAGACCAGGTATCTCTGGTACATGTCTTGTTATCTGCTTGCTGCTGGGGGTTCAGCTCCTCCTCTTCAATCAGCAGGTACAGTTCTTTCATGCTGTTCACCTGGAAAGCAAAACACAGGGCAAGTAGTAAGTGGGAGTCTTCAATGGCTTCAAAGTGCTTTGTGAATAGAAAAGGACGTAGCAGTACCATGACCTACTGGATCCTTCAAACAGTGCTAACAGGTTTAGGATGATCAGCAGTGAGATAAAGGGTCAGGGTTGGAACACTAGATGGGAATGTGCACCCTTGCAGAGTTGCTTCAGTGTGACATCATCACAGCTACTTTCATCTTCTTCCTTGTACCAGGCACCTTTCTGGGCATTTGTGCATTGACAGAATCATCACTTGGATTCCATGCTAGCCTGTCTTATAAAGAGGCTGTTGTTCCCAAGCCTGCAATCGCTCAGCTGCCCAAATACCATGTATTCTACTTTATGACTGAATTTGTTGATGGTAAGTGACTATTTTATTCATTTATCTCAATAAGCCTCCCTTCTCCTCACATTCAGAGGTGAAACTATTTGTAGGAACTTGACAGCAATTTAAAAGAAACGATCTATGCTTCTAACCAGTAGTGAGGATAAAATGAATGCATGCTATGTGGGCTCACAGGTTATGAAGAGGGGTGGGAGGTACAAGTCCAGGATACTTTTTTTAAGGGAACTTACAGATTATGCAGCTCTCTCTCCATTTATAAAAAATGCCATGCAAGTCATTTCTTATTTTAATCTGTGACACAATGCATTTAAGCCTCCCTTGTGCTTTTCTGTGCTGCTTATGATGTTGTTAATGGAGAATTCATCAGAGGAGAAACTGAACATACAGCCACCAATGTAGACTTCACATTTTTTCTGTAAGCAATTTCATTTTTGCATTAGGAATCTAAAACAAAGACAATTCAAGCCTTGTGTGAAATTGCCTTGCATTTCGGCCACTAACCTTCACCAAAAAGGACTTTACTCACACTGTGGAAAAAATGTTTATATGCTGATGGCTAGATAGCAGCCCTTGCCTCCAAACAATGGTCTTATAAAAAAATAGGAAGCAATGGATAAATTGGAGAGGATGCGAGCCTCATTCTTGGCAAGTTTTGATAGAGTCCAAAGGCAGAAGCCAAGACACCACCCACCCTTGTATGGAGAGAAATAATACAATGTAGTCCAGGGGTGACTAACCTATGGCCCTCCAGATGTGGATGGACTCCATCTCCCATATACCCCAGCCAGAGTAGTAAATCGTCAGGGAAGATGGGAGTTGTAATCCAACAATATCGGAGGGCCACAGGTTAACCACCTCAATTGTAGTCCACCCATACTATTATTGTAGCCTCATCCACGCCCTTCTCTTTGTCAATGATACAGCAAAAATACAGGAGTTGTGGCTATCTATACAATTTGCTGAACTGGGAAAAATAATTCAATAAAAACTATTCAGAGAAGCAAAAACACATGCTTTAAACAAAGGGCCATAATTCTCTGCTTTAATGTCAATGATATACTTTGACCACATAGTAGGGAAGCTCATGCTCAAAGCCTGCCATACCTCCAAGAAGTCATTGCCCTCATTCTGCAAGACCTTTCCCTGCCTCCAGTGCTTCAGAAACCACTTGAGCTTCATGAAAAGGAGTAGGAAATTCTGCTTGAACTGCTGGGATTCCTGTACCAGAAGGTTTTTCTCTTGGCTCCAGAACTTTTGCTCCAGCCTTCTCTGAAGGTTCAGGCTCTGCAGCTCAAATTCTCGCCTCAGGAGAGCCTTCTGATGATCTTCCTTCAGCTGACCAAGGATGGGAAGAGATGAGAGCAAGTAAGTTATACAGTGAAGTAATAACAGGGCCAGCCACATAGTACATCAAAGTAATGAAGGTTTGTTGACTAAGACAAATCTACAGTCTGCAAGACATGTGTATTTTTGTAAGCTCACTTCAGCTGCTCTCTAGTTTGGGGATATAACTGTAGTTTTAGACAAATTTTGAGTATGTTGGTAAGGATCTAAGTGGCAGGAGACAAAGAAAGGATAGAAACATTGTGGGATTGTTGTGGGCACAATATGGCAGGGGGGCTTCTGGGAAAGGACACAGTCGGAACGCCTCTCCTGATATGAACCCGCCCGTACACTACGGTCTACTACGAAGGCCCTCCTCCGGGTCCCCACTCATAGGGAGGCCCGGAGGGTGCTGACAAGATCTAGGGCCTTCTCAGTGGTGGCCCCCGAATTATGGAATAGTCTTTTCGAGGTGGTGCGCTTGGCGCCGACACTACCATCTTTTCGGCGCCAAGTTAAGACCTTTCTCTTCTCTGAGGCATTTTAATGTAATTTAATTTAATTTTAAATTGTTGTAATCTGATTTTATATTGTACAGTTTTTATATACTTGTTCTATTAGATTGTGTAATTTTATTGTATTTTTGATGTTCACCGCCCAGAGAGCTATTGCTAGTCGGGCGGTATATAAATTTAATAAATAAATAAAATTATCCCCACCCCAAACATCTAACTAAGGGAAATTATTGAGCTTTCACAGGTTTTCCCAACTCTCTCTACATAATTCCAGAATTCTGGCTTTTGTTATTTTTGGTTTTAACAACTGCATTTCTCAGGCAGCTGCAATTCATGCCTCTTCACAGAATGCTCACAAGTGGAATACACCCAGAGGCCTCCTTAATAGTGTCCATGAATTGCCTTTCCCCACAATATTTTACTGACACATGTTGCTGTGGGATTTCATCAGAGAGCCTAAGAAACCAAGCAATCCCTATGGCTAATACATCTAGGGTAATAGCCCAGTTCCAGCCTGGAGTGGAGAATTCTAGTCACTGCTACACATCGCTCTGAGCAAGAAGGTAAGAGCATAAAAAAGAGCCCTGTTGAATCAGAACAAAGGCCCATCTAGTCCAGCATCCTGTTCTCACAGTAGCTAACTGAATGCCTATGCGAAGCCTGCAATCAGGACCTGAGTGCAATTGCACTTTCCCAATGTGATTCCCAGCAATGGTATTCAGAGGCATACTGCCTCCAACAATGGAGACAGAACATAGCCACTGTGGCTAGAAACCATTGATAGCTTTATTATCCATGGATTTCTCTAATCCTCTTTTAAAGCCATCCAAGTTGATGGCCACCACCACTTTTTGGGGGAGCAAATTCTATAGTTTAACTATCTGCGCTGTGTGAAGAAGTACTTTCTTCTGTCTGTCCTCAATCTTCCAACATTCAGCTTCACTGGATGTCTCCAGGTTCTAGTATTACAACAGGGGAGGTTTTGGAGACAGAAGAATGACTATCTTTATTTGGAAGCAAGTGCATTCACAGCTGATCCCAACAATTTGCTGCTAGAGAACTACCAAGTACCAGGGAATATAGTTTAAAGTTATGTTATCAGAACGCGCTTGTTATAAGTAATGTACTCTCAACATGTGGAGGTGCCAGTTAATGGCATTTGCCTTTTCTTGGCAGCTAAAGAAGACAGAAGCTACTTTGTGCTTTCATAGAATGTGTCTGATGCAGTGGGAGGGACTAAGGTCTGTGCCTTCATCCCTCTTGCACATTTGCTGCATGTCATATCTTACAGCTTGGAGAGTAGCTCCAGGCAAATCTCACTGACCTGGCAGATTTTCTGGGTGAAGTTCTCTGCTTCCTCTTTCCTCAGTTGCCTCTCCTGGGCCAGCTGCTCTTGTAGGCCCCTCAAGCTCTCATTAGCTTCTGAAAGAACCAGTTGTAATTCCTTGATCTGCAGGGATAGTTTAAAAATCAACAACAGTCAAAAGTGACATCCTTGCAAACCCTAATCTCTGACTGTAGAACAGTCTGTTTCAGACAGGGGGTGACACTGGCCTATGCTTATCATCCTAGGCCATGGCGAGGAAGCCAGATTAGGCCCACAAGGCTGTTTTCCCCCAGCTATACCTACCTGTTCCTCACCTGATGTCACGTGACATTGGGTGTGAGACACGTAAATGCATCATTGTGAGATGGGGCGGTGCTTGCCTAAGAGATGGAAGCCTTCACTCCCAATCATTCTTTTGCAAGCTTAGCTTGCATTTGGCACCATTTAAGTGGATACACTACTGCCTCTTTCAAGATGGAAGGCACCACCCCTTCTTGTAATGATGCATTTACCACACCCTGAATCCAACCAGTCACACACACACACCCTGGCTGGCTTCCACCAGCCAGGAAAGGCAGGGGTCCAGAGGGCATGTGGTCAGAAGCTATACTACAAGTATTCTGTCCACATCATGAGGCTGCATAAACTGAAAATGACCCCACAAGACAGAGGAAGATGGTGCACTGGACACCTCAGTTGGAACGGCCAGTTATGGCATCCAAGTTGCTGCAGAGTCAAGTGAAGTGTTGAGCAAACTGTTCACAGTTGGCCTCTATGAGCTCCAGAGGTTCATCCCTCGTATATATTGTGTGACAAACAGAAAAAAGCTCCCCTGGAGGAGCTTTTTGAGGACACAACAGAGGCAGCAAATAATGTTTTCTTAACTGTCTCCACTGTTACAGTGCTCAATTGGCTTCAGAGCAAGTTTTTCACCATTTACAATCTAGTGTCTTGGCTTATTTCATAGCCTGCAATTCCTCAGTAAAACCACGGAGCTGGTTGGGCTACACCACACCAGAGAGGACCCTCAGGAATGACTGTGCTGATAGTCCTCCTCATCTTGCCATTCTACAGTGAGAGGAGGGCTTCCAGAGAACTGCCAGCAGTGTTGTGGATAAGTGAGCATATGTGCAAAAAAAAGAAAGAAAGCTAATAATTGCCTCTTCTGGACATGAACTGGACACGCACAACTAAAAACCTTCAATCTGCCATTTTCCTCTCAACGGGCAAGTCTTCCTTCAAACCCAACAATCTATATCCCCACATTTCAATTTGGTTCTCATAAGATGATCACAGGTGGCTGAACATTTTTACACCCACATGATATGTGTTGAATTGAGTTATCTTCAGTCAAGTCATTCTCCCCAGAGTCTTCTGCTGCCTGCCTGTCTCACTCTGGGAACATGAGCACATACTTTGACCCATACCTCAGACACATAAGAGTCCTTCTCCTCTGGTTGATATGACTTGTAGCTCCGGTCAACTTCCATGTTGGGATCCACATCCATGGCCGCAGTGTTGTTGCTACTGAGGTAGAGATCAGAGGTCCTGCTCTCCGCGATGTCCCAGTCTGGTGCCTCCCTAAAGTCAGACTGCTGCATGCATGGGTAAGTTAATGAGAACAAACCAAAAGAGCAGAAAAGAAAAGAAAAAACAAACAAAACAATGGGTCTCAGGAACAATAAGAGCTACAAGACAACAAAAAGGATGAAGAGGAGGAGGAACTTCACTACTGTGGCAGAAGACAAAGTGGAAAACAAAAGGAGACACAAAATGAGCAGACACGTGGGCTGGATTGTTTGGGGAGGGGGAAAAGAGAGAGAGGGAAAAAATGTGCAAACACCAGTTATGGTGCCATGCAGTGCCAGGGGTAGGGTTGAGGCTAGTTGTGGGGGGGGGGGGAGGGAGGGGGCCAGCAGCATGCGCAAAAATAGAACTCTGAAAAATTGGAGTGTGCTTCAGGAGGTTGCAACCTACTCCAACCTACTCCCCAAGGACCCCTTCCCTTCAAGACCTTTCCTAGGTCTTACCCTTTAGGAAGGGGGAGGGGCATGCATCTGGCCTTCCAGCAGCAGCAGCACTGCTGCTTACTGGGAGGGGCAAGCTGGAAGAAAGGTCAATGCTGCGCTGGCACACTGGTGGAGCCAATCTAGCGCTCCTGCTGGTGCAGTCCACACAGTGCATCACCTCTCCCTACTGGTAAGCAGAAGCAACCCTACTGCCAGGAAGCAAGGGGTATGATGATGCCCCTCCCCACTGGCTGCTCTGCCCTAGACCAGCCTTCTTCAACTTGGGTCTCCTTCAGTTGTTGCTGGACTCCAAACTGCCATCATCCCTGACCTTTGCCCATGTTGGCTGGGGCTGACGGGAGTTGAGTCCAACATCTGGAGGACACCACGTTGGGGAAGGCTACCCTAGATTTTAACACCAGTTCCTGATGAGCAAACGTGTTCTCAACTACATGTCCTCTCACTGCACAACAGTCTGGTCAGACTGACAACTATTGGGTGTGTAACCAGTTTGGCCAAGACACCAGATGCATACTTTGCTTAGTATGGGGAAAGGGACAGGCATAGGTGACTGTTACACACACACACACACCCCTGATGGAGATAAAAGCAGCTGGCGGGGGGGGGAGGCGTTTACATTGGGGAAAGGGCAGAGGAAGGATTATTAAACACTATCCCAGAATACCATTTCACCAATCTGTTTCACAAAAAACACAAGAGATCCTAATCACAGAATCCTTAATCTACTGGAGATCCTAATCCTGAATCTTATTTAGTTTGGCCCTCAGTTACACTATTTTAAGAGTTTTTGGCCACTCACAGTCAGGCAGCAAGCAGTCCTCATCTCTGTCTACAAAACATTTCAAATCTATCATTTTCTCTTGCCTACTTTACCTTGGAGATTTTCATGTGAGGGCTATTTCCAGGCACCTCTCCACGTGATAATGGTTTGGTAAGGCCCCTGCATGTTGTTTTTGTTACCTCAAAAATAAACGTGTGAGCCTGTCCATCAAATGTAAGCCACTCTGGGCAGAGACTTTTTAATTTAATTGGTTTGCACAACACCTGGACTACAGTCAGCCCTAAATAAACCCTCAGCAGTAATTGCAACATGATTTATTTTCTCTAAGCAATACAGCTCCTGTTTCACGCACACTCCACTAAACCAAAGTCCTATCTTGTCACTGGCCACAGTTTCATGCAGTGAGCCAGTTGTTAGTTTGTCATTTCACTCTGAGGAGGCAGAAAAGGGAAGTTACATTAACAGGGTCAGGTTCTGATTTGTTAAAGCAGGAGAAAACAGCATGGGCAAATAAAGCAATAATCACTGCCAGGGTATCACTGTTGACAGCTCAGGGAAACCCTCACCTGGAATTCAGAGCCATGACCTTTCTGCAGAGTTTCTTTTGTGGAATCCTGCGAGCTGGAGCTTGGCAAGGAGTCCTTCTGGTCTTTCAGGAAATCTCCCAGGTAGTCCACCTTCCTCATGAAGCTGTTCAACTCCTGCTGAAGGACTCCAAGCCGCATCAAAATGGCATTGATCAGCTTAGAGTCAGTCATACTCTCATTATCCATGGCCTCACTCAGCACCAGCTCTGCACAGTCATTGTCCATGCAGAGCTTGAGGCTGGAGGTAAAGCCATTGGCATCGGAGATCAGAACATCGATGGCTTTGCTGACAAGTGCACCCTGGTCCCTGATGTCAAGGAGGGTCTCAAAGTCCTTGGATTTGAGAAGCCTGTTGGGGCTCCTTTCATGTGACTTGCTAAAGCCATTGTCAGGTGCTCTCTCCTTAGCATCATTATCTCCCCCAACAGGCACCTCTCTCCAAAGTGACGTTGGGATGCACTGGGCAGAGTCACCTGCCTCAGCATCTGTTTCCAGCATGGGCCGGGTAGTCTGGCAAGAAGCAAGGTCACAGCGCTGCAAGTTGGAGAGCAGGACACGGTTCTCATACTGCAGCTTCTTAACTTTGCCACTTAGCTCACTGATTTGGACCTTAGCACTGGCCAGCTCTTCTTGGGAGGTCTCACTAATCACGGAGCAGCTGTCCTCAGACAGAGTGATGTCCAGGTCATGGTCTGACTTGTACTTATTGAGCTCATTCATGAGGAGCTTGTTCTGCTCCTCCAGCTCTATCAAAGAACGCCGCAGCAGCTCTGCCTCCTCCTCCACAAACTGTAAGTGCCGCCTGAGCTCCACCACACTCTCCCCAGATTCCCCGCAGTTTGTCATGGAGAAGGCAAACTGGATATCTTGCCCTAAGAGTTCTTTGTCTTCTTGCCCCTTCATGTCATCCATCTCTGCCCTAAGCCCTCGGTTCTCCACCTCAAGCTCCACTATCCTCCGGCTCAAGATGTTGGCTTCTTCCTCCACAAGCTTCAGGTGGACCTTGAGCTCTGCCTCTCTGGAATGAGGGGAGTCGGCTAGTTCCTCTACAGAAAGGGAGCTCTCCAGGTCTCCATACAAGGACCGATACTTTGTCAGCTCCTCCTTCATACTGTCATTCTCTTTGGCTAACTTTGTCAGTTTCTTGCACATGAGAGCAGACTCCTCCTTAGCAAAATGCAATTGACACTTGAGGTCTGCGCTGTCCTCCTAGGATTAAGAAAGACAAACAGTGCAAGTGTTACAAAAAATGGCACTTTTGGCAAGCTACTCTTATTATTGAGGTTAACCTCTCTCTGATGACACAAAGGTTAAAACTGACAAGCCAGCTCCATGAAGATTATTACATTTACAACCACGTCATACAGGGGAGCCAAGAAAGGAAAAAATCTGTTGTCTCAATAGTCCTGAAATATTGTCTTGCTTCCCATTTGCCTGAGTGGAAGAAAGTTTGGTATAACCTATGCTATGGGTAGCCAATGTGGTGTCTGCCAGATATTGCTAGACAACAACTCCCATCATCCTTGACCATTGACTATGCTGACTGGGGCTGATGGGAGTTGGAGTCCAACTACATCTGGAGGGCATCATGTTGGCTGCCCCTACACAGGATCAGCTCCTTTTGGATGAGCATGCACTATGAGATCAATTTCACAACCTCTAAAATAAACATGTCAATCTTCCTACACTACAATTTGACATCTACACTACAAGTTCAGTATATCTACCTATGGTGTACCCCAAAACACATGTAGCTGCAACTTGCATTTTTTCACCATGTATTAAAAGCAGCTATGACATGGTAAAATAACAAACAATTTAAGAAAATGTATATTCTGACCTAGCTTAGCTTTTAGGGTGCAAATGTAGCAGCAACCATCCAATTAAAACAGAAGAAAAACAGCTAACGCAACCATCTTGTGTCTACTTTGTACCGTGTACACTACCTGCTAAATCTGTAACATTATAAATTACTACTACTACTATTACTACTATTATTATTATAACACTGGAAATGACCCTTTGTGAAAGTCTGTTTATTCCTTAATATAGTGGTTAAGAAAGCAATGCTAGGAAAGCAGCAGCAAGCACTTTTGGACATAGACAATCCAAAGGCAGAATGAACCCAAAACAAATCAACCCAAAGTGCTCTGAGCACACGAGAGTGGTGCTCTCAAACGTCTCTTTTCAACATCAACTAAAACAGTCATTGCACACACAAATACCAACTAAATACAAATCCAAGTTTCCCTTGACCTCACAACATAAATAAGAAAGGTCTTATTTATTGCAGATTCTGACAGCTCATTGTTCCATAAACTAACAGTCCCATTCTGAAAAGCTAGAGCTCGAGGGAAGAAAAGGCAATGTCCTTCATACTATTCACCTAGTTATCAGCCAACAAATTCTACACAGACATTAGACACACAGGAGGGGAGGTTTAAAGAATTCCCCTCCACAAACTGGAAGATGCTAGTTCATATGCATTCAAGTTACAGGATTCAAGACTTCAGTTGTCTCTCAGGAAAACTTCCAAAGAGAAAAAAATAATTGGATGACAAAATAACTGGCTGTCTGGGGAATGTGTGGGTTGTTTCAAATCAGGAAGCCAGATGGATGGTATAGACCTGCAAGCCCAAAGGCCAAGAAATGCTCTTTATGCAGGGGTGGGAAACCTTTTTCAGGCCAGGGACCACATTCCTTTCTGGTCAACTTTTCTGTGGGCCACATACCAGTGGTGGGCAGGGCCAGTGCAAAAGTGGGCAGAGCAATAAATGTAAGTTTTACCTTTGTACAGTAGGCTAGTTTCTACACACACTCACATACCCCTTGTCATGCCTCCATCGGATGAGTCCTCAAAGGAGGATGAGGAGCAGTGGATTGGCACAGCAGACCCAGGAGAGAGAAGAAGCAGACTCACCTAAGATGCAGCTCCATATCTTCCACCACTGTAAGATGTTCAGGACACAGTTGGAGCCCCTCTGTCAGACTGAACAGGAGGCCCCTCCACTCCTTGCAGAGCAAAGGCGCTTGCAACTAGCAGAGCAACACAGGCATTCTGGCGGCTCAGGGCTACAACCTTCCGCGAGTCAGAGGGCTGATTGCTAGCACCTGAACCAGGGAGGGGAGCTTAAAAGGCAGTGAGAGGCCTTTTGTCCTCCATTGGAAGCAACGGACACCAGCGTCAGACCCTCACCAGCCGTGCCAGCCCCTGTTGAGTCTTAAAACCCAGATTGCCTTGTTGGATTATTGACCCTTTGATTTGTGACTGACCTTGCCTTTGGAAGACGAACTGGTACATGAACTGAGACCCCTCGAACCCCACCTTTGCTTATTCACATTCTCTTCAAGCCTTATCTGTTTCACAACTAAGCCCCTGCTTAGGCAGCTGCCAGCTAATTTTTTTACAGCACCATTAACCGCCTCAGTGCAGGTGGCAGAGACTGACACCCCTCTCTGTCCTCCACCCAGACCTCTTTTCTGGGAAACCCAACACTAAATCCCTATTATCCCAACATAACCATGATAAACGGACAGCACATGAGAGGTGGGACAAGATCATAGAAACAGGCTCTGTCCCCAACCTGTGTACGCTCACTTGAATGCCTGCATGGATTCTGCATGTATATAATTATAAGATGCACACAGGAATGTCTTCCCCTAAATTCTGCTTTTCTAGAGTTCCAGTTGCGCAATGAGAACTCAGCATGCATATAGTTAAATGTGCATCCATGAAAGCATTCAAGTGCATGCAGGTTACCTGCTCCCCCTCCTCCGCAACCGACACACACCTCACCATGGTTATGTTGTAAGAACAGGGACTTAAGTGCTACGTATCCGCTGGTTAGCAAGTCAGGATATGTCTCAATGCAGTGTCTTTACCCTGATACTTGATTGGAAACCTGAAATGGAGGCCAATCAGAGGGCTAAGTGAGATCTGAACAATTTCAGTTCAGGGGAAGACGAATCAGGGACAATAAGGTAAGCAAGCAGCAGCTCATGGGTGGGGGACTTGTGACCCTCCAAACATCTTCAGCCCCAGTTAGCACAGCCCATGGTCAGGGATGATGGAAGTTATAGTCCCAACAATATCTGCAGGGCCACAGGTTCCCCACCCATGCCATAGCCTAGACTGGTTCCTCCTGCCTAACTGCTAGCCTCCTCAACAACTCCACAGCACAAGTAGCAACAGTTCAGAGAAGACACTTTGTCTCTTGCTATTCCAGCCATCAAGGGTAGAATGAACACCCTTTTCCCTTTCTAGAAACCCGTCCTTCAGGCTACATTCTGTACAATATAAACAGAATGATCATATCTTGCTATGGAGCCGTTTTACCCTGGGTCCACAGTGCTGCATGCCTCTGTAAGCTGGTTTAAAGTCTCTGACACACAAAGGCTGCATTTTTAGGCTATACAATTTACATAAATAATCCGATATACTGTCTGCAAGAAAAAAAAATAAGGCTTATTTTGTCTATGGATTAAAACTGCCAGTGGTACATTCTCAAACTCAAGTTTTTGTTTTTGTATGGCTCCTAACAAGCAAAGCCTTGTCAGAGAACTTCTAAAGCATTTGGTCTTTTCTGAAGTTCAATAATTGAGGAGAGATGAAAGAGAAGGGGGAAACTATGGTTCTCCTAACTCAAAAACTGGGGTAGAAAAGACTGTCACTCTCCAAACAGATCTCCAGTTACTTCCCCCAATTTAGTAAAATACATGTGCTGTGTAATCCTATGTGCATTTGCTCAGAAGAAAGCCCACTATGTTCTATTGAACGTATTCCTAGTATAGGACTGCAGAACTCTGAATCCTTAAAAGAGCCCACCTATCTAACACAGGCCTAAGGAACACCACCCACACCAAGAGGGGGGAGATTGGGCTCTCCTAGAATTTTGAAAATTTTAATCTGACATGCGTGAAGAGTCTGTGCTCAACTCTTAGTGAAGAAGGTGGTGTGACAGAACAGGTATGAGTGATAGTCTGAATCAGTTTAAACATATCAGTCCCCATCTGGATTAGTTTAAACATGTACCTTTGTTATCTTTTCCATCAAAATACTTAAAAACAAGAGTCACACTACCTGCCCCCCGCAAAGAAAAGAATTGATCTGCTATTAAAATCCACAGTTGCATCAATACAAAGGAAAATATTATAGATGAATCTCAAAGTTCCAGGATTATCCACACTCTGGATAATCAATTTTGAATGTGTGTGATCCAGATCTGTACTACTACTCATTTTTTAAAATGGGCTCTGTAAAATGGGTTCTTGGTGGGGTGAAGTACGGGACTTTGAGAACCAGAAATGACCTAAAGCAATACACCTTTTCCAAAGCACTATATGGTTTCTTGTACCAAAATCCTAAGTGAACTGACACTTCTTGTTTCTTCCAGCCCTCTTCTTAATTTTCCTTTCCTTAGATTTCAATAATTGTCCCCTAACAGCCATACTAAACATGATATGGGTGATCTGTGATTGGATCTCCCAATGCCTTTTTCGTTTCCTACAGTACTGTAGTGGCAAATTCAGAAGTGCAGGGTCCCTTCATGTTAGTCACAGCCCCTCCCCTCCCCCCTTTTTTGCAGCTGGGTTCAGAATGAGATCCTTGTTCATGTCTTTTCCCTACAACAACAGATGTCCCTAGGTGTCAATAAGCACGCAATGCGAGAGTGTTAGCTACTGGGAAAAGTCCTCTCAGTGGCCAACACCTCCTTTCACTCTATTTGGCTCCAATCAGCAGGAAAGGACAAGAAAGTATGTTAGAAGACTCTTCTCAGTGGCTAATGCACTCCCCTTTCATGCTGATTGGCTTGTAGGGTGCTTGGAGACATAGGGACCCTGCTGAGACCTTGCTCTGAAAAAAGTAAGGTGTGCAAGACCCCCTGAGACCCCGGATGACTACACTCCTGGTTTCCTAAAAGAAGCCACAGGGGATTATTTGGATTGGGACAACTGCATTTGCAGGGAGGAGGGGATTGAGAGTTTAGCACTTTGCCCCTGAACTGAGCCCCAATGGAAATCCCCTCTCTCCCAGCTGCTATGAGCTTTGGAGAGGAAAACATGCAGGTAACTATTGTACCCTCCACAACTAATAATCAACTGGGGGTGGAGATTTTCAGTAATGGAAAAGGTTAATCCTCCTCCTCTTTCTCCTGCAGCTTTCAAGACAAGGAAAAGCTTCCAGAAAGTCCACCTGAAATTATTGCTCAAGTTAGCAAATAGTTGATCTAATTCCAGAATATCACATTCTCCTCTGTCTAGCACCATCCTCAAATCTCCCACCAAAATGCTTACATTCACATGATCACAAAAAGTGATGGATTTAGTCCTCTCACTGGCATGTTGGCTTGTAACATCCATGGAGTAATATATATTGAGGGGCATTCAAACACAATAGTATGCAGAAACTCCCAGGCTCAATCCACGGCATCTCTAGGTAGGGTTGGGAGAGACCCCTGTATAAAATCCTGGACAGTTGCTGCCAGTCAGTGTAGACAATACTGAGCTAGATGGACCAGTAGTCTGTCTCAGTATAAAGCAGCTTCCTATGTTCCTAAGCCCTGCTGATGAAACCAAGGCTCAGTTTTCATCTATGTAAATTTGCCTCAGAGACTGAGCAACATGCAGAAACAGAGGAAAACATTTCCCTATGAAAGGCCTCATAACATGATGGGGAAGAAGGAAGTCAGCTTTTCCAGCTGTGAGTGCATTTCTGGCTCATTCCAAAACACCGCTAGGGAACTGTGACTAAAGCTCTGTCTACACATTGCTAACAATTGGATCTGTTCTCTCCCTTCAAAAGACAAGGAGTGGGAAGGAATCTCAGCTCTGTTCTTACACACCTCCTTCCTATTGCCTTCTCCCGCTGCAAAAAGCAAACAAAAGAGAAACCCCAAAACCGTTAGGAAATACTATACAGTTTTGAAATATATTTGCTCAAACTCCTTGGGGAACTCTGAGGATTTGAATTTTCCCCTCAAGGAATATTACTTCATAAAAAATGACTGTTGGTTATAAAATTAGTTCATTTCCTGTTTCCATAACTCATTGAGGGAGAAAAAACTGGCAAATCCCTCCCCAGAAAAGAAACTCTCCGCCAGGCACTCAAGACCTTCTTTCCAGACGGCCAATACAGTGTGAACATTCAATTGCAACTGTCATGCCTGACATTGCATCAGCCACAGTTGAAAAAAGGCAGCTATTTTGAATTGTCCAAAATGTGCTACATTGTTGTGCTATACATTGCATCAGATTCAGGCACAGTATAAATTCACTGGAAAATCTCCCATGAAAGAGAAGGCAGTGACTGTTATCCTTGTGAGCATTCATGCTGTCTCAGAATTCCACGCACAGCCTTCACACTGGGGTTCAACAGAAACCCTGAAAAGCAAAGTAACTCAGGAACCTTAATGTTTTTGGAGCCTAATTTTCAAATGCTCCGCATCCCTCAAAGGATTCAAAGGTTAAGAAGACTTCAGGCTGAGGACATATGTATATGGGCATGGACAGTTCTACTGCTCCTAGTCTGGCAATTTAATACCAAATGAGATGTTTGACAGAGGTTCCCTTCTGCACTGAACTAAGTATAATATGATGGGGAGAACCCTTACCTGCACCACTGGGAGTCATGCAACTGATGCTGCCTAGGCAATCCTTACTATGGTCTCCTTCTACCATACAGTTTGAAGGGATTATAATGGATTCATCTCAGGGTACATTATCATCATTACTGCTAGCGTCAGTAGTATTTTATTACCCACCTTTCACCCTGAGGTTCCACGGTGAATTACAACAATTTAAAGTGCATCCTTAAAAGCAATGTCAAACAATTTACAATCACAAACCAGCACAAAAATCATACTACTATGGAATCCATTGCACTTGGTGAATTTATTCACGCTTGTTTATTTATTTGTTTATATCCCGCCCTTCCTCCCAGTAGGAAATCAGGGCAGCAAACAAAAGCACTAAAAACACTCTAAAACATCATAAAAACAGACCTTAAAATATATTACAACAAAACATCTTTAAAAACATAAGTCCGCCAGAACGTAGACTCCAGTGTTATAGCAGGTGAATCAAGCAAGGTATCCAGAGCACAGCCTTGTCCTAATTTCTTGGATGAGTTTCCATTGGTGCAGCCTGAGGACGTTGACAAGGTGCTTGGACAGGTTCGTGCAACCACTTCTGTGCTGGATCCTTGCCCTTCTTGGCTAATAAAAGCTAGCAGGGATGGAACAGCCGGCTGGGCCAGGGAGGTGATTAATGCCTCTCTGCAAGAGGGGGTGGTCCCTGGCTGCCTGAAAGAGGTGGCAGTAAGACCACTTCCGAAGAAACCCTCCCTGGACCCAGAAAATCTTAATAACTATAGGCCGGTAACAAATGTTCCATTCCTGGGCAAGGTCCTGGAACGAGTGGTTGCGGGCCAGCTCCAGACACTCTTGGATGAGACCAATTATCTGGATCCATTTCAGTCGGGTTTCAGGCCTGGTTTTGGCACAGAAACAGCCTTGGTCGCCCTGTATGATGACCTTTGTCGGGAGAGAGACGGGGAGTGTGACTCTGTTGATTCTCCTTGATCTCTCAGTGGCTTTCGATACCATCGACCATGGTATCCTTCTGGGGAGACTGGCTGAGTTGGGAGTGGGAGGTACTGCATTGCAGTGGTTCCGCTCCTACTTGGCAGGTCGCCTCCAGAAGGTGGTGCTTGGGGAACACTGCTCGGCACCCTGGACTCTCCAATAGGGGGTTCTGCAGGGGTCAGTTCTGTCCCCCATGCTGTTCAACATCTACATGAAACCGTTGGGTGCGGTCATCCGGAGCTTTGGAGTGCATTGCCATCAGTATGCTGATGACACACAGCTCTATTTCTCCTTTTCATCTTCTTCAGGTGAGGCTGTCAATGTGCTGAACCAGTGCCTGGCTGCGACAATGGACTGGATGAGGACTAATAAACTGAGGCTCAATCCAGACAAGACTGAGATGCTGCTAGGGGGTGGTTCTTCTGACCAGATGGTGGACGTCCAACCTGTCCTGGATGAGGTTGCACTCCCCCTGAAGGAGCAGGCTCGTAGCTTGGGAGTTCTCCTAGAATCATCTCTGTCACTTGAGGCTCAGGTAGCCTCGGTGGGACGGAGTGCCTTCTACCAACTTCGGTTGGTGGCCCAACTACGTCCCTATCTGGACAAGGATAACCTGGCTTCAGTTGTCCATGCTCTGGTAACCTCTAAATTAGATTACTGCAATGCACTCTACGTGGGGCTGCCTTTGAAGACGGTTCGGAAACTGCAGCTTGTGCAAAATGCAGCGGCCAGATTGGTAACAGGGACCAGACGGTCCGAACACATAAAACCAATTTTGGCCCACTTGCACTGGCCACCTTTAAGTTTCCAAGCTCGATTCAAGGTGCTGGTTTTGACCTATAAATCCTTACACGGCTTGGGACCACAATACCTGATGGAACGCCTCTCCCGATACGAACCCACTCGTACACTACGTTCAAGATCAAAGGCCCTCCTCCGGGTGCCTACTCCAAGGGAAGCTCGGAGAGTGGCAACAAGGGAGAGGGCCTTCTCAGTGGTGGCCCCCAAATTATGGAATGATCTTCCTGACGAGGTGCACCTGGCGTCAACACTATTATCTTTTCGGCATCAGGTCAAGACTTTCCTCTCTCCCAGGCATTTTAGCATGTGTTTTATATTGTTTTAAATTTTTAAATTGTGTTTTAAATTGTTTCTTAAAAGATGTATTTTAAATTGTATTTGTTTTTAGTTACTGTAAACCGCCCAGAGCGCTTTGGCTATGAGGCGGTATAGAAGTATAATAAATAAATAAATAAATAAAACAAGAAAGAAAACAATGTTTTGTCTCATATGGACAAACCCTTTTTAAAAGAACCAATCTGCTTATGAATATGGGATCCACAATGTACTGTGGAGGTAAAACAGTAACAGCGCATAGTAGGGATTTTTGGAAAGCTTTGCTTTTGATTGGGTGACTAAATGCAGGGGACCTAGGCATCTACACAACTGTCACTGTACCATCACAAATAAAATTATTGTTATTATTATTATCAACAACAACAACAGCAACAACATTTATATACCGCCCATAGCCAAAGCTCTCTGGGCGGTTTACAACAATTAAAAACATTAAAAACAAATATACAAATTTAAGAAACACATTTTAAAAAAACAATTTAAAAGCACATGCTAAAATGCCTGGGAGAAGAGGAAAGTCTTGACCTGGCGCTGAAAAGATAACAGTGTTGGTGCCAGGCGCACCTCATCAGGGAGATCATTCCATAATTTGGGGTCCACCACTGAGAAGGCCCTCTCCCTTGCTGCCAGACTCCCAGCTTCCCTCGGAGTAGGCACCGGAGGAGGGCCTTTGATGTTGAGCGAAGTGTATGGGTGGGTTCATGTTGGGAGAGGCGTTCCATCAGGTATTGTGGTCCCAAGCTGTGTAAGATTTTATAGGTTAAAACCAGCACCTTGAATCAAGCTCGGAAACATACAGGCAGCCAATGCAAGCAGGCAGAATCGGTTTTACATGTTCAAACCGTCTGGTCCCTGTTACCAATCTGGCTGCTGCATTTTGCATAAGCTGCAGTTTCCAAACTATCTTCAAAGGCAGCCCCACGTAGAGGGCATTGCCATAATTTAACTTGGAGGCTACCAGAGCATAGATAACTGAAGCCAGGTTATCCCTGTCCAGATAGGGGTGTAGCTGGGCCACCAACCGAAGTTGGTAGAAGTGTGAGCTCTTTGGTTGTGGGTAGTGAGTACATATGGCATACATATTTAATGGTTTCTTATAACGTTTTATGTATTTATTCAGATATCTTTACCTCCATGAACACTTATTTCAGGGAAGTTTACAATAAAATTTAAAATCTAAAACGAACAACATTAAAAAGCATACAATAAAACTCAGGGGAACACAAAGAGAAGGGTGTCAGTCAAATGGTCAAATGGTCATGAAGACAGTATCTTTTTACAAAGCATGAATTAAAGCCCTTTCTAATTGGTCCTAGTCTCCATCCTCCTATCCCCACATATGCACATCTGCCCTCATACTTCTTTGTGTCTCCCATCCCATTTTCCCGTGTTCTCATTTAAAAAAACATTTTTAAAGCACCTTTTTAAAAATGTGCAATTCAGCAAACTTCATATAGCATTAAAACTGAGCCACCTTTTGAACAACAGCCAAATTTGAGTTATTTATTCAAAAAGCAGTATCTGGCATTTTTTGACACAGAATTCCAAATCCATCTAAACATAAAGTCAATTTCTAGGGAAAGCTTAGCTACAATATTATGGGACTTAATTGTAAAACCATCAGCCTGAAGCTACCAATCACAGATATGACCATAAAGGACATGCACAGAGAAAGTACATGGATCTTGTAATTTCCAGCTAAGGTTCTTCTTATTTCACAAAAAAAAAACAGATTGAAATGCAGCAGACCAATATAGGTGAACAGGAAGTCTTAGAACTCTCAGAAAGAGTGAGTAGACTGGGAATTCAAACTGACTCAGATTACAGTGTATAACCTTTCTCCTAGGGTGCTATATCCTCCCTACAGATAATTATCCTCTTTGCCCGATAACAGAAGTGGCAGAAAAGGGAAAAACAATGCTGACTAAATCATCTTTCCAGATGTTCAGAATCCTTCTTTTAACTGTACAAATGGAGTATCTTCAAAAGCGCTGCTTCAAATATTACAAAATTCCCACAAGGGAAGCATTGTCTTTGCTAAAATAACGTTTAAAAAACTCAAACATCATCCACATCCAGTTCACAACTCTTCCCAGGATGCGGGTAAAGGCTTGTGACCTTACCTTTTCAACAACTATTATGGTATATAAAACAGAAATGTATGTCACAGGACAGAGTACACAAGCATTTGAGGGAGAGTCTCAACAGCCATACCCCTTTAATTATTTCTATAAAGATGGTAAGTCTATCGCTGTTTCAATCTATTACATGCATGCACCCATCTTTAAAGGTCTCTAAATAAAAACATGAATATGTTGCCAGATCTCTGTTAACTGGCCAAAATCAGGAAAGTGCCATCAATTTCAGCAGAACTATGCATATTTTCCCCAGCTATTGATTTAACAAATGGTTGTACTCAGAATACAATATCAATTTTGGTCTCAATCCCAGCTTAGAGAGGGGCAGAAACTCAATTAAAAAATTACTAATGCAAAGCAATGGATTGCAGTTCATTCCACTCTTCTTTTTGCTCTGCCACCAAGCTATTTCCTTTGCATCACTGCTTCTTTCTAATGCAATCCCTTGACATTGCTACAGGGGATTTGAATAATGTATTGCAGATATCCCACTGCTATTCAGGGTCAATCAATGCACTGCAGAGCATTTAATCATTAGAATCCAAGAGTCAAACTGAAACACAGCTTTAAAAAATTGTCAGCCTCTTCTTCTACTTGATTAAACGGTGATCATTAGCTTTTAATATAAAAAGACAAACTGCTCAAGCAAAGAAACAAAAGTGTCACTGATCTACAGTTTCAACATCAGCTTTGATCCTTTGCATCATGGTAACAGCTGTACTATGATAGCCCTTTCACTTTCTAGCAAGTAAAAAACTATTTATTTACCAGGGCATGTTGCAACTGTTAAATATGCTGAAGCAGGTGGACATGCTAGAACGTTAAAAAATGTGCAGTTCTGTCTGCCTATTCCTCATCAGCGCACAGCTCTACATGACTCATAATAGCTAAAAGTGGCATCCTATGCAAGATAAGCAAGGCAGGGCTGCTCTGCTTGCCTATAAAAAATAAAAATCCCCTCCTCCCCCACTCACACCATATATTTGCAGGGGAGGGTCTCTTCCTAGGTCTCTATGATGAGACAATCATTAGGGTCAATGGCCTGTCCTGCCCCCTCCTTATCTTGAAAAAAGGTATTTGTACAGCTTTCCTGCCAGAGGGGAAAGGGTTGGTTCCCCACACCAGGTCAAGTTCACAATAAGCTGAAAACACCTAGTCCAGGAAGCTACATTCCAACTGTTTTTTCCCCCAGCAAACACATTCCCCATATCTGTTCCTTAAGAGGTGAAGACAACTGTGACTGCCCGCCCAAATCTACATATGGAGTTGCCTGATACCAAGTCAGACCACTGATCCATTACAGTGTGCTACTCAGAATAGTAGTGGTTCTCCTGGTTACAATCTTTCTCAGCCCTGCTAGGAGAGTTCCTTTGTACTGGAGGTGCCAGGGATTGAGCCTGGGGCTTTCTCCACAAAAAGCATGTTTCTCTACCAGGGAGCTACAGGTTTTCCCTTGATGAGGTCTGCGTGTAAGGTACAGCAACTTGATTTCTATACCAGCGCCCAGCAGTCCAGCCTTTATGGTAAGGACACATTGCAAGCTGCACTGCACAAAGCTAGTAGGTACCTGCACAGATGACTTCTTGTCTGTCTTCCCAAGAGAACGTGATCCTCTTTTCTTCAAAGAATTCTGAAACAGAAGAGAAAATGGATTAATGCAAATGACAGCTATCAATTTATTTCCAAGAAAGTTTCACAATAAATTGCATACATGCTGGCTCTCCACACTGGAGTAGGCAAGTGTGGTATGTCTTCTCCTGTATAAGATAGAGTGGGTGTGGTCAAGGCTAGATTATAATGGTGTAATTGGAACAACTGTACCAGGCCCTATGTCTATCTTGCAAGGGGACCCTCTTGCTTCTGCCCCCTCACTGTCATTTTGTCCACTGCCTGCCTTGCCTCTCCATCTAAATGTGCTGTAGGATACTTACATATAACAAACAATATTTTAATGCACTTTTTAAAAAAATTTCATGCACTTCTTTTGGAGGAAGCGAGGCGCTTTCTGGGAACTGTGCCAGGGCCCCAACCACCTTAACCCAGCCTTGGATGTTGTAACATTTAAAGCAAGAAAAGCTTAATGTGTGATCAGAGGCACTGAGACTTAATTGAAGAGGAGGGAAGGGGGGATTCCCAAGGGATAATTAAAGCTCTTGAAAATCAGTTCATGACTCTTGCTGAAAACTGTCATTTTGATCTGGACAGGTACAATTCCTGTATGTGAAGCCAGAAGAATTGCATACACAAATCACTCCAGCTTCCCTGACAAAGCCACTCAGTATGGAAATCAACACAGCTCTATGGCTAAGGAGTGTTGTCTGACACTTGGGGAGCAACAGAAACATACCCGACATACAAAACGCAAAGAAGAGAAAAGCACTGTGTAGATAATATGGTGCCACATCTGAGATATCAAAGGCCAGAATTTCTTTTATAAAGCGTTGAAAAGCTTTGAAGCTTCTTGATCATATAGGCACAGCCCAGCTATTCATAGTCAAGAGATGCACTTTCAGGTTGGAGAAAAGCATAATGCAGTGCAAGGCCCCACAAAAAGAGATTATATCTTAATCACCTTGGCTGCAGCTTGACAGATGAACCACCTTTGCAAGGCTCAGACAAAAAGCAAGCAGCCAATTTCACAGACTAAAGTCTCCTCCTTTCCATTTGCACATTAAAATGATACTTAGAATGAATTTTAACACCCTAGGAACTAAATACAAGCAAGCAACTTATAAACTGTGTATGTGTAAAAATGCCACTCCTTTCTCATGCGGCACTTGCAACCAAAAGCACCTTATATTTCTGAGCTCAAGAAAAGAAAAACACAAAAGGGACCTGTGTTCACTGATGATAAGTGGAGAAGACGCCTTCTGCCTCTTGTCCTCTCAGAAAATAAAACACAAATCAAAGGCTTTTGAAGTAGAAGGATGTTTAACTACTCAGAGGTTTTAAATCACTTACAAGTTTTATTATAATCTTATAATCAAACGGTATATAAATTTTGTTAAACAACATAAATAAAAATAGGTGGCAGGGAGAGAATATCAGGGAAATTCAAGGCGGCATTCAACACTAGTCCTATTTAGAATAGACCTAATGAAGGTAATGGGCATGACTAGCTTAGGATCATTAATTTCAATGGGTCTATTCTGGACAAATACCACCTTTTATAACACAAACATAAGAAGGGCCCTGCTGGGTCTGGCCAAAAGCACATCTAGTCCAGCATTGTGATCTCACAGTGGCCAACCACAGGGGCGTCACTGCCGGGGTGCGGAGGGTGCGGCCCGCACCCGGGTGTCACCATGAGGGGGATAACACCCAGAGCCGCCCCGCCCTGCGCCGTTGCCCGGCAAGGCTGCTCCAACTCCTCCTCGGAGGCAGGCAGGCGAGACTGGGAGCAGCGTCGGCAGGGCGAGGGAGGCGCGCCAGCGTTCCCAGGCCTTCTCCGGCTGGGTGCCCCTCCAGCGCATGCCCTCCCAGGGGCATGGATGGGGTGGCTGGCCTCGAGTGTGCATGCACATGCGCGCACACAAGCCCATCCACCTCGTCCATGCCCTTGGGAGGGCGCGCACCAGAGGTCCGCACTCCCGCTGCTGGCCAACCAGATACCTACAGGAAGCCCAAAAGCAGGATCTGAGTGCAAGAGCAGTGTCCCATCCTGTGGTTTCCAGTAAGTCCTATTCAAAGGCATACTGTCTCTGACAGTGGTGGTAGAACATAGCCATCAAGGCTAGTAGCCATTGATAGCCTTATTCTTTATGTCTAATTAACAAACCATTTAAATATTCCTGTATTTTGGTCTTCCAATGAAATAATATTGATAGTAAGAAGTATACAGAGGTTCCATTCACTCTCCAGGGAAGGCATTGATCTTTGCAGGGGTTGTTAAGTACTGAAGCCATCAAATTAGAACAAAACTGTTGTGCATGCGTTATAGTGTACAGGAACTGGAAACATCCAGTGACAAAAGCTATCTTTATTCTGTACCAAACAAGTAGCAGGGTACACACTGCTGAATGTTCAGAATTCCTCTGATGATCAGATGTGGGGGATAAACAACAGCAGACAGCTGTTGCCTTCATACCTTGTCTTTGTCTGCTTATGTTCAGTTTCGAAAGGAACAAGAACAGTACAATTTTAAAGTGACATTAGAAACCTGTTGTGCTTGATTCAGAACTTCCTCTCCTCCTCCTGCCAGATGTTGTTGGAATCTGTGTGTGGCTGCCCCTTGTGGTGAACCACTGAACTGCAGGTCTCAGCCTTCTTAGTGAAGAACCAGAGAGGGCATAATTTCCAGCACACGACTCTCAGGATTCTTTGGGGGAACAGCCATGACCATTAAAGCAGTGTAAGAGTGCTTTAACTGTATGGTGTGGATGTGATCTGACTCTGTCCACGTGGCCTGAGCAGGAAGGTTTCTGAAGGGCAGAGATATGGCATGCTCCTAGTATCCTTGGTTGTTCTTCAGGTCCTGTTTTCTTGCTTGCTCTATGGCTTCTGGTTCCTAGCTCACTTCACAGTGCTGCTCACAGCCCAGCTCAGCCCTGACATCCTCTGCCTTTGCAGTTTACAGCACAATCCTAACCATTTCTTCTCAGAAGTATGTCCTAATAGGGCTTACTCCCAAATGAACGGGTTTAGCATATCATTGTGTCAGCCAACCTTTGCCTCAGAAAAGTGGGCAGCCAACATGGTCCAGGGGGACACCACATCTGTCTTGGGAGTGTTGAACTCAGCCAGAGATTCACTGGGCAGAAACAGGTATGCTGCTTCAGCTAACCCTCATTCCCTACCCTCAATATTTGGAATAACACAATCACTAGTTTGCTATCATTTTGACTAGGATTACAAAACATTTGATGCCCCCACATTTATTGTATTGCTAGGTAAGGTTACAGCTTTTGCAGCTCAAACGTTTGTGAACACTCACCAGCAAAAATTTTCTCCTTACCTAATTTATGTCTCTCTTCCCCCTTCTAACCCTTCTCTGCATGAGAGCTGGAATGCAGCCAGTGCTAGTAAAGAGCTCCCTATAATAAAAGGCTGGTCTGCCTCTCCCACCCTCTAATACTCCCACAAAGTGTTCAGTAAACCGAGCAGGGAGATACACATCAATAGAAGTCATAACATGGGTCAGAATGATGTCCCTTGGATGCCGTTCCGTCCACATCTACTGAGCCAAAAATATTCAAGACCTGGTGTTACAGCTCCATAGCCAAGAAATGCAGCTGTGAAATGTGAGCTGGTGCCTGTGCCAACGCTCAGAGATCCAGGCCACTCCTATTAAGGACAAACCTATTCTTCAAAAGCTACAGCTTCTCTCAGTGGCTTGGCACACCCCAGACAGCAAGCTGGAGGTGCAAGGAAAGGATACAGAGACAGCAGCACACAAATGGTGCTACTTGATCCCAACTCCAGTAGAAATCCAACACATTTGCACAGCAGCAGTAAATGAGCCCTGATGAGCCCTGATGAGGCCGGTGAGCCAGTCATTCCAGCTCCCACCCCTCCACACAAGCCAAAAAAACAACATGCCAATGATTAATTTCGCCAAGGCCAAGAGCCACACACTGAGTAAATAGCCTCTGAAAAGGGCTAGCTGCCTTAGTGTGCTGGGCAGACAGGTTTTGAGGGTGTCTTCTGCAGCAGTCTAGATTTCCTTGTAGTGTTTTAGCACTTCCAACCTCCACAGACTACTACAACTCATTCTGCTGGTCTCCACTCAGGGCTACACATGGACAATTATGTTTACTGGGCAACGGATCCAGTATTCTGAATTCCCAGCCCTTAAAAGCTGAAAAAAGTATGAGTGATATATGGTGAACGATCAGAAGACATCAGAGGATTCCCAGTGGAATCAGGAGGTGGGTCTTTAGTGCCCTGCATTTCTCTTTGGCATTCCCCATGATTACCAGAAGCAAAAGTATGCAAACAAGCAATCATATACAAGTATCCAATTTTTAAAAGGAGAAGAGAAATGCACAAAATGCAAAACCAATTGCAGAATATTTTCCTTGAAACAGGAAAAGGATCACTATGTATCAGAATTCCAGTGTTTGCCCTATCACAGAATATGAACAGCCCTACCACCAACATGCACAAAATGACAAGTAGCTGAAGCTGTACAGAACAAACAGTTGGCTTTTCACAACGTGTGTGGGGATGTCAAAAAGGAAAGTGTCCCCACCTTTTTCCAGGGGAATATCCTGTCTACGAACATGCTGCATCAGCAATGCAAGACAATATAATGGTTATGGTCACTCTGTCATCACAAGGCATTGCCTAGTTGACAGCCACAAAAA
Source organism: Rhineura floridana (assembly GCF_030035675.1). Classification (NCBI taxonomy): domain Eukaryota; kingdom Metazoa; phylum Chordata; class Lepidosauria; order Squamata; family Rhineuridae; genus Rhineura; species Rhineura floridana. Next base: position 48,066,983 of record NC_084485.1, read on the forward strand.
TAAGCCAGACTGGACTGGGCTTGTTGTATTACTGCTTTGCCTGCTGTGCTGTTTTCAATTCACTTTGTTGTTGTTGTTGCTGTGGTTTGTGCACATTTGATAGCAAAAACTAACAAAAGTGATTAAATTTGACTGCTACCATGTTGATACAGCCAGATATGCACATAAGCTCCCTTTCACACACACACCCGCCTTCCTGGATAAAGCATAAACCAGTCCTCCTGAATCCCTCCCTGCAAGACAAATGAAGCCACAGGTGCAAACAGTATGCGTGACAATTAATTGGCCTTTCCAACACTTATCCAATTATCAGAGATGCTCCTTCCAGCTGGAGAATAATCAGCACATAATCCTCTTAGGAACAAGCCCCATCCCACTGCACAGAGCCTTCCAGAGGCAGTGTGTATGCATGCCTGAGCACCAGTCTGTAGGTTAACAGGCAATTGCAAAAGGCTACTAACCTAAGACAAACAATGGAATACTTGAAACTGTGCTACAGGCAATAGACCCAAGACTGAGAGACTTCTGGGGTCTGTACCTCATAACAGTGCTTAAGAAATGTAACTGTTCACACCCAGTTAGTTTCTTCTTAGAGCAGACTAGGACAATGGCACAGTTGGAACCACTACCAAGAATGGTGGTATAAATAGTCTTGCTGAAAGGTGTGAATTCCCTAAGGGATGCCAGCTGGATTTCATCGACTACCATGACCAAAAATATTTATGCTGCCTGTACTTTAAAAAATGTAAGCTATTCAGTAAAGAGTCCCTAGAAGAAGGAGCTTCCATCCATCCCTCGGCATCTGAAGGAAAAAGCTGCTTTACCTGCCTGCTGCAAACCAATGCATGAAAAAGTAAAAGGTTTACAAAGGGTTAAAAGGGAGCCTAAATAAAATAAATGGCCAGCCTTTAGTCAAGTTGATAAAGGTGTGACAAATGGGTCCCACACAAATCCCCTTCATGCAATTCATGTGTGAAGGAGGCTTCATGTGATTACAAGGAGCAGGGCTATGCTGCTCTGGCCCCCACCATCAGGCACACTACTGGCCCTGCTGCTAGATATCCATGCACTAGTGTGGACTGTCTGCATAGGGAAGCGCATGGACATCTGGTGGCAGGGCCAGCCACATGCCCAACATCAAGGGTGGGACCAGCAGCATGGCCTCACTCCTGGTAATTGTGTGAAGCTCATTTCATGCAATACACTTGTGAAGGGAGACTGTTGTGCCTTAATGAACTTGTTTCCAGTGTATTTATGGATGACACACAAGAATTTTGGGGCAGCTGCATATCATAGTAGGACAGTGAATTATTGCAAAATAGTGACTGGATATTAAGCCAAACGCCTTCCAGCTTGCAAGAAAACAGAAGGGGAAATTGGTTTCTGCACTTGAATCCTGCCAGGTCCCCAGCCAGTTAAGCATCAGCCCCTTTCTTCATTGCAAGACACAGCAGCTGGATGATGAAAAGTACTATTTCTGTGCCTTCCCAGTAGATGCCAGTTCATGAGGGCTCAACCCAGCTCATATAGTTCAAGTCTAATTAGAGTGCATGAATGAGAGTGAGAAGAGCAGAAGTGGGTTACACGGTGGCACTCTCTCCAGCCATGATCAGACATACAATGTGAGAAGCGTTCCATGTTTGTTTGTATTTTTTTGCCTAGAGATCTCAATCCTTTCCCAACAAGTCTAGGATCTATTTTCCTTCCCCAATCGTGAGAGAGCACAGGGAAAGATGGTGCTTAGGTTCAAAGAAACGGGTCTAAATGGATCATCATCACTGAAGTTGTGGAGAAAGTATTACCCTATTCATATGAACTGATACAGACACTCATATACCATTGGTCTATTTGTTGTTGTTGATCATGGTGATAACAACAGCTCTTTTTCCTGAAGAAGCCCTGGGAGGCAAACAAATCAACAAAATCATTTTTAAGCTTTCTAAAAACAGCCCAATATTGCCTACTCTGACCAGCAGTGGTTCTCTGACATTTCAGAAAGAGGCCTTTCCCATCACCTGCTATCTGATCATTTTAGTTGGATATGCTAAAGATGGTGGGATGGTTCCCCTTTCTCCTATGGCATACTTTGCTTGGGCCATCTCAGAGTTCTGCAGGCACCTCAGTTGTAGTCTACTGTAATTGCTTCCTTTCTTATACTCTCACTCTCATTTTGACACACCCCAACCCTAACCCTATTATGAACAGTGGACCACTTGAGCATATCTGCAGAGGGACTCCCTTCCAGTCCACAGCAGTATTTATTTCCTTAAAATATGCCTTGCCTTTCTCCCACAATGGAGTCAAAGGCGATGTTAATAGGGTCCCAGACTATCTCCCATCTAGGAATTGCTTAGCTTCAGGAAGATTGCTGCATCATGTTCCTTCATACTAGTAGCTCTTGGGTTGATTCTCTGCAAGGGTTCCATATGAATATTTTTGTCATCATGACAAAACCTTTGAACAGAGGACTGAAGCAAGCTGCTCTGGAGGCTGCACAGGCAGCCACATAGAGACAGGAGGACAGCATCTGGTTGTCAACCTCTTAGACAAAGGCAGTATTTCATAAATTCAGGAATTCAGGAAGTGGAGGTGAGGAAAGAATATTGATGGAAGATAGAGACTTAAGCCATGCCTGCACAGAACCTAGTAATGAACTGCTTTCAACCCCTGGATGGAATCACAGTGTTGGAGCACAAAGCAGTAGTTGACAAGACACAAAACTGTAAATACACTGTTAAGAGATGCTAACCAACAACAGACTGGAAAAGGCAATTTACCCACAGGGCTGGTACATCCTTACCACAACAATGAGGACATGCAGCATCCTGGTCTGTGCACTATGGAACACTAGTCCTAGAATACAAAATTGATTCAAATGGTGCAAAGTCTCCAGTTATGCCCAGAAGGCCAAAGGATCAACAGCCTTCTCTACTGGATCTAATTAACTTGCTAAGAAGTCTGAACTTGAGCACAACACTCTTGTGAAAGCACAACAGCATTATCAAGCATCACTTTACTTCACCTGATTCTAAGGATTCAGGCATTCAGCAGCACTCTGGACCTTCCTCCTGTTGTCTTGTGCTTCCAGTTTCCTGGCTTTCTCAATAGATTTTTTCCCTTCAGCCCCAATGCTGAGAGTATTACATCATCCATTAAGAAATTAGAGGCTCTCCATAGAAGACTGCACACTATTCTAGTGCTTTAAGAGCATAGTGGTGCTTGGAGGAACCCACTGAAGAACTCTCCAGCATGGCCCAGAAAGCTGACATGGGCCCAATTTTCATTTTTAAAGATACATTTCAGGAGTGGAAGAAGAGGACAGAATGGCAGCAGAAAGAAAGAAACTGGGCTGCAATATGTTCTCGTATTGCACATCACAATGAAGATACTAAGCTGTGTAAGTGTGTGCATCCACATTATCTATAAGCAACACCACTGCTCAGGTCTCTGTGTACACACATCATGTGACTCCAGTCTGGCATGCTGGCCACAGGACAACCCTTTCCTCCTCTCCATCACCACTCTCTCACTGACAGCCATTGCACTTCGTTTCACTTGCTATTCAGATCATGCACTCAGGCTGTTCAGAAACCAATCTCATGCCCATTAGCACTGCCTGCTGTGTGGATGGGCAGATAGGCTGTCTAGAGAGAAATAGCAAAGGAAAGAGCTGCAAGTCTTACCTAATATAGACAGGGAGGGCTGAAGCATCTAAGCTACCGGTGGCCATTTGCTTTGCTCCAAAATTTGTTCTAGACCCCTGGGTTAACAGGCCAATTTGCACCACTAACATTTCCCCATACAATTGCGCAAGTGAATGTAGAACTCCAAGGAAAAAAATTAGTGGGAAAACAGGGCTGTACAAAAGCCTATCCAGCAGACATCTCTGTCACGATGGCTGTGCTGTTTTCTGCAGTCATGGTCAAGGAATGCTTGTAGGTTCACTATGCGTACACCAACGTTTCTTCATACGGTTGTATACCCACATTCATAATTGCAAGGTGGAATTTAGCAATGTGAGCCTGCTGTGAGTCTTAACCCTTCACACGATTAGGAACATAATCCCAAATATCTGCAAAGAATGTTGAAATATTTTGGGAGACAGCAACATGCACTAACAGAACCATACCCACCATAAGCTGCAATGCTAATGGTCAGGCAAAAGGACAGCCCACATCAGGCAGAAGGGTTGGCTGGGCATTTGCTATATATTACTTTTATTTGCTACAAGATTTAATTTTATACAGAAACAACACTGCAAGTGGGTGGCAATAGAGTACTGCTCTAAAAAGGGATAATGCCCAAGTTTGTCCAACTTGGGTTAAGAAAAGTAGCCCATGATTTTTATTAATGCAAAGAGAATCAGGATAGTAAGCAAGGAAGGTTCCCTAACCTGATTCCAACTAGGCTAATTCCATGTTGCAGACACTAAACTCCTGCTGTGACTACAACTGGATATCAGATTCCTTTTGGCTTATTGCCCTGACTTCACACACAGTTCCATTCTATAGCACCACTTTTTTGGCAACCCTGTGAGCACCAAGGGCTGGTTGCTTTCCCTTAAGACAATCCTCAAGGGAGCTACTGAACATGCTTGTTTTGTTAGATTTGCTTTTCCGTTACACTGTTGCTTTGGCATGAGGTAGTGCCTAAATACAGCATAGCATTATTAGAGCTGGAGAGCATCATGGTACCAGAAGAATTTTATGCTAACAGACCAGAATGTATTAGTGGTCTGACAGCCATACATTTCAGTATGACCCCATTTAATTACAAGTCATCAGGTGGATATGAGAAGACCCTGAACCAGGTATGCAGGAACCTTTGGTTCTCCAAATGTTGCTGAACTACAATGCTTACCATCCCTGGCAATTGGCCATGCAGGCAACTGTAATTCAGCAACATCTAGAGGGCCAAAAGTTCCCCACACTTGGCCCTACACCTATTTCCTCCTAGAGGAAGAAAGCAAATGGCACATTCCAGCTTCTGGGAGCAAACACAAGAACCAAAAGGGCAGACATGAAAAAGAGAAGACTGCAGTATGTTTTTAAGTGACTAGGCCTTAAGCTCTTGGACACCATCACCTACAAACCAACGCTCCATTTTGTTCCACTCTTCCTCTACTTTGTAGAGCTGGCTGATCATATGCAGTTCTCTTTTTTCTTGGAGCTGTTTGCATTTGCTTTCCCAAAAATGAAAGAACAGCCTCCATTAAATTCCAATCACCTATAAGGTATAGCCCAAGAGAAGCCCTCCCTCCCTGAAGCACCTGAGCTTCATGTGTCTAGGATGCAACCAAGACACGCTGTTTTGCAGAGAAAAGGCAAGATACAAATGTAATCCTTTAGGAAGACACTTACCTCCCGCAGCTTGTCCATTTCATTCTGTAGCACCTGCTTAGCCAACTCACTCTCAATGAGCCGCTGGCGCAAGTCCTCATTCTCCTCCTCCAACTTAATCCTTTTTTTCTCCACTGCCTCCAGTTCATTATGGAGCCTCACAGAGACATCTTTGGCTACCTGCAGACACAGCAAAAAGCAGTTTGAGGCCAGGCCCTCAGATCTGATGCACAAAGCTCAAGTTAAAGTTACCAGCAATACTGATATAAAAACTGACAAATCACCGGGCCCGGATGGCATCCACCCGAGAATTCTCAAAGAACTCAAATGTGAAATTGCTGATCTGCTAACTAAAATATGTAACTTGTCCCTCAGGTCCTCCTCCGTGCCTGAGGACTGGAAAGTGGCAAATGTAACGCCAATCTTCAAAAAGGGATCCAGGGGGGATCCCCGAAATTACAGGCCAGTTAGCTTAACTTCTGTCCCTGGAAAACTGGTAGAAAGTATTATTAAAGCTAGATTAACTAAGCACATAGAAGAACAAGCCTTGCCGAAGCAGAGCCAGCATGGCTTCTGCAAGGGAAAGTCCTGTCTCAGTAACCTATTAGAATTCTTTGAGAGTGTCAACAAGCATATAGATAGAGGTGATCCAGTGGACATAGTGTACTTAGACTTTCAAAAAGCGTTTGACAAGGTACCTCACCAAAGACTTCTGAGGAAGCTTAGCAGTCATGGAATAAGAGGAGAGGTCCTCTTGTGTATAAGGAATTGGTTAAGAAGCAGAAAGCAGAGAGTAGGAATTAATGGACAGTCTTCCCAATGGAGGGCTGTAGAAAGTGGAGTCCCTCAAGGATCGGTATTGGGACCTGTACTTTTCAACTTGTTCATTAATGACCTAGAATTAGGAGTGAGCAGTGAAGTGGCCAATTCTGCTGATGATACTAAATTGTTCAGGGTTGTTAAAACAAAAAGGGATTGCGAAGAGCTCCAAAAAGACCTCTCCAAACTGAGTGAATGGGCGGAAAAATGGCAAATGCAATTCAATATAAACAAGTGTAAAATTATGCATATTGGAGCAAAAAATCTGAATTTTACATATACGCTCATGGGGTCTGAACTGGCGGTGACCGACCAGGAGAGAGACCTCGGGGTTGTAGTGGACAGCACGATGAAAATGTCGACCCAGTGTGCGGCAGCTGTGAAAAAGGCAAATTCCATGCTAGGGATAATTAGGAAAGGTATTGAAAATAAAACAGCTGATATCATAATGCCGTTGTATAAATCTATGGTGTGGCCGCATTTGGAATACTGTGTACAGTTCTGGTCGCCTCAAGAAGATATTATAGAGTTGGAAAAGGTTCAGAAGAGGGCAACCAGAATGATCAAGGGGATGGAGCGACTCCCTTATGAGGAAAGGTTGCAGCATTTGGGGCTTTTTAGTTTAGAGAAAAGGCGGGTCAGAGGAGACATGATAGAAGTGTATAAAATTATGCATGGCATGGAGAAAGTGGATAGAGAAAAGTTTTTCTCCCTCTCTCATAATACTAGAACTCGTGGACATTCAAAGAAGCTGAATGTTGGAAGATTCAGGACAGACAAAAGGAAGTACTTCTTTACTCAGCGCATAGTTAAACTATGGAATTTGCTCCCACAGGACGCAGTAATGGCCACCAGCTTGGATGGCTTTAAAAGAAGATTAGACAAATTCATGGGGACAGGGCTATCAATGGCTACTAGCCATGATGGCTGTGCTGTGCCACCCTAGTCAGAGGCAGCATGCTTCTGAAAACCAGTTGCCGGAAGCCTCAGGGGGGGAGAGTGTTCTTGCACTCAGGTCCTGCTTGCGGGCTTCCCCCAGGCACCTGGTTGGCCACTGTGAGAACAGGATGCTGGACTAGATGGGCCACTGGCCTGATCCAGCAGGCTCTTCTTATGTTCTTATGATATTGGTCTTCAGACTCTGTTTTGATCAGGGCTATATATCCCACCTGAGTGTCTCTGTTCCAAAACACTCACTGGTAATGGGCTTTCCTAATCTATTTAGAAAGAGAAAGGTTTTCCTTCACAAGGCATGTTAATATTCAACGTTGCTTATATGGGAGCCATGGCTTGCAGCACGTAGTGATCACTAACCAGTTTGCACCCATTTTTATCCTTTTAATTCAAGTTGTACTGGCACAATTACATTCAAGCTATGAACAGTTATCAAGATATGTTTTACAGCTCCCACTGAGGCTCCCTCCCTCCTATGTGGCTCAAGGCTTTATTCTTTATGAACAATGCAGCCATCTTGTGAACACAAGGGTGGCTTTGTACATTAGAAACATGCACTGAAAAAGGAAGCACGAGTGATGCTACAGGACAGTGTCCAAACGGATTCATGCATCTCCTCATGAGGGAAAACCTGAGCTGTGCCTACACTGAATGTACCCATTTTGCCATATTTGCACAAAGTCCAAAGTATGGAGAAAAGCACAAGTCATTTGCACATCCTTTTGATTCCCTCTTACAATGCACTTCTTGTTTTTTAGCTGCATTATACTTTAAGTTTTGCTGCACAGCTTCTATCCAGAATGATGATATGAATGCCAGCTTCTCGGGATACAGGACAGGGAACAAATGTCACATGCAAAACATGTTTACCAGGTGCATCAGCAGGTTTCAGTTATGCACATCAGCAGGTTTCAGAACATGCATGGGGGGTGAATTGTAGAGAATCTAGATGCAAATCGCTATCACCAATACATTCAGATACACTAAGGTCACTACGCATTATTTCTCTGAGAATCGACAATAATCGAAGAGGAAGCAAGCAGGTGGTGCTACATTATTCTCCTAGCGCTTTCCCCCTTGAATCAGAATAGAATGTGTATTTTTAAATTGATTGAACTGAAGGGTTGATAGACTCACTAATGCTGAAATTAACAGGGCAATAGGCAGCCTAGGGATTTCAGCAGCACTAGCCACAGCTCCTACAGCAAGGTGAGGGTATTAAAAAACAAACAACCATAATTCTCCATCATGGGTGCATCAGAATCAAATAGGCTTTGCCACTGGCATTTAGACAAGTTACAGCTGGGTTGTGTAACTGAGGCATAGCCAGCAAGAGCACTCAGGCTACAATGGAGGGAAAGGGTCAGTCTCATGCCAAAGCTGTTAAATGGGAGGGAGCACAATTAATGCAAATGTAGTGAACAGCCTAAATAGAATTGGACCTCCTGCTATTTGACACTCAGGATCCTGTTTAGACTAGGACTTTCAAATGAAAATGTTAAAAATGGGGCATGATAAGAGCTTTACTGTCTGTTCCATGGAGTCATGGAACCTTGAATTAGGGGCCATTCCCTTAATACTGGGTATATCTCTTAATACATCTGTAGACACAGGAAGCTGCAAGTAGTTCCACAGCACTGATGACCTTATGTTCACAAACATTCTCCAGCAAATCCCAAGCAATGAATTCTGGCCTAGTGGACACTCCAGGTTTGACCTCTTCAGCAATAAAGCCCTCACAATATGGCTCTGTCTGATAACTAGGGTCATAGGTAGTCCTTTATCACATCCGAAGAAAAGAAGAGAGGTTCCTTATTGGAAAGGAGGGAAGTGACATTTTTAAAAATGAACTTTTGCTTTTCTAAAAGAGAGAGAGGCAAAATGGCAATATGGCAAAATTTCAGTGCCTAATTTCAAGACCCTCAGCACTGTGATCCCAATGGAGAAGGCTGCTAATAAAATAGGGATATCTTATATGAGATGTCTAGGAAGCACCACTGAGCCTGGAAGTAACTTCAGGCTGCATACAGCCAATCTTCCAAATAGAAGTGGATTTTTCTGCTGCAGGTTAAGCTCTGCTTTCCCCATACATATAGCTTTTATCCCTCACACATGCAGCCTCCATATTGGACTTCTGAATGCTGCTTGCTTCCTCTTCTCCTTCTCCCCATGCTTCAAGTAGGCTGCTTGCATTTTTCTTGTTTCTCAAGTGCATGCTTATTGGATCTTTGCCACATTTTTTACAACTGAAGAAGCGCTCCAAGAAAGGGATGAGCATCTTTGTGACTGATACAAGGGCTAGCCAATCAGTGCTGTGCACAGCCCCTTTGGCTGCAAGCCCAAAGGAACAGATCTCCTCTGAGCTCAATCCATGCCTCATGGCTGAGCTGAGATTAGAACCAGAGGCTTGTGGCATCCAGGGAATGTTCTAGACCATTACACTATACTAGCACCTATATTGAAATTTCAGCAACTACTCCAAAACATTTGGATACCTGGGATATTTACCTGCCTCCAGAGATCTAGGCTATGGCTCCTAGTCTGCATTCAGAAGCACTGGTTTGAAAAACTGTTTGCATGCAGAAGGTCAAAGGTTTAATTCCTGACATCTCCAGTTAAAAGGTTCAAATAGCAGCGGATAGGGAAAGATCCTCTCCCTGAGACCCCAGAGAGCCATTGCTAGTCAAAGTAGCATACTAGGCTAGGGGGATCATCGGCAATCTGTTTCATTATAATGCAGCTTCATATGTTCAGAGCATATGTTCAAATACTTTGAACAACCATCTGTTAAAAAGCCTATCAGGAGTGGAACAAGATATTATGAAATTTCCCCCCTAAAAGAGCAATCCTAACTAGGCAGAAGGAGAGAACATGCAGCACAGAATTCTCTGCTGCATCTGCAGCCCTGCCAGCTAGGATGGAAGGTAGGAGGCCAGTTTTTCCAATTATGTTGTTGCACCAGCTGCAAATCAGGACCCATGGACTGGCTTTGGATCCAGCTGATCCATCGCTGGCCCACCTCTGCCCTATTCATGAAACACTCTATTTGGGGGCTTTACATCAGCTACTGCTGGTGGGAATACCAGCAGTATCATGTACTCCTCTACAGTTTCAGTGGGCACAGAAGGGGCCTTGCCCAGCACACCATAGGGACCTAATCCCTGCCAGCAATGTGGACTGAAGATTAGGATTGCTCAGCCCATTTCAGAGTATCAGAGCCATATTATTTAGCCTCAAAATACTAGTCATAAATACTCAGGAGGCACGGAAAGGCATTGTTGGACTGGAGTAATTGGGCTTTATAAAGAAATGAGAAAGAAAAACTCAAATACAGAAGCCTTTACAGTGATCAGGTTGTACCACCTGCCTTGCTTTAGCCCATTTGTGTAAATGTCCACTGCATATGTCTCCTTTGGAATTAGCTGAGTTGCGGTACACAGGTTAAATTCTTACCTTGTATCCTTCAACTGACCATTGCCAACAAACTCACATGCTAATGGCAGCTAGACCTGGAAACTTTCACATGCCAACAGCATTGTCTAATCAACAGTACTGAACAAAGCAGTATTGTCCCTCTGGGTGGAAATAGAGAGGGCAATAGTGTTTAGTAGGGCAAGATTTCTACTAACTCACTCCAGTGCATATATCACAATGAGAACACATTTCATTGGACTGCAGCAGGTGCGGATGGTGGCTACATTTACTTTTAAACAACCATGCAAGCATATCCTCTTAATTATAGAGCAGTTAGTGATGGACGCTTGGGTGGAGATTGTCATCCATCACTTGTGGCATTATTCATTTCCAGGATCAGCCATTTTCTGGTGCCTGGGGCACTTGGCAGCAGATCCATTCCTTTGTGTAAAAGCTTCCACTTGGCTCAGTCTCAGGCTTTGCTAGGCTTCCCACTGCAACAATGCAAAAGCATTTTGTAACTGAAGAAGACTGGCATACCAGTGTAAGTGGAGAGGCTGCTGCGCTCACTTGCAGTGAGTTGTGACCATGTACAAGCACAGGTGCTGGCTACAGAAAAAGATACAACTAAAGGCTGCCCACAGGAAAACTAACAGCAGCACTGTGCATCGTTGCTCTTCCCTCCTCAGATGGATGGGTTTTGAAAATACACATTTTACAAATTAAAATTGCTTAACAGCTGACTGTACAGTAGGAATTCCATATTTCTCCTGCAATGTCTCTCTAGGCATATCAAAAACTACCTCTACTTTTTATTACCCTTTTCTCTTTTTCTTTTTTCAGCCAACCAGAATGGTGTGTGTGGGCTGTACACAGACTCTGGGACATCTGCCCAGTTGAAAGGCTTGCCCATGTGAATTGACAGAATGAGGGTTGCTTCTCCCATTACCAGATCTGCAGGGCCATGAGATTGCCAAATCCTCACACGGCATACTGCCAATGAACCTGTCTTCTTTCACTCACTGTAAGCCCAGAGGATAAACAACCACCAAATACCCGACCACAGTAAGAAAAAGGATGATAATCCCGCCATTTGGAAGAAAACAGCTGTATTCCATCTGCTTTCAAGTCTATGCACCACAACAGGGAAATCACACAGAGCCCCTGTGGAAGGGCCAAAGGCACTATTTTTATTTATTTATTTATTTGATTTATATCTCGCCCTTCCTCCCTGATGAACTTGTAGATCCATCTTTGACTGGAAAGTAGAGAACAAAAGTATTTGCAAGGAATTTATAACTGCTGCTTGGAGATTAGCAAGGATATCTGTTTAGGATGTTCATGCAAGTCACCTTGGGAGAGGAAAAGGAGCTGCCACAAAGACAGGCAATGTATCACCTCCATTTGTTTTTCTCACACAGCACACTTTCTCCAGTCCTTTCTTCCCTCATCCCCACCACGCCAGCCTCTGTGGACATGCCTAAACACTTTACAGACTCCATTTTCCTGGCCTTTCCTTCTCCAGCTTCTTGTGCTTCCCTTCCCTGTTGAATACCTGCTGAATGCAGCCCAAGGGTTACATTCTCTTCTGGGCAACATTCCAGGAGCCTCACAACAGTTGTGGACAGTGAGGGACAGAGGCAAAAGGGGGAGGGGCAATTAATGTACATTTGATCTTTGTACAATAGGCTAGTTTCCACACACATGCACACACCTCTGCCTGTCCTCCATCAAGGAAAGCAAGAGGCGTTACCAGAGTTCAAGGATGCACTTTGGCCATGCGAAAGCACTCAAGGGGAATGTGAAGCAGCACTGGTAAGGGATGTGGCCTAGGGAAAGTGGGTGTGGCTGGGGAGGCATATAGTGTAGGGAGAGTCCCAAGGGCCAGATAGGGTTGCAGGGCTGCATTAGGCTTGAAGTTCCCTGCCCCTGAACTATGCCATGAGGTAATGGAATTGTAGCCAGCAGACCACAGCAATGGAGCAGGCCTCTGAGGCAAGAAAAAAGGAGGCATTCCTCCCGCAGACTGTGTTACTGTGCAATGCCAAGAAAGTGCCATGCTAAAGCAGTATATGCACTACCCAGCTGGTTTGTGCAATCATCAAGAGCCAGCTAAGGCCATGAGGCAGCTCAAAGAAGGGGCTTAGCCTCTTTGGTCGGCTGCTTAGCTCCCAGAACTGTAAACTGAGCTGACAAGAAAGCATATCCTTATAACTAACCCTTCCCTGGTCTGCACATCACAAGGAGCCTAACGACCATGCAATGGGAAAAGACTGCAGATTGGAAAAGGGAATAATAAAGAGGGAGACGCAGAGGGAGACGCAGAGGGAGACGCACAAGGAGACATCCAGCAACAGCTAAAAATATGCCATATTGTTTGGGCAGCCCAGGTTCAAAGCATTACACAGCTACGAGATGCACTGGGGGGGGTCTGGGGCAAATCACTGGTTAGCAACACAACCTGATGTCTATTGTGAGCATAAAATGCCTCTTGAACAGTCAATTAGGCATGACATTTGACATGTAGTTTGCCCTTGTATAGTTGTTTTCTTGAAAAAGCAGCTTGAGTGAGTAAGTGAGTGAGTGAGTGAGTGAGTGAGTGAGTGAGTGAGTGAGTGAGTGAGTGAGTGAGTGAGTGAGTGAGTGAGTGAGTGAGTGAGTGAGTGAGTGAGTGAGTGAGTGAGTGAGTGAGTGAGTGAGTGAGTGAGTGAGTGAGTGAGTGAGTGAGTGAGTGAGTGAGTGAGTGAGTGAGTGAGTGAGTGAGTGAGTGAGTGAGTGAGTGAGTGAGTGAGTGAGTGAGTGAGTGAGTGAGTGAGTGAGTGAGTGAGTGAGTGAGTGAGTGAGTGAGTGAGTGAGTGAGTGAGTGAGTGAGTGAGTGAGTGAGTGAGTGAGTGAGTGAGTGAGTGAGTGAGTGAGTGAGTGAGTGAGTGAGTGAGTGAGTGAGTGAGTGAGTGAGTGAGTGAGTGAGTGAGTGAGTGAGTGAGTGAGTGAGTGAGTGAGTGAGTGAGTGAGTGAGTGAGTGAGTGAGTGAGTGAGTGAGTGAGTGAGTGAGTGAGTGAGTGAGTGAGTGAGTGAGTGAGTGAGTGAGTGAGTGAGTGAGTGAGTGAGTGAGTGAGTGAGTGAGTGAGTGAGTGAGTGAGTGAGTGAGTGAGTGAGGGGAAGGAGCCAGACTGGAATCACAATGTGGGAAATGAAGGGTTGACTCTTTGCTCCCACCCACAGCCCTGATTGGAATCCTGGCTGGGAACCTTCCTCCCATGGGAAATAGCAGGCAAGTCCAATCAGAACCAAGGTAGGAATGGGGGGGGGAGAGAGAGAACCGCCTCTCCACCCCTGACTGTGCATTGCCATGGTCCCAATTAGGAGCCCCTGTGACGGTTGTTTGTTCAAGAAAAGACAACTACACAAGAGTAAGCTGCATGACAAACTTCAAATCTAATTCGGTCTCCATGAACGAAAGGTGGGGCAAAAGTGCAGGAATCTACAGATCCTATCACTATATCTCTTCTCCAAGGCAGAGGGACAGGCATTTATCTCAGTATCAGCCTGCAGTATGTTCCATGCCACACTAGCTTAAACCTTTAGCCTTCTGCAGGATTGGTTGGATCAAAATTATACAGTAAACTAGGCAGGAATTAAGAAATGGAAGAGGTCCGCTCCTAAAAAGCATTTCAAGTAGAGCAAGGTGCAGTTTACTCTCACCATCACAGCTTGTCCTAGACAGAACGTGTGCATAATTGTGCCTTCTCTGTACTTTTAAAAGCAGCAAAAATCAATAAACCAAAAAGTTATTCAAATAATGAACCAAGAAAATGATCAATTCCAGGACAGCTATGTAAATTAACCATCACATTTGCATATATTTACTTATTTTGCATATTTTATTCTGCTTCTATTAGTCATGAGAACAAAGAGCTATGACAGGTACTAAACTCCTGACCCTCTCCACCTACTTGGCTTCTGAGATTTCACTTAATATTTCCCACACACTTCCAGGCTTATCTTCACAGTCACAAGGGCCAGAAATATGCTCCTTTAAAAAGCTGAAATTCTCAGGATATTTAATTCTGCACCCAAGCCAATGTCAGTGTTTGCATAGTAAAATTATGGAAATGTGAAATAAACAAAATACCTGATCTTCTGCTGCCTTTCATTCACATCCCAAAAGGCATAGAGATGGTTTGAGTCTACTTTACTACAACTTCATTCTCCGTTTATTTGCCTTTTACTCACTTGCTGTTGTCATGCCTTTATTGCCTAGTAGTAGCACAGTGGGGAAGAGCCTGGCTGGGAGTCCAGAGTCTGTGAGTTCAAATCCCTGCTCGTGTCTCCTGGGTGTCAAGGGCTAGCTAAAAATCACCCCCACAGTGAGTGGCTCAAGGGTTACATGCCCTGCCACCTGTGCAGCCGTGGGCAAGCTGCATAGTCCCAAGGAGCCCAGTTGCCCCCCAGCTGGCAGTTGTGGACAAGGAAGGGGCTGGTTTGTGCAGCTGTGGCAAGCTGAGCAGGCCCTAGCCAGCTGGGGAGGACTAGCCTCAGAGGGAGGCAATGGTAAACCCCCTCTGAATACCGCTTACCATGAAAACCCTATTCATAGGGTAGCCATAAGTTGGGATCGACTTGAAGGCAGTCCATTTCCATTTTCAAGAGGTAGGCTATGTTTGTGGAAAGGAATCCAAGCCTTGTGGTTTCCTCTGGGAAATGACTATACTATATAACAGCAGCATTTCACAACTCTTCCAAGTGATCCTCTCTAGTGCTCCTCTGAGCCATTATGACTGCAGATCCATTTTTTAGTAAGACATTTAGAAGTAACCCTTTTTCCAAAAGATCCACACCAAATATCTTACAGAAGGACCCATACCTT
This sequence comes from Rhineura floridana, assembly GCF_030035675.1. Classification (NCBI taxonomy): domain Eukaryota; kingdom Metazoa; phylum Chordata; class Lepidosauria; order Squamata; family Rhineuridae; genus Rhineura; species Rhineura floridana. The sequence goes on from NC_084485.1 coordinate 48,082,376, forward strand.
AATACCAGCAGAGCACATGCTTTGCACTTGGAACATCTGAAGTTCAATCCCTAATACCACTAGTTAAAAGATGTGAGGTATCTGAGCTGGCAAAGGCCTCTGCCTGAGACCTTGGAGAGAAGCCAGTAGTCAAACAGTACACAGACCAATGGTCTAAAACAATACAAAGAGCATCCAAATGTCTTCCCACCTTTTAACTGCAAGCTTACCTTGACATCTTGTTCAAGGCTGTGGATGAGCTCTCCATCCACCTGGCCAGTCTGTGCCACACGAAGGCTGCGTCGCTCTGCCTTACGCAGACGGTACTGCAAGATGCGGCAGGTCTTACTAGCTTGGTCCAGTTGCTGCCGGAGCTCCTGTAGCTGGTAGACATCTTCCTCCATGTAGACGTCTCTCATCTCCAGCATCTCAGCACGTAATTCCTCAATCTCATCCTAAGGAAGACAGACACAATGGTCAAAGAATAGGCAGGGCAAGTGTTGCAAAGCCTGCATGTGAGGGACATCAGGAAAAAAAATTAGAGGGGAACGAAGAGGGCAGTTAATACCTTTATTCTATCCCTCAAGACCTCAAAGCAGCTTACTATGTTTTTTAAAGTCACATTTTATAAGGCTGTTTTTATACAGCAAAAACAGATTAAAGCTAATCAAAGTCACGTAAAGTCACTGATGTTACTGAAAAGCTTGAGTGAACAGAAGACTTAGCCTGATGCCTTAATGACAATAATGTAGGAATTAAGTAAATATATTTGGGATGAGAAATCCAAAAACAGCTTCCTACCACAATAAAGGTGTCTAGCCACACCTATCCCACTTGTGAGGCCCTACTCTGAATTCCTCTATTTTCAGGTCAAAAACATGGATAGGTCAAATTTACTTCTGGGAGAAGTGGTCTTTCACATAACCAGGTCCCAGGCCATGTAGACTCCTATTACTGGGGATAGATGTACACACAAGGATCTGCACTACACTGACATCTGCTGAAGGGCATCAGAGATTTGTCGGCGGCTAAAGATGGGCATCTTATCCTGGGCCTTTGGGATGTGGTGAGGTTTCAGTCCATGCAGTTATGTTGATTTATTGGTTGCTTTAGTCATTCAATGCCATTGTTATGTTGCTGACATTGGGATTTAAAAATGTTTCGGGTTTATTATATGCTGTTTTGTTTTTGCTATGTATTTACACCCTGGGACCCTTTTGATAGACAGACAGAATTCTGTGGGTGAAAGCTTTAATGGAGAATGGATTTTACATGCCCCCATTCTAGTTAAATGAACTGCAGCTCTCTCTAATCCAGACTATATAGTTGTGGACAGTGTCTGGCCCTGGACTCCTATATAACAGTATACTATTCATATGCTACTATTACAATAATATTCCACTCGTGTACTATTATTTCCTGTCCATCTCTTTATGAGGCTTCAGTGCTGTAGCTTGCAGCAACAACAACCAGTCCTAACTCAGGATTTCTCAATCTCTGCTGATGCATTCTGCCTCTGGAAAATTCATGCTAAAGATGAAGAAAATCACCTGCTTCACTTCTGCAGAAAAGTAGGACCATCTACAGATACATCATCTGTTGTACACAGCTTAGATATTTTTAAAATATTAAGTGGTTTATAAATGCTTTCAAGACAATTTAAATAAATAAAAGATGCAGTGAAGTTCCCAATACAATCCCAGCATACCATTGCCGGCACTCATAAAGTGTTTCAACTGCAGCACTAAGAAAAATCTCTCCAGATCACCTCACTACAGAATCAAGAACTTCATTTAGGCAATGAGTGAGATTAACAGCTTAAAAAACCACCAGTTACAGAGAAAATATCTGCATGGGGGGGAGGGATTCCCTACGTAAGGCCACCCAGAACTGAGGTGCAGCCTGCCAATGTCAATCCAGCTAATTAGCCCTAGGAGATTAGAAGCAAATGCACTGAGTGCACTACATGTAATACTAGGTGAAAAGATTGCACAGCAAGAGAAAAGCTACAGTGACAGCCAGGGATGCAGTCTGCCTGAGTCACCACAGAAATTGTGGCAGCATCTTTACTATTTTTGGATACATAGCTTCGGCTATGGGGCGGTATACAAATGCAATAAATAAATAAATATTTTTATGTATATATGTAAACATAATACAAGATATAATTGTATCAATATAAACTGAAAATAACAACAACTGAACACTACAGGTCAGCTACTATAAAGACCCTCATAAATTTACTGGGTATTACATTACTCAGCATCCTGACTTTTGTCTTTAAACCAACAGTCCTGTCCTTTCTGGAGCTCTGAGTTCCCCAAATTAACAGGAAGTTTCAAGTGCTCTGTCCTAGCATGACTCCCTTTTAATGTGCTAGCAGATCATTGCCCTGGGCTCCAAAATAGCAGCTAAAAGCCGTTAATTGTCCATGTCAAAAATACATGTCAAATCACAGATAATTTTTGGGGGGGGAAGCTTTTTGTGGATTTTACAGTTCTTCCCTTCCTCTGTCAGCCCCTGGGTATCTTACCTGTCATGCATTTCTCCTGGAACTCATCTCATAACAAGAACTGGATTTAATACACTGTGGTGATTTATTTTTATTTTATTTATTTCGATTTCTATACCACCCACAGCCAAAAGGCTCTCAGGGCGGTGCACAACATAGAGTAAAATACAATAAAATTACAAAGGTCAGTAAAAAGCATACATATTAAACAGTAAAACAGCCTGGTATAAACTGAAAGCTAAAAAATAAATTAAGTTAAAATGCCTGGGAGAATAAAAAGGTTTTAACCTGGCGCTGAAAAGATAAAAGTGTAGGCGCCAGGCGTACCTCATCAGGAAGACTGTTCCATAATTCGGGGGCCACTACTGAAAAGGCCCTGGATCTTGTTACAACCCTCCGAGCCTCTCTGTGGGTCGGGACTCGGAGGAGGGCCTTTGATGTTGAACGTAGTGAGCGGGAGGGTTCATATCGGGAGAGACGTTCTGCTAGGTATTGTGGTCCCGCGCCGTGTAAGGCTTTATAAGTCAAAACTAGCACTTTGAATTTAGCCCGGAAACAAATAGGTAGCCAGTGCAAACGAGCCAGGACAGGTGTTATATGTTTGGACCGCCTGGTCCTCGTCAACAGTCTAGCAGCTGCGTTTTGCACTAGCTGTAGTTTCTGAACTGTCTTCAAAGGCAGCCCCACGTAGAGCGCATTGCAGTAATCCAATCTAGAGGCTACCAGAGCACGCACGACTGAAGTGAGGTCATCGCTTTCCAGATAGGGGCGTAGCTGGGCTACCAAACGAAGGTGGTAGAACGCATTCCGTGCCACCAAGGCCACCTGAGCCTCGAGAGACAGGAATGGATCGAAAAGAACCCCCAAGCTACGAACCTGTTCCTTCAGGGGGAGTGTAACCCCACCCAGAACAGGTTGAACATCCACCATCTGGGCGGAGAAGGCACTCACCAACAGCATTATTCTGATGATGGTGCTTAAACTGGAAATTTATTGAAGCACAAACAGAAATATGTGATGGCTAACCATCAACTACACACACAATACTGGACCCACAATAAATTTCCAGAAGCACAGGGAGAGGAAAGAACGACTGCAGCAAGCTGTCGCAAGAAACAAGGTGATTGTTCATCCGGAAGGCATTCTGCCCTCTTCGGAAAAGAAGAGCAGCAGGGGAAGAAACAGTTTAAGAGTAGCTCTGTGCTATTGTGTGGGACCATGGGCTTCTTCTTTCCCCACTGAATTCCAATTCACCATGTGAATTCCAATTACTGCTATAGTATGTGCTAGAGACAGTCTAGACTCTTAGGACTAGTACATAAAAAGAGCACTGCTGGATCAGACCAAAGGTTCATTTTGTCCAGCATTCTGTTCCCACAGTGGCCAATCAGATGCCTATGAGAGGCCCATAAGCAGGAGCTTAGTGATCCCCAGCAACTGGACACAAAGACCAATAGGGACACCACACATTGAACCAGTCTGCACCCTGTGGCAGTGCAAATTTTTCGAGGATGCATTTCCCCTAACTGCAAACTAGGGCTAGGGGAAAAACCCACTTGCCCAAGATGGCACTATTTAAAAGTATGATTGGGAGCCCCAAGGGAATCCAAAAGATACCAAGTAGAAATGTGAGATCTTGAGCACCCCTGACAACAACTCAAGCAATGGGACTTAGCTCAGTGGTAGAATTTTGCATACAAAAGGCCCCAAGTTCAATCCTCAGCTTCTCCAGGTAGGATTGGGAAGGTCCTCTGCCTGAAGCCCTGAAGAGCTGCTGCCAGTCAGCATAGACAATATTGAGCTAGTATAATCAACTTACTATAATGCAGCTTTCTATGTTCTTATTGAGTACTGTACTTAGCCAATATGCCTCTACCAGGCCATGGTAATGAGCTGAACCACATCCACGAGGGGAAAGGGAAAGGCATTCAGCAGCACAGAAACATCAAACACCAGAATAGAACATTTTTCTCCAGTAGCTATGGTTCTAGAGCAGAGCCCAATTGCCACAAAGTTGTACTTCCCCAACCCTAGAAAACCAAGCAGATCCACCCAAAAAATTATATAAACGAACTTAGGGAGGCAGAGATAGTGGGCACATTCCATGGCTTCATGAGAGCCTTTCCAAGTGCTCTGAAATGGAAGAGTGACTGGGAAACAAAAACTGCACTGTGGGAGGCAGGGAAATCTGTTGGGAGTTTCTAGCAAAGGAACATAAAATATAGGAAAGGTATTGAAAATAAAACAGCTGATAAAGTACCATTGTACAAAATCTATGATGCGGCCACATTTCAAATACTGTGTACAGTTCCGGCCACCTCATCTCAAAAAGGATACTGTAGAGCTGGAAAAGGTTTAGAAAAGTGCAACCAGAATGATCAAGGGGATGGAGCAACTCCCTTATGAGGAAAGGTTGCAGCATTTGGCCTTTTCAGTTTAGCAAAAAGGCGAGTCAGTGGTGACATGATAGAAGACATGATGGAGTAGGTGGATAGAGAAAAGCTTTTCTCCCTCTTTCATGACACTAGAACTCGGACACCCAATGAAGCTGAATGTTAGAAGACTTAAGACAGACAAAAGAAAGGACTTCTTCACATAGCACATAGTTAAACTGTGGAATTTGCTCCCACAAGCAGCAGTAATGGCCACCAACTTGGATGGCTTTAAAAGAAGACTTTCATGGAGGACATGGAGGACAGGGCTATCAATGGCTACTAGCCAAGATTGCTATGCTCTGCCTCTATAGTTGGTGGTAGTACGTTTCCAAATACCAGTTGCTGGAAACCACCAGAGGGGACAGTGCGCTCAGGTCCTGCTTGTGGGCTTCCAATAGGCATCTGGTTGACCACTGTGGGAACAGGATGCTGGACTAGATGGGCCACTGGCTTGATCCAGCAGGCTCTTCTTATGTTCTTAAAAGAAAGCTTCAGAATACTCTACCAGCTCTAGTGCACTGAGTTCTTTCAGTACAGATTTAGCCATAAATACTATCAACATGTAGTGTCCTGGGCAGTGATGGGTCTGGTATGGTTAATCATGAACCTGCTCTTCCAGAAGTGGGCTGGTTCCAGATTGCGTTTGATACCAAGCATGCCCTAAGTACTTGAGCATTCCTAGCTTACTGAGAGTCATGACCAGGGCTCTGAATCCTCATCCTCAAGGGAAAAGGCCATGGATTCAGAAGACATCTCAGACTGGGAGGATAATTTGCTCTCAGAACCAGGTTGTGATGTCCCTGCCTACTCAGGAGTCCCAGCACTGGAAGAGCCCATGACGCCAGAGCCTTTCCGGACTGAAGAGGTCACATTAGTGTCTTCAGACTCCACCTTGGAGGCCATAGGGAACCCCAGCCTCCCACCCACCCACCACCAGAGTCAGCAGCTCCTAAATCAGGCTGGTGCCCTTTAAAGTAAGAGGTTCCACTCATTGGGGTAGTTCTAGCTGCTCAGAGGAAGCTACAAGTCTGGCTCGGTCTGAGTTTGCTGGTTGTTGGAGCAACATTCAAACCTGCCTTATCTGACTTCCAGGATAGCTACCACCTGGAGCTATCCAGGATGCTAACCCCCTTGCTTGTTTGCCTTCTGGACTTTGACCTCTGCTTTGCTTGACTTCTTTTATCTGAACTACCCTCTGCTTTGTCTGACCTTGCCTCACTAGAACCTGACTTTTGCTTGAAGTGACTTCGCTTTCTGGATGCTGAACTGGTACTAGCAATATGCGACACCGTGCCCAAAACAAAGAGGCTGCATAATATATCCAAACATTTTAACATACAACTTTCAACTGAGACCTGTGTGTATACGCACACACGCATGTACATTTTAAAGCACCCATAGCAACCTCCAGCCCAGAGCAACCATTGGCAAGCACAACAACTGCACATTCCTAAACCAGCCAGGGAGTTCTGGCTATGTTCTTTATGGGTTCTTTCATATTGCCCTATCAGCAAGCTACTGCCTACCATATCCAGCCTGCCATGTACTTTTGCAGACACACCACAGACCACCTGAATGAAGCTCATGGACCACTAGTGGTATGTGGACCACAGTTGGGAACCCCTGATCTAAAGAATATAATCTATAAGAAAAGTATCTTTGTAAAAAGTTTTTCCTTATTTGTCCCTTTTTTCTCTTTCCTCTTCTTTATTTTTTAATATTGTTGGTAATTTCTTCTTTAATAAAGATTATTCTTTAAAAAATAAAGGATACTGGGTTAATTGATGGTTTTGCCATCAATTTCCTAAGTGACTTTCAGATCACCATTTTGTTAAAAATGGATAGAACTAAAACTACCTTCACATGTTGGTGTAGAGGTAAGCTAAGGGCCCTTAGGAGTAGTCCAGGAGTCACAAACACAGTGTGTTTGTCTTTGTTTCATATTACCCCAACATGAATATAACTAGATATTTAGTGAGAGCTCCCCAGTATTACTCCATGAAATCCTGGTACCCAATAAGAATCTACATGCAACTTCATTGAAAGGTTTACCAACTCTCTTGAAGATTATACGCTTCTTTATATAAGTATAACACTATCAAAGCTGGCTTAAGCAATTTGGGGTCTAAGGTAGAATAACCAAATGGCACCCCCTCCCACTAATGAACACTGTCACATTCCATGAACTTTTCCCTTTGAATTTAAGTCCCTTTGAAATGAACAACAGCTGCACAAGGGCATATTAATGTTCTTTCTCAGCTGCTGTTCATTTCAATGAGGCTTGTGAAAAACATCACCCACAATTGGCCACCTCATGGGGCCTCACAGAAGGACCACACTAAGGCTTGGGCAAAATTATGAGGATAGCCCCTAGAAATAAGGAACTGTTCAGTCTCAAAGCATACACTCTTTCAGTTGGTCCAAGACTTCATCTCATTTACATATATGCAAAGCTAAACCCACTGCCTTTCTGCATAAAGGGATGGCACGCTTTAACCAGCGCAACAACTAGCACATCAATATCCCTTACTAGGATTAACCATTGAAACAAACAGATTTGACAGTCTGGAAGAATAACTCTGAAAACGCCAGGATGATCGGAGGGGAACTCACTCAACAAAAAGAGCATAGAGCGAAAGTGCTTGAGGGAGGGAGAGAGACTTATTTTTTATAAATACTTTACAGGGAGAGAGAGAGAGGAAGCAGTGGGTGGAGATGGCATTCTCCTCTGTAGATGAGAGAAACAGCTAAACCAAAATAATGTTGGCTAACCATAGAGGAGAAACTCCTTCCTTCCTAGTGGACAGATGTATGAATAGGCTGTGAAGACACAGCAGCACTTCATCCAGAACTGTGCAAGGTAAAATAAACCTGACTTGCTCCAGTTGAGCTTGTTGTCTCTGGATTGCAACCAAGAGAAATGAACGGGGCTCAGTTTGCAGGTCCAACAAAGAAGCTTACTCAGGCCAAACTCAGTTTAGATTTGGCATGGCTGACATAAACATAAAGTGTAGTATTCAACTAAGTCCTACTCAAAATAGGCTCATTGAAATTAATGAACCTGTTAGTCATGTCCATTCACCTCAATGGGCCTGCTCTGAGTAGGACTAGCACTGAACACCACCCAAAACCAGCAGATCATGCCTCTTCCCATAAATTTTCAGTATCTGGATTTTAAATAAGAAAGTATGATTCATTTCCGTAAGTATCTATAGCAAAATAAATATTTATGGTTAGATATTATATATGCGCTTATGTAGGTATATCTATTAGGGAGATTTATTTATTTTTTACTGGATGTGACCTATTTCAAGGGATGGGGGCTTCTATACACAGACTAGGAGCTAAAATACCCTCCCCCCCCAAAAAAAATCACCCGGTTACACCACTAGATGTATCTGTGATGTGGAACATTTTTTTCCCAATGCACAAAAATTAGAACTATTAGAAAGTTAATATCAATACAGCTACATATTTCTTCCAGCTGACCAATACACTGGGATACCATGACCGCCCCAATTCAATGATACAGCAATGAGTTTATCTTGTATTTTGCCCTGTTTGGGACCATCTCCAGATGGTATGGGCACAATCAAGTGACCTGGACCTATAGTGTCTGCAGGCTGGCACAGCAACAAATCTGGTGGCTCCGGAAAGTAAAAGGAAATGAAAATCCAAAATCACTTCCACATACTGGTATCACAAAACAAGACCAGATGGCGCATGGGATAGGCTGTACTGTAACCTAAGGGGTGATATGAAATCCCTCTTGTCTGTGCTCTCCCACCTCCATATGCCCATTGCTAGCAGTATGGGAATGTTGCCCGTATCCCAGTGTTCAAGCCATCTGTTGCTCTGTTTCACTGGCAGTATCTCTCCTGCAAGAGGGCTGAGCTTTCTTAGCCACTTCCTCTGCTGGCAGGCCACATGCCCCGCACCCCCTGAGAGACCTTCAGGCTTTTGTCCATTTTAATTTGGAGAGTGGGAGCAGGTAGATCATTCCCCTTCAGCAGTTCATGGATCAGAGGTTTATCTGCTTATGATGAACTATACAGGAAAGCCAATCACAGAATGGCACCCATTAGGAAGCCTTCCTTTTGAGCAAGCGAGCAAAGAGGGTACACACACAATGGCTTTGAAAACCTGCCTCCCAGCCAGCATGTCAAATCTGATAATGAAATGAGGCATCATTTCCAAGGGCACCAAAGGATTCAGAGTTCTCTGCAATATCCCAGCAAACGCCAATCATACAATCATCGTCCTCACTTTGCTCCTTTTAGATCAAATTATGTTATGAAAAATAAGGAGCGATCTTACAAACTTCCCTAAAAGTAGCAATGCATACTATTTATAGGATGAGTTCATGTAAGGGAAATCTGCATTTTAAAACATGTTGGATCACATATAAAACCAAGTTGCAAACTGGCCAGCTCATACAACCATTTCGGTGGATCACAGGAAACATTTTGCCCATGTTGAAAATGGAAATGGATTGTCTTCAAGTCAATTCTGACTTATGGCGACCCTATGAATAGGGTTTTCATGGTAAGTGGTATTCAGAGGGGGTTCACCATTACCTCCTCTGAGGCTGAGAGGCAGTGACTGGCCCAAGGTCACCCAGTGACCTTCATGGCTGTGTGGGGATTCAAACCCTGGTCTCCCAGGTCGTAGTCCAACACCTTAACAATTTCAGGATCTGCTGAGCTACTCATAAGCATGCAGCCTTCTTCAGCCTGGTGCCCTGATGTTTTGAACAACAACTGCCATCAAACCCTGACAGCATGGACAATGCTCAAGGATGATGGGAGCTATAGTTTGGAACATTTGGAGGGCATGAGGTTGGGAAAAGCTGATGTACAGGATACATACTGCAGTAGCATTCTAGAAGCTGAATTCTGCATATGGTGGTTCATATATATGGCTAGCTAATAATATATGGCTAATAAATAAATACCAGGCATTTTAGCATGTGTTTTAATTGGTTTTTAAATATGTGTTTTTAAATTTCTATATTTGTTTTTAATGTTTTAATTGTTGTAAACCGCCCAGAGAGCTTCAGCTATGTAATAAATAACTAGCTCTCTCAAGAGACAGTACAGGTAAGGCTTTTCTGGGAACTAGTATGTGTTGGAACAATGACATAACAAGTAGGACCTTGGTTTGCTAACATTTGACTAAATACAGCTAATCAGTTTTACATACAATAAACCAAATAAAGTTTGACTAAGATTTTTAAATTAGCTAATGTGGCAGGAGATCATAAAGAAATTGCTCTGTTCCTTCATATGCCATTTACATAATTGTTGGATCAATTATTACTACAATGTCGTACAAAACATTCACATTGGTGGTATTTTATGGACACTTTGCAGGTGTAATCATTGCTACAAAATAGAAGGTTGTAATATTTAAGAACATTACATCACCTGATATAGGACAGCTTATAGAACAGAACCCACATTCCACAGTTCCTAGCAACAGGCATCCTTGAGAGATGTGCCCAGAACTTTTAATGTGATACTCAGATCTGCCAAAGTTATGCCTCTGTTTTATTCATACATATAGTAGTACATGAAAAACATCCTTGTCAGTGAGAAAATGTCAGATTCCGTTTTTGTTTTTAAAAAGCTGTCATGGCTTTGTAGCCACTCTAGCTGCAACCGAAAGCTACAACTCAGAAAACAATGTGCCAGCTGGAGGGCCACATTGCCTTCTGGGCAACCTTCTGAGGGCCCCATTCCAGTGGTGAGTGGGACCAGAAGCAAAAGTGGGCAAGCAAAAAATATCATTTTTTGTACAGCAGGCTAGTTTTACAGACATTTGGGCACTCTACTCCTCATCAAAGTTCAAAGGCATATGCCAGCCGAGCAAAAACACTCAAAAAGGGTGCAAATCAGGACTAGTGAGAATGTGTGGCCTGGAGGGAATCCTGAGGGCTAGGCAGAGACCTGGAGGGTTGCATTTGGCTCCCAGGCTTCAAATTCTCCATCTCCCCTTTATCCAGTCTCACTACCTGCCTGAAATTTGAACACAAAGCAGAAGGTGGCTACGTAGTCTGATACTATGCACCATGCTTCTGCAGTGCCTGAGAGGGGCAAATTTGGGTCTTTTCCAAATACAAACTTGCATTTAAGATACATAATCTTCGGGAGTGCTTAGATGGGAACATATGAATCTTTGTCTCTTAAAAAGGGCAGCTATAATTTGACTGCGCTTTGAAATATTTCCAGGGCAACACACAGCAAGGGAATTCCCATTGACTATATGTGAAAAGAGTTGAAAGGCTGAGTGGTGCTCATACTACTCAGCCAGCAAACACAAATAGTAGCTTGGGAGCAACTTTCACCCAGGAGCAAGGTAAAAGCTTTGTTCCCAATACTCCTAAACTTCATCCTGTGAACTAGGAACAAGGAACTGCTTCCAGAGCAAGGCATTATAGTTAAGGGTTCAATTTCAAGTTAACAACAAGACTGTTAATCCAGATATAAGCCAGTCATATCTGAATATGTACTAAATAAATGGGAAGAAAGATTTTCCCACTAGAAACTCTCAAAGTCCTAGTATGCTATGCCCTATTTATCTATGTATCCTATTTACATGTTTATATCCTCAACAAGCCATAGTTTTACTGGACTGTTTCCACACACGCACACCCCAGTTCTTAATTTTATTTATTTATTTATTTGTTGAATTTATATCCTACCCTTCCTCCTAGGAGGAACCCAGAGCTGCAAACAAAAACACTAAAAATGCTCTGAAGCATCTTAAAAACAAAATGCTTTAAAGCATATTAAAACAAAACATTTTTAAAACATATTAAAAGAAAACATCTTTAAAAACATATTAAAAAGTAATTCCAACACAGATGCAGACTGGGATAAGGTCTCTACTTAAAAGGCTTGTTGAAAGAGGAAGATCTTCAGTAGGCACCAAAAAGATAACAGAAATGGTTCCTGTCTAATATTTAAGGGGAGGGAATTCCAAAGGTTAGTTGCCACAACATTAAAGGTCCACTTTCAATGTTGTGCAGACCAGACCTCCTGATAAGATGGTATCTGCAGGAGGCCCTCATGTGCAGAGCATGGTGATCAACTGGGTATATAAGGGGCAAGATGAACTTTCAGGTTTCCTGGTCTCAAGCTGCACAGGGCTTTGTACACGAAAACCAGAACTTTGAACTTGGCCTGGTAGCTAATGGGCAGCCAGTGCAATTCTTTCAGCAGCAGAGTGATATGTTGTCAATACCCTGACCCAGTGAGCAGTCGCACCACCACATTTTGCACCACCTGCAGCTTCCAGACCAACCTCAAGGGCAGTCCCACATAGACTGCATTACACTAATCCAGACTGGAGGTTTCCAGTGGGTAAAACATTCCTAGCTACTGAGGTTACCTGGGCTTCTAGCAACAAAGTTGGATCCAGGAGCACCCCTAGACTACACACCTGCTCTTTCAGAGGGAGTACAACCCTATCCAGAGCAGCCAATTGACCAATTATCTGAACTTAGGAACCACTAACCCACAGCGCCTCCATCTTGCTAGGATTCAGAGTCCGGTTATTGGCCCTTATGTAGCCCACCACCAAGTCCAGGCACTGGTCCAGGATTTGCATGGCCTCTCGCTATTTAGATGATACCCAGCTCTATTTCTCTGTAACATCAGCGTACTGCAGACACCTCACCCCAAATCTCCTGATGACTGCTGGCAAGGCCTTCATATAGATGTTAAACAGCATGGGGGACAAGGTGGTACCCTACAGCACCCCAGAGCACAACTGCCAGGGGGCTAAAAGACAATCACCCAATGCTATTCTCTGAAAACGACCCTGGATGAAGGATTGGAACCACTGTAAAACAGTGCCACCAATACCCATCTCACCAAGTCGGCTCAAAAGGATACCACGGTCAAAAGCTGCAGAGAAATCAAGTAAGGATAACAAGGTTGCACTCCCCCGGTCCTTCTCCCGATCATCCATGAGGGTGACCAAGGTCGATTCAGTCCTGTAACCAGATCTGAACCCAGATTAGGATGGTCAAGATAATCTGTTTCATCCAAGAGTACTTGCAATTGCTGCACCACAACCCTCTCCATCACCTTCCCTAAAATGTAAAAGTAAATTTCATCTCATTAATCACCACTGGATACTTAACTTATTTAAGACATTACTAGTCTGCCATTTAGTAAAACTATCAGGGTAACAAACAATAAAAATGACACTTGAGTACAATGGAAACTGCCTGTGTCTGTGTTAGAATTGCTTGTTAATATGTGTTTTTTTTAATAATGTTTTTAAGCTTTTTTAAAAAATGTTTTTAACGTTTTGTTTTAATGTATTTTAAGGTCTGTTTTTATCATGTTTTAAAGTGTTTTTAGCATTTCTGTTTGCCGCCCTGGGCTCCTGCTGGGAGGAAGGGTGGGATATAAATAAATAAAATAATTGGAAACTGACCACTTGGAAGGGCTGGCAGAGGTCTGCATAATTAGGTTGGCATTTTGTGGATTCTATGCCCTGGAAGAGGAAAATTGCCAATCAGAAACAGTGGAAAATAAAACCACTATCTTAGAGCTTTCTCCCAGTTAACTGGGCAGCTTCTCCGAGTGGCAAGAGCTCCATCTCATAGTTTACCGCTAGGGCTGCTGTTGGGCAAACTGAGGATGCTTCCTGGAGCTGCTTCCACCTGGGATCAAAGCCCACTAGGTGGCAGGAAGCACACGCGCACACACACAAACCCCTAAAGCAACCCTGCCTGTTGCAAGAATTTACAGGAAACACAGAAGAAGGCTTTAAAAAGAGACTAGGCCTGCATCCTTCAGGAGAAATCCTGGCCTTCAAAACTGAAACTGAAATAACTGACAGCTTTTAAATTGTATGACCACTTCCTAGGTTGTATGTGGGGGGTGGGAAATCATGATTAGAGTGGTTGGGCAGACGTACCTATATAAAATGAAAAGAATTCACCAGACTGTTATTTGGATCAAAGAATTCCAGGGGGCACAGTGCAAAATGTGTCCACTGTTGAAAGTCTTCAGAAAGACGATTGCTTTTGAACAGAAGCCTACATTGTCCAGAGCTCACTGTTATTGCACAAAGCCTCTCTGAAAAAAGATGTCTTGCATGAGCCATGTTGATAAAGTTTCAATCAGCAACTATAATTAAAGGCCATACCGTAATGATGCTTACCCTCTTTTGAAAGGCACTATTATAAATGATACTTATATCAAAGTAGAGGCTGTAACAGTAAAAAAAACACAAAGAAGCAAAGCAATTCAACCCATCACTCTATCAGCCTTAGCATCAAAGCACTGCACCCAGGTATTTATTTCTATGGAGGATGGGGTGGGGTGAAGAACATCTCTGCTCTGACAGCTGCAACAGAAAACAACAGAGGAGGAAACTGTTAATGGGCAGAGTTCAGCTTGGACATGCAAAGAAAACTGCAGAAGCCAGACCCGCATCAAAAACCAGCCAGGACTACAACAAACAAAAACTGCCAAATGTTTAGCCAAAGCACGTTAGTTAACCACTAAGATAGGAATACAGGACGCTGCCTTCTACAGAGTCAAACTATTGGTCCATCTAGCTCATTACAATATTATCTACACTGACTGGCAGCAGTTCTTCAGGGATTCAGACAGGAGCCTTTAGATCTTCCACTGAAGCTTTTCTAAAAGTGCCGCCATCAGAGGCTAAGCAATTGGCAACAAAAAAGAGGCCTTTTCCAGCTGTTCAGCCCCGGTTCTGCAACTGACTTCCCAAGGAGGCTCACCTGGTGTCTACTATATTATCTTTTAGGCATCAGATTTAAGATATTTTTATTCTCACAGGCATTCTAATGGTTTGCACATTAGAATAGAATTGCGAGGATACTAACCATGGCATTGGAAGTTTCATTTTGATGTTTTAATTGCTACTGTAATGTACAAATTGTGCTAATTATGTTTATTACATGTGTGCATTGGCTTATTGTTTGTTTTATGATTGCTTACTTTTAAATTACACCGAAAACCTCCCTGGGATAAACATTACGCAGGGTCGTATATAAATATCTTTAAAAGGAAGAAAATACAAACTGCCTGCTCCCCTAAAGGCCGATTGTCATGGACTGGTACTGCTGGGCACCTGCTGAGGCCCACACCTGAGTCCGGGGCTTACATCCTCTCCCTGGAGCCTAATGGAGTTGCTACTCCTGCTCTTCATTGTCACTGCTGATTTACCTGCCCTCTTCAAGCAAGTGAGCAATAAAAAGAGTGAGAAGTAGTAACTGTTGCACACACTCTCTGGGAGGTGGTTCCAACTGGGCCAAAGGGAGATGCAAGCAAACAAGCAATGGCAACAGTGGTGGTGAGGAGGAGATGGCACCGCTTGGGAAGGGGGCCCACTGAGAGCATCTTGCCCAAGGATTCCCCAAAATCTGCCTGGACCCAGTACTGCTCTCCATTACAACAGCTAAGAGCAACAAGCTACTTCAGTACTATGACTAAGAACATAAAAACATAAGAAAAGCCCCGTTGAACCAGGTCAATGGCCCATCTAGTCCAGCATCCTGTTCTCACAGTGCCCAAACAGATACCTATGACAAGCCCGTAAAACAGGACCTGATTAGAATAACCATCTCCCCACTTGTGATTCCCAGCAATTCAGAGGCACATTGCCTCCAGCAGTGGGGGTAAAACAGCTATCATGGCTAGTAGCCACTGACAGCCTTATCCTCCATTAATTTGTCTGGTCCTCTTTCAGAACGATCCAAGTTGGCGGCCACATAACTACATCTTGTGGAGATGAATTTCATAATTTAACTATGCACTGTGTGAAGTAATACTTTCTTCTGCCTATCCACTTTCTCCACACCATGCATAATTTTATATAAATATATCATGTCCACCTTCCTCACCTTTTTTTTAAACTAAAAACTGATTGGTTGTGGCCATCCAGAGTCTCAGACAGGAGTCTCTCTCAATCCTTTCAACTAACATCCTTTTAGGTGGAGATACCAAGGATTGGATTTGGGATCTTATGAATATGAAGCTCGCGTTCTAATGCTGAACCATGGCTCCCAATTGCAAATATTTATTTATTTAATTAATTTCATTTATAAACCGCCCTTAGCCGATGGCTCCCTGGGCAGTGTGCAACATACAATAATAACAATAATCAACAAAAATCGCAAGATAGAAAATACAGATACATAATAGGACTACCTAATGTTAAGATAATTAAAACATTAAAATACGTACAAATGAATTAAAATAATAATTTCCCCTGCATTTTCAGAAATTATTCAGTTCTGCCCTTTTCTTTTTTGGACGCAATATCTTATTCTCAAGTAAGATTAAGGGATACTTCCCACCTCACTCCCTGCAAAGGAGCAAAATTATTCAAGAACTTTATTGCCACTAATACCTGCTGGTTAGCCCTTAAGAAATTTTATACCAAGCCTTCCTTCTTTCAATAAGAGTTTAAAACTGAAATTGGCATATTGGTTTTGTAAATATTAAAACCTATTTATGCATGCATGGCTGTTAGGTATTTTAATATACTGCCACAGACAGTGAAATCTGCTAAGATGATCTTAAAATAGCTGTATACAAGAGAGCTGCCCAGAATCCTGAGTGCTCCTTTACTAGCCAAGGCTTGCTTTGCCCTAGCATGCATTTCCAAGGGGTCAATAGAGGGACACACTAGAAAGGGTTCGCCTGGCAGCATTAAATTGACTGTAGGATTGGGTGCATGCCAAAGTGTCAATAATAAATCCATCAACGTGTCTACATCCCTGGCTCCTCAGCCCTATAATTCCAGTCTGTACATCTCCCTGTCCCATTTCCATTTTTAGCAAATAAATGGGCCACGATAAATTGAATTTGCACCAGATATCCTGAGGGAAACGGAGAAAGTAGTCAGGATAAACTCTATAAGAAACCATAGGGCCAGAATAACAGGCTTACATCAAGGACTGCTTCCCCAGTCCACATAAGCAAAAGAAGACAAGCAACAATATTATAATCACTCAGGAAGCTACCTGCTTCCAAGAGGGAGTTAGTGAAGAACAATCCTGCACCCAATAGGCTAATAAAGCAGTGCTAATGAAGACAACAGGGGGGAACTATAACTACCCCAAGGAAGAAAAGCACACTTAAAATGCAGAGGAAATAATAATGTACAACCATAGAGCGAAATCGGGACATAGTATGAATACTTATATAAGCATTACTGTCAAAGATGTTTATTATTTACACAACTTGTAAAGATATTTACAGTACAATCCTATGCATGTTTACTCAGAAGCAAGTCCCAATCTATTCAATGGGGCTTACTCAAACAGGGAAGCGTGTTCAGAACTGCAACCTCAAGTGATAAGGAACTTCACTCACCCAACCCAAAATTCAGAATCATGCCACTTTAAGCTGTTTTGCAACTGTTTAAATTTGTTTTTATGGTTATTGGATTTTAAAGGGATTTATTTCTGGTTGTGAGCTGGTGACTCGTTTCCTGTGTGCAACTCTACCTCACAGGGTTGTTGGAAAGACTCCATAAACATGCATACACTGGAGATGTAAAAATACATGCACCCCATCTAATCGTTTATTGTCAAAACCAGTCGGTTATTGCAGAACATAAAAAAAAAAATCAGTATTAGTTTCTTACAAAATAAAAGCAGTGACACCTAAGTAAGCCCTGCCGAAAGGGAGAAAGATTTACAACGCAAACACAATCCTTTGCTATGTTCACACAAAAGGCCTATTAATTTACAGCACAATCCTAACCATGTCTACTCAAAAGTAAGTCCTATTGAATGCAATGGGGTTTACTCCCAGTATGTGGGATTAGCATTGCAGCCTTATTCCCAGAAAAATTAGTAAAGGATTAAAGTTTCATATTAGAAAGATTTTCAACACCCTGCCCTCTTCAACAGCCCAAAATTTATACTTGTTTGACTCCTCATACATCGAAAAGTATAACATATTGTAATGGCATTAGATCTGCATACAGAGAAAAAGAGATTTTGCTACTTCTGAAAGCTATAAATTTACTCAGTTTATGAGATTTTCAGACAAGCAGGAAAAAAACCCAACAGTTTTATGGACTTGCAAGGGGTTCTAGCTATTGCCTGAAGGTCAACAAATCCCTTGTCAATCACAACCCTGACTTCACTTATTGGCTATAAACCTGAAAGGGCGGGGTTAGAGCAGCTCATTTAACAGAAGTTCGGGGGGGTGGCTGACGTTTTGGTGTACATCTCTTGAACCAGACCACCTAGGGACTTTTTTTAAAAAATGGAAGTTGAGAGTCTAAAGATTGAGCTGACTCATCCAGAGACCTGGAGAGAACCCCAAAAATCCAGAGTCTCTGGGCGAAAACCAGAAACCTGGCAACCCTAGCTGGGACTTCTCCTCCCCCAGAGACAGCATCCCCTGAACAAGATTCCTTTGAGGGGACAGATGCTTCCTGGTGTTTTCCCACCACTGCACATAACATGCCAGACAGGAATTAACAGAAAAGTGAAAGAGCGCTGGGTTCAAGGTCAGAGGCCTACCCCTGTCATGGATGACTTAGAGCAGAGGTTCTCCAGCTTACTACCTAGAGGGCCCGCTTGATAGGCCTGAAAATTATTGAGGCCCACCAGTCACAAAGTGATGTGGCAAAAGCAGAGCCAGTCACAAAATGGTGGCAGATAGAGGCAGAGTTTGGCATTAACAGCTGGCAATTATAGACATCTTTTTCTATTGATATCTATTTTTTTAAAAATTACTATGTTCTTTGCCAAAGAAATTTCCTTGTGGCAAGGGGTTTCATAGTTCAACCTTCCTCTGGAGACTCTGACTCAGCCTCCTGATTTTAGGTAGAATTTGCTAACCCAGAGACCCTAACGGAAAACTATTTATTTTATGTATCACACACACACACACACACACACACACCCCTACCTCTCGGTATTTTGATCTCCTGCAATTTCTTCTCCTACTTAATTTGAAATTTATCCAGTCCAACTGCCACCTCCTTTTGTTCCTCCTCCCTGCTCCTTTTACATTCACATCTTCCTCCTATAACAGATTTCCTCTGTTTTTCTTTCTATTCCCAGATGATGATAATGATTTATATGTTAAACTTTTATCTCTAATTTCTTGCAGCACCTCCTTTGGTCCTTTCCCCTTAGAAAAGGGAGATATCCCTCCCCTCCAATCCGCACCCCTGATATCGCAGCTACATTTATGGGGGGGGGGAGTTCCTCTTGCTGGCACTGGCCCAACAAAAACACACTATGGCACAGCCAGGGGCTTGGGCAGGCAAGTGAGGAGACATTGAGTAGGCTATGGCACTGAGGCTCACCTGAAAGTAGCCGGAGGCCCATTAGTGATCGCTGGCCCACTTTTTGAGAAACACTGGCTTAGAGGGCATACCAGTCAGGAAGCTAAACAAGAACTTTGTCTCTCTCCAACAAGAACAGAATGGTAACAGGAAACCCATGAACACACCCAGATACAACTAAGCCCAGTGCTACTATCCACACAACTCATTTATGTTTATCTACTACTCCTCAGGAAGAGAGTGGAGCCTAAGAGTAGTTGTCAGATCCAGGAGGGGTACATAAAAGCTCAGCTGAGCTCCAGACCTTGTTGGTAATTCAGGGCTGACACAGGTTCTGTGACCCTGGTCTGGGGCCTACCACATGACTGATGCCCCATTCATGCTCTATGACAGCTTTCCTCAACATAGCACCTTCCAGATGTTTTGGACTACAACTCCCAACATCCCTGGCCATTGGCCATACTGGCTGGTACTGATGGGAGTAGTCGTTCCAAACATCTTTAAGGCACCATGTTGAAGAAGCTGCTTTATGGACCCCCAACACATTCAGGACTGGACACCAATTAAATGGAAGAAGTAATCCTGGCTACCCTCTCCTCTGTTTTAAATAAATGTTTTAGTTCTCCTTAGTCTGAAAATAATCTGCATTGATGCTTAATTGCCCATTTTATGTCCGACACTGTTTTACGTCTGACACAGCATTCCTAGTAAGACTAGGGAGACACTGAAAAGTTACTATAGTATCGTTAAGTAAGTTTAGAAGTCTTCCCTTCTTAAGTCAGTAGTATTTCAGGGAGCCCACATTTTGAAAAACATGGAAGCTGAAATGCTACATTGATCTGACCTAGTACAGCAAAGGCTGAACTCGTATTCTTATGATCTGTCATTGTAACATGGAAATTGGTATCAAGGGATAACAAGGAAACATTTCGTTGGAGATTAAAGGGAGCAAAAGCAGCACTTTTCAATTAACTGCAAGCCACAGGCTGATAGAACAGCAATATAATTCACCCAAGGCAAAAAAAGAAACAATTTCCACAGGGAAGTCGTAAGATCAGCCTCCAGATGACTGCAGTGGCGTCAGGATCTACAGGTCAGGTGGATTAGAAAACAGACTGCTTCCCAAATAGAAATGGCTGCAAAGGAGTTTGTGACCAATAAAACAACAGGGACACTGATAAAGCCTGTAGCTCAGTGGTGGGAGTGCACATTCTTTGCAAGCAAAAAGTCCCAGATTCAATCCAGGGTATCTCTATGTAGGATTGAAAAGGATCCCTGTTTGAAACCCTGGAGAACTACTGCAGTCACTGTAGATAATATCGAAGTAGATAGAAAGACTAATGGTTTGACTCTGTATAAGCCAGCTTCCAATATTCCTAAAAGCAGGGACAGGCAGCCTTTTTCCCGTCAAGGGCTATATTCCCTTAGGAGCAATTCCATTTTCACTCTGGCTACCTCAGATTAGATTTCCCAGTCCTATGCAGGTCTACTCAGCAGAAAGCCGCACTAGGATCATTGTTGTTACATTTAAGTATACAGGGTATTTTATATTAGTACCCTAGACTAATTACAGCTACCGTCCTAGAGAGCGGTCAAAATAATTTCTTTTCTGACTTCAGTATGTGACACACAGAAGCCTAACCCACTTGGAACTCCAGCTCTTGTTGTGTGTCCCTGGAAATGCTAAATCTGTTGTAAGCATTCTCCAGGTGTTAACTTCTAATATATTCACATCCAGAAATATTAGCTTTTTGCATTTGTAATTAGTATTTGACAGGATGTCAAGAAATGCTCCTAACATTTAATTTCCTGGAATGCAGTTTATCCTGGTCAGGGAGTAAGAGGAGGGGGTTTAAGCACTGATTGTTTACCCTGAGAAATCTTGAGAAAAAGTACAACTGGGACCAGGAAAACATATTGCTACTTGAAAAAGCTTTCCAATAATTCCTTTGCACTTTTCATAGTACTAAAGGGGGAGATATCCTGCGTCTGAGATTATTGTGCTCCACTGTGCAGCTTGTGAGAATGAAACTCACATATACCCTCCAACATTTCAAAGATGGAATGTTTGGTTCCTCAAACCAAGAATCACTTCACCAGCCTCACCCACCATTACTCACTACCAAAAGCTCCTCCCAATTTGGACATACAGACCTCAGCTTATTAAACCAAGATATGCACAAGCAGTGTGCTCAAGCACTCCATTCTTGTGCTGCCCCTTGGCTCCTTAGTGTGATACAATTCAACACTTCCTGGATTATTTAACTACAGTTTCCTGTTATATTTGAACCAGGAACCTATTGTTACCAAGAATAGGATCTTAATGATTAAAAGTTAGTTTAAGATCCTGGATTGTTCTGATCCTGATAACCATAGTTTTCTGATTCAGACATAGCAGGAAACTATAGTTAATTAGCTCAGGAAGTGCGGAATCACAACATGCTGAGAAGCAAGGAAAGAAGCGGCAGCAAAAGGTTTTTTCATACTTTGGCTTAACAAATTAAGAGATATATGTCAAACTGGACCACAGTCTCAATTCAGACATGCCAAACCATGTTTAAAGAATGACACTATGGTTTGGTGTGATGTCCAAGCTGACAAAACATGGTTACTGCAGCTCCTCCACCTTTAAAGGTCACTGCCCCTAGAGTTCTCAGAGACAGGAAATGAAAGCAGATAAACAGCTCTAAACTATGGCTTGCCTGTGGCTGCATTTGCATGTCACAACAAGCCAAACGATGGCTTAATACAAATGCATAGACCTGCTGGCTCCCAAGAAGGAGCTCACACCTACTTTGCTCTTCCCCAGGATTTTTAGGTTAGTGGGACAGCAGCTAAGCCAAGGTTTGGCTTAGCATGTTGTCTAAACCTGGGATAACGGCTAAGGTCTCTCCTCTCAACGACGATCCGTAGCCAATTAAGAGAGACCTTTACCAGGATCAGAGGTTCAGAACACACACTAAGTCAAGCTTTGGCTTAGCTGCTGTCCAGCACTGAACTAAAAAGCCTGGGGAGAAGCAAAGCAGGTGCAAGCCCCTCTTCAGGAGCCAGTATATGGTCATAGTAAGCCATACTGTGATGTGTGAACCAGGCCAATATGTTTGGAAGTTCAAACCATGGTTAAGACTCTAAACTATGAGGAGTGTGCATCACTGTTTGGCATAATGTCTGAATTCAGCAACAGAATACAAGGAGTCTGTCATCTATTGCCTGAAATATAATCCAAAGTGGAAACTACCAAGTCTTGCAATACAACAACACTGTGCCCACATCTTGCCAGCAAACAGCAGACCAAAGTTATGATGAGGGGGAGGCAGTAAATAAAGTCACAGATTGACACCTTCCTGTATAAATTAACAGCCAAACAACCAGAAGCTTTCAAGCAATGCTACTGTTAATATGCTGTATCTCAAAAATAAAAGGTGCTACAAGTTGGGTTTTTTACTACATGCTGCATTAGGAACACATATAACTCACAGGTAATTAGTTTTCACACCAAATCAATACTGCCTGCAATGCAATGGGATGGCATGCAATGCAAACCAATGGTAAATTTCTAAAACACAGTCTTCCAGATTGGTTAGAGGAGCAGTACTTCTAACAGAGGGCCACACTTTGTGCATCACTTGTCATGCCCTCTGGGCTCCACAGCTCCATGTTGTTAAAATTACAAGAAAAAGCCGATAAACATACATTTACAGCTCAGAACTGGATTTTTTCCAGTGTGTCTTCCCGTGAACAAAAGGTTGGATTTGCATAAATATTACAAGAAATAAAGCACTGGCTATTTGCAGAGTAGCATTTCCTGTTGCTGGTTTCTGCTGTATATCCCCACCACACTTGGGGAGTGCAGAAAAAGCAAAGTCGACTCATAGCCAAGTTTTACTTTTTACCAAGAATGGAGGGTTGAGGGAAATGCACAATGTGGGGGAGGGGGGTTAGAAACAAAACAAGCAGGAAAAGCCCAAATCAGAAGATGAGCAGAAGGCCAGTTGGGACCCCCTGGGCTAAGGCCACTCCGAATCCCATCTGTCCGTTATCTGTGGCATATGCCTGTTATTTTGAAATGTGACTGGCTTGGAAGATTTCTCCTCCCCTTATTACAAATGGAATCTCCAGTGCCATTCTTTGTCTTCACATCCCTCTGCAGCTGCCGGCATATCACATCTCACATTTTCCATTCTGCTGAGCAGGGACTCAGAGCTCTTGTTCCCCATATACTGGGATGACAAGGCGGTGGCTGACTGCAGTGCTTCTTAAAGGCACAGCAGCTTCCAAGTATGAAAATGCTCCAGTCTCCTTGTGTTAACAGGTATCTGACATCTGAGAAGAGGCCAGAAAGGAAAAGCAGGTGCTTAGCTCTCTCATCATCATCATCACCACCACCATCATCATACTTGTATGCTTCTTGCAACAGTCAAATAGAGCAGCTTGCTCTTCCCCAATCAATACAGCTGTTCAGAAACAGGAAGGAAAACTTCAGCTGCAGAGCTTAGCCAGAACTTCTACATGACTACACTGCGCTCCTGGAATCAATAATATAGAAGCTAACACATACATACAGATTATTCTGAGAGGGGTATTTCTAACAACCTCGTGCATTTTCCCCAGAGAGGATACAACAGCTAAAAACCCACCAATAGCCTCAAATATTAGAAGAAACAAGAATTATTCTTGCCAATGAAATCCACCAAGTAATCTTGACTCTGCTTTGTCCATGTTCTTGTGACTTGGGTGGGTAGAAGGAAAATAAGAATATCACTAAACCGAAATGGCATTATTATTATTTCAGTGGAAATGGCAGGCTCTGGGGCAAAGCTCAGGATCAAGAAGGGTTTTTTAAAAGCACACAAGAGTTTATTCTCCTATTGCAGTCCTGACAAAAACTGCTCCTCACCACTCCAAAGCTGCTATTAACCCCATGAGGGAAACTCCCACTGGTACCACTAGGCTGACAAACAGAGTGCAAAACATCCATACTAAAGGCCCTTTCCTATAACATGTTGCCTTAAGAGGAGCAACTCCAGAGTTCCATGTTATAGGCAGCATTTGCATTAGTGCCACTAGCTACACCAGTGAAGCGGGGGGGATTGTCTCTTTGTACCAGAGATCCAGGGTTCATTTCAATAATGATGCATGCACAGCCACGGCATTTAACTTAGGGCACACAAGAGAAGAGAAATGGAGCAGGGAAAACCTTATATTTTAAAACCCATTCTCTAAAGGCAGCTTCAACCATATCAAGATAAAGATCTACAGTGCCAGCAGCACTAAACTCTAATAATTTCCTCCTATAGAAATATTGTTTCTTAAACATTAATGTTCTAAAATACAAGCAGTTTTTTTGTGAAAATACAGGTTGATATATTTTAATTTCTACATTTAACAAAAGCCATTGCAAAAGAAAAGCATTTGGCCTTTAGAAATATTTCATGAGCCCGATATAATAACTCAAGCATGACAGGACAATTTATCAAAAGCACTATTGGGGGGATGACCTTTAAAGGCAAGAAAATTCACCTCCAGCCCTCTCTCTGTCTTGAAGACAGCAGTTTACCAACCGGATCCCAGGAACGGTCTCACTTTCTTTCAGACACCCAAGCAAAATTCTTTATTTTGCTTACTTTCCTTTTTAGCACATAGCAGAGCATTTCTGTCCATCGGGGGCTTCTGACCAGCTGGAAGAGGCAGGACAAGTTTGAAACAGGGGGCAGACAAGAATAATCAGAAAGTGCATGCTTTTGGGAGGGCTACTCATCCCCTTGCCTTGGAGCCAAGCAGAGACAGTTTCCCAACATCAGAGGAAGCCGTAAGAAGTAGGTTCCAAGGAAATACAACATTCTGCTTCTGGATTCCCCTTTGTAAAGTGTTTAGAACCACTGTGCTATTTCACTACTGTGAGGTCAGCAATGCTGGCCTAGGCTATACATGAGAACTCACTCAGAAACCACTCAGTAGAAGACAGCAGATTATACAGCAAAATCAATGTAAGTTTCTAGCCCCTTTTGTATTAGCTCATAAATGGGGAACCAGCAGCCCAAAAATCACATGTTGCTCATGAGCCAACCAATTGGTGCCAGAAAAACACCTGAAGACTAGATCATCCGCACACTCTTCAGCTGTTTTCAGCACCAATCATCTAGGCAATAGAGGAAGGTGCCGGATGGGATTGCTGTGATCCAGATGAATGGCACAGGGAACACCTGAGGGAGGCACAAATTGGCTCTCTCCTCAGCTATTTTCAATGCCAATCAAGCTGTGTGATAACATGTGCACCTCCCTCCCAACTGATTGGAAATGGAAACAGCTGAGGAGTGTGCCAATCTGCATGACCCTCATCTGTTCCCAGCACCAATCAGGATCTCAACACCTGTGTGAGTGAAAGAAAGTGTGAGTGGCAGGGGAAAGCTGTGTGCTTGTGCATTTATGCATGAGTGAGTGTGAATGGCAGGGGAGAGGCTCAAATCGCACCCACTGACAGCATGCAGCCCTTGACCAAGGAGTGCCAAAAAGTTTGCCCACCCCAAAGTGCAGGTTCTTCCTACAGTTTTGCAGACTAAGATCAGATTTAGTTGCGATGGCTCTCAGAATATCCTCAAGGGGGGAGTACCCAGGGAAGCCATGACATTGAGGAAAGTAGCAGCATTCCTTTTCCTGCCTCCAGTCTCCCTAAATAACAATAAATTTCAGATGAAGGTTTTTTGAAAGAAAGAAAGAAAGAAAGAAAGAAAGAAAGAAAGAAAGAAAGAAAGAAAGAAAGAAAGAAAGAAAGAAAGAAAGAATTTTTTCAGCTACAAAATATTTCAGAATTCAGTATTTAATATAACGGATCAGGTGGTAGGCCTACACACTGGCATCACCATCTCACCATACTTATCATCATACTAGGGTCTTCAGAAAATTCTATCTAAGTCTTGTAGCCCATCTGGCTGGCATAGTTGCAGCTACCTAGCCACTCCCCCAGATTTACTGTTGCATCTGCTTTGTACATAGATGCCTAGTAAAATTCACAACTCAATAATTCATTATAAAAAAATTATCTGCCAGAGTCTCATCCAGTTTGCATTAATTTAAACTCTAAAACTACCTCCACCCTTTGTCCTGAGCCTTCCAGTCTGAATCCCTATGGGTCAAGGGTTCTACCTCCAATTCCATACCCACCAAGCAATCATTTCCAAAATCTCTACCAGAGAGCTAGCTCACCAACTTGGAAATCAGCTGGGGGGGGTGGATATACAGCACCATGTTTACCATATACATGAGAAAGCGCTAATGGGGAAAATAAATCAAATGACTTGGAAAATCTGTTCCCTCAAATGAGGGCATCTATGTCAAGTGAATCCGAGTATGCTAAGTGGACAGAGACTCGTGCTTGTATGCTCTATTCTCACAACAAACATTGCATCTGTATGCAATGCTGCTGCAGACGGCAAGCTACAATTCAGCTTACTTTGATTCTGTTTTAATTCATTGTAAGGTCAGCTTGCAGTGCCCAGACTGGCATTTCAAGCTTACTTGACTTAGAAATCTCTGCATTCCTGATCCACGCTGGAATTATATCCAATAGTCTGTATTCATCCAGATCTCTTGAGATGTGAGAAAGGAAAAACAATGTGCAGTGGCGTCACTAGGGTTGGTGTCACCTGGTGCAGCCCTCAGCGCCTTCTCTCTGACTCTGAGCGATCGAGTGCGCGGCAGAACACGCGCATGCGTGGCCGAACAACAGGGCCCAGGAGTGTGCCACCGCCTCGTTGTCTGCCGCCGCTTCCACCTAACAGCCAAGGAAGGCAGCCAGCATGCCACGTGAAGACTCTCGTTGGTGCCTAGGCGGCGGCTCTGGGTGTCACCCCCGTCTGATGGTGTCACCTGGTGTGGCCCGCACCTGCCGCACCCCCCTAGTGACACCCCTGACAATGTGACACTTTGTATTACCGTATTTTAAGTCTAACACAAATTGAATGTGTTTTTTTGTATTACTCTGTTTTTATCCTCCAGTATATTTGGAAAGTTTATCTTGATCATGTTAATTAATCACATAAAAGCTGAACTTTTTCAAACAGGACTGCTGTGATGCAACAGATCAGCTCTTGCAAAATTTGTCTTCCTTATCTTAATTGCCAATGATGTTACCAAAGAAATATTTATAGCAAAAAAATGATTTAGCTGACATTGTCTAGAGAAAAACAAACTACATGGTGATAAGTTCAAAGGATGATAAATCAACCCTTAACATTACAGTAGTAGGTTATCACAAAGATGTAAAAATGGCAAGACTCAAACAACAGCAAATGTCCCAAACATTTCAGTGAGAGATTGAAGAACATGCTCAACTCCCTCTAACTGAAATCAGTGAGAATTAAGCTGCAATTGTATACCTACTTATATGGGAGCAAACTCCATTAAACTCAATGGGATTTAGTTTTGAGCAGACATGTACAGAATTGAACTGTTGGGCTGCAATCCAAAGCACACTTACTAAGAAGAAAGTCCCATTGAACTCCCTAAAATTTACCTTTAAGTAATCATGATTGCACTACTAAGCACTGACTCCAGATGTATCATGCCCATAATTTTAAACATAAGCATCCTTGTGTATTTCTAATTAATGTGAAATGTTGTTACATTGCTATAGCAACTTTGAATGTCCGCAGCCGTTTTATATCAGAATACAGAGAAGGGCCAGTCTAAATGAAGCCTTGACTTCCTGCCAATTTTCCTTTACTTAGAAAGGAAGAAAATAATCAAGTACTTTATTTGGCTTTACATGAATTGACTCTACATAAGCAGTCCCCAGCCTATAGCTCAAAAGTTCACCAGCCTCTGAAATCAGAACAAGTTGCACCAGTATAAAATGTGTGAGTGCAATGGGTTCACACTATGTTTGTAATCCTAGGATGAAAAGTATTCAGATCCTGAACAACAGGATAAAAGATTGGGGGTGGGGGCAAGGAGGGAGAAAACATAGTGCTGGTCTCCAGGCAAAGAAAGGGCATCCATGAACTGAAACTGTCACATCTGCAAGGGAAGACCAATAGCCTGGATTTGTGTGCTGCTACTGCAAAGGTGGCTGTTCCTTGAATCATGCCACCTTATGTAGTTATCTAGTCCTATGGAAGAACTAATTCTGTCTCATGGCACTGAAATCTTTGCAATTGTTAGGGTGAGGATACTAAGTAGCAAATATAGTGAAGTTGGGTATTTCTAATATTTAAACATCAAAATGCTTGTGTTCCTCCCCCCCCCCAAATAGGTACGTTTGATCTTAATGGGCCCAGCATTAGTTGAATAGCATGGAACACCTGCAGGCAAAATAGACACCAATACTTATCCAACCACAATATTTAGAATTCATGCACACTGCAAACCCAACACACAGACTGAAGGTATATGGAAGCCAAGAATGACCAGCACAGCAATTCAAAGAGGGACGGTTGGGTCACCACGTGGGTCCATAAGGACTCCCAACAGAGGATGTTGCAGTGGGTGACATGAGATGCTGACAGACAGATGCGCCATAACCAAAGACCAAATTCCATTGATGGATCCTCTAGTGAAAGGGTGGGGAACAACTGCTCTGAAGAACACAAATGAGATCAGGGTAGATAAAGTACCCCCAGAAAAAAGGTACACAACCATTTCCTATATCTAATGACTTCTATTCCAACTTGTTTTATATAAGAAGTCAGATTATATATGATTAGATCATCATATGGCTTGCATTTGGCATATCTTACTATTTTTCTAAGCATCATGCTACCCATTAACACTTCTGTGCAAATGCAGAAGCATTAACAGGTAGCATGACGCTGTGAGGAGAGGCAGCAGGCGAGGCACCCTGTAGAGGCAGAAGCATGTGAGGCACCCGGTGACGGTGGCAGCAGCATGCAAGGCGCCCGGTGGCAGTGGTGCACAGGTGAAGGAGTGAGGGAGAGAGGCAGAGGCAGCTGTGCTGGCTAGGCCTGGTCCTCGATGGGTTGGTTGGTGGGGGGAGGAAAGGGCAACCGGTGGGGGGAGGGTGACCCATAACGGGGAAGGGGGGAAAGGAAGGGAGGAAGGGTCATGTGGGGAGGGAGAAGGCAATCCATGGAGGGAGGGGGAGGGAGGAAGACCCATGGGAGGGGAGCACTGGCAACCCATGGGAGGGAGCACTGGCGACAGCAGACAGGGATGGTGATTAAAGCAAGCCAGGGTGGAGCCCCTAGTAGCATATACAGTCTTACACTTAAGAGACTTGTGCTCTCCATCCTACAAGACATCTCAGACGCACTAAGAACCTGTGCTTCAGCTAGCAATCTAATCCACCATCTGAGCTGGTAGTTATACACAGCCATTCAATAAACACCTACTACTGTTGCCATGCCAACATCATCCTGCAAAATAAACTCATCACTGCTCTGTAGTACTAGCAAGAAAGGCAACACAAGAACTGAACTTGGCAACGGCCCAAGGATTCCAACACTCCCCACCATTTCAGAAACCACAGGGCTACATGTCAAGCAATATTCTTTCATTATCCAAGCACAACTGTGACAGTTCTCTCCAAACCACAGTAGGGGCACATCAGCAAAGCAGCTTTCCATGCTATTAATTTAGCTAAACCAGAAGCACGGAAAGCACACAGAAAACATCCCCCAAGAAAGCAGGTACATTTCCTGCACTGTGAATATGCAAAGTGCATTAAAGACTGAATGTCCAATGCTGATATCTGATTGATCCTCGTGTTTGTACATGGACCACTAGAAATATTAGCGATATTGCCGCAGTTCCAGCAACAAGTGGATGTATGGAAGAGTTCAGAAGCATACTAAAACCACTTCCAAACCTTTTAGAAATGTCTATGTGGATGTGCTCTGAAAGCTTGCACACAGCTGTATAAATCTATTTTATCTTTGCGGTGGAGAAGGACAGCACACCCAACAGGACCAAGTGTGTGCCTGACACTTTCTGAGATGAAGTAAACCCTGCAAACACTCAAATTACCTCCAAAATGGTTCCAAGGATGAATACAATGCTTTCCTACATCAGGTCTTCTGTTGGCAAGATTGGAAAGTTCAAAACTAATAAATATTATGGAACTAAGAGGTGTCCATTAAGTGAAGCTATTAAGAAAAGAACTACACATTACAACAGAAACATGGGGTCATGGTTCACTCACAATGCTAGTGTGGGGAGGGGGAGGCTGGCATTTGCAAGGCCAAATCAGCAGGTGGAAAGGGGGTGTTTGTAGGGGAGAATCATCTAGTGATTCTTCCCTGAAAATACCCCTCCCAGCAACCCCCAAGTTTGAACATTCCCTTTCTACCAGCCATTCTCCCCTAGAAATCTGCCCACTCTCTGGTCCTTTTCCATCATTTTATGCCCAAGCAAGCTCTGAAATCAGGACTAGCAGAGGAGGGAGGACAGGAAATTGTCTTGGGGGGGGAGTTTACAGAGGAAAAATCAGCAGGCATTCAAGTGGTGAAACACCCCTTCTTCCCACAATTTCTCCCCTGGAAATGCCACACACACTTACTAGGCATTTGCATTATTATTATTATTTATGTATTTTATTTATAAATATATTTGTATACCACTATTAAAAACCAGTAAAAACAAAGGTCAACTACTGCAAAATGACATATTCTTAATTGTCTGCATAAGCACAGCGAAACAAAAAGGGTTTCAACGGTTTTTTAAAGATTAAAACAGAAGGCACCTGCTGAACCTCTGTTGGCAGAGCATTCCAGGGAACTGAGCCAATGACACTGAAGGCTCAGTTTCGTGTTGATGTGAAATGAGCCTCGCTAGCTCAGGGGATGACCAATGCTGCTCCTGGAGATGATCTCAGTAACTGAGCTGCGATATAAGGGTTCAGGTGGTCTCTAAGATATCCTGGACCTAAGCTGTTCAGAGCTTTGTAAATTAATACAAGGGCCTTGAATCTGGCTTGGCAGTAGATGGGCAACCAGTACAGATGTTTTAAGAGTGGTGTCATATGCTGTCAGCCATGTGCCCACATCAACAATCTGGCCGCCGCATTTTGCACCAGCTGAAGCTTCTGAACCAGGCTCAAGGGCAGCCCATATAGAGCACACTGCAGTAATCCAGCCTCAAGGTTACTAACACGTGGACTACAGCGGTCAGGCTATCTCTGTCCAGGAAGGACTGTAGCTGACAAACCTGGTAAAAGGCACTCCTAGCCACCAGGGCTGTGGAGTCTGAGTCGTGGAGTCTGAGTCGGAGTCGGGAGCAATTTTGGGTGGAGTCAGAGTTGGTAGAAATGTACTGACTCCGACTCCAATTCCGACCCCGACTCCTTCATAAATGGCAAATGTATATTAACTAGTAATAACAAATTTACTGTAGTAAAATGGTAGCACAAGGCATTTCATCACCACCACGTGAATCCAGAGCTTGGAAAAGTTACTTTTTTGAACTACAACTCCCACGAGCCCAATCCCTGGTAATGTGTTATTACTAGTTAATATACATTTGCCATTTATGAAGGAATCGGAGTTGGAGTCAGACAGTAGAAAAATAGAGGAGTTGGAGTCAAAGGTCTGGCGTACCGACTCCACAGCCCTGGTAGCCACGGAGGATACTTGGGCCTCTACTGACAAAGATTAATTCAGGAGTACCCCTAAGCTACGGGCCTGGTCCTTCAGGGGGAGCCCAACTCCATCCAGAACAGGTAACTCGCCTCTCTCCCAGACATGGGAACTACCTAATCAAAGGGCCTCCATCTTCCCAGGATTCAAGCAGTTTATTGGCCCTCATCCAGTTCACTACAGCATTCAGACACCAATCCAGAGCACTCACAGTCTCTCCTGATTCAGATGTTATGGAGAAATAGAGTTGCATGTTATCAGCATACTGATAACATCTTACTCCAAAACTCCTAATGACCGCTCCCAAATGGCTTCATATAGATGTTAAATAGCACTAGGGAGAGCATAGTACCCTGAGGAACTCCATTGCACAAATACCAGGGGGCTGAAGAACAGTCCTCAGTGCTATTATCTCGACACAGCCCTGAAGGTAAGAGCGGAACGACCATAATACAGTGCCTCCAATACCCATCCCACTGAGTGGGTCCAGGAAAATACTATGGTCAATTAATGGTATTAAAGGGCCCTGAGAGTTTGAGCAGAAATAACAGGGTAACACACACACCCCACCTCTCTCACGATAAAGGTCATCCATCAGGACAACCAAGGCTGATTCTGTTCTGAAACCAGGTCTGAACTCAGATTGTAATGGATCTAGATAATCACTCTCATCCAAGAATACTTGCACTTGCTCTACAACCACCTTCTCCACCATCTTTGCCAAGAAGATGGCAAACAGAAATTTGGGAAAACATTTGCCAAAATATGTAGTTCAACCCAAGGCATATTGTTCTGCACATTAAGCCAAATATTCACCTACATAACTACATGCCCTAGGAGTATCACCTATTATGTAGATTCCCCAGATTCTACACAGACTTTCCATACTAAAGCCGAGCATTCCTGAAAGCACCCATTGATGCAGCAGAAACTGTTCATGCAATCGGGAGCTGAGCTATATGTTACAACTTGGATATGGAATCGCCACAGGGAAGCAGCTTCCCATGAGGATAAACCAACCTGTAACCTGCCCAAAGAAGTTATTTAAAGTCCCTGAAAGTATTTGCTTAAAGTCTTCCTTCCATGAAACACTGATGTGACTAAGGCTTGTATTAGGGTTCCAAGCTACTTATTACACAAGAGAATCCTGGGCACCTTTTAACAAGATGTTGACACCAATTTTATTGTGGCAGCTACGAATTTGAAATAAATGCAGGGATGTAATTCCAATTTCATGAAAGAAGATACTTTCTCCAAGGATATGATGTATCTGCATGATGGGTCTGAGGAATATTTCTCAGTTGGGCTTTATGATGCTATACAGTATCTTCTTTGGGAATGAGAG
This sequence comes from Rhineura floridana, assembly GCF_030035675.1. NCBI lineage: Eukaryota > Metazoa > Chordata > Lepidosauria > Squamata > Rhineuridae > Rhineura > Rhineura floridana. Next base: position 48,115,538 of record NC_084485.1, read on the forward strand.
GCATCAGTTCCATCACGGCTTTCTATGATACCAGAGACAAGGGTCTTATGTCACTAAGAAGCATCTGGTTCTATATATGCTGGGGCTCCATGGTGCTAGAAGGTGATGTGAAACCTCAGTTACATATAACTGAGGGACATCTTTTCCATTTGGTCCATGAGAGAGAATTGACACTATGGAGCATCTGTTTCAAGGAACCAATGGTTAGCTGCGGGGGAAAACTCTCCTTTAAAGATACGTATGTGCCCCAGGAGACAGAGAAATGGCAATTACAAGGAGCATTATAATGCTAGCAGGTGTTGTCTCTGATGATGTATGTTCCACATAGCCAGCATCCTGTAGATGTTGGACAGTGGAGATAATCTTTCATTAAGAGCATCTGTTCCACAGATGCTCTAAAATCTGGGTGGCAACAGGTCTTGTCTAAGGACACAATATATCTGGCCCACAAGATCTGATGGGCACTGGTTGCAAAGGCAGCCAGCTATCATGCAGCAAGATGGAGCAAGCCATTTCAGGTATTGGCATTTAGGGTGCAGAGGAAGGCAAGCATTGATGTCCTAGCAGTACAGCAACTTTTTTAGGAACATAGGAAGCAGCCTTGCATTGAGTCAGACCACCAACTCAGTTATTATCTACACTAACTAACAAGGGGTCTCCAGGATTTCAGCCAGGGCTCTCCCCCAGATCTACATGGGAGATGTGGAAATTGAAGTATGGGCCTTCTGCATGCAAAGCAGATGCTCTACCACTGAGCTACAGCCCTTTTGGAATGTTTGCCCTAGCACCAGTGCTGGGGTCAGGGAGCAACCCTCTGAAGCACCGCTTCAGGGAGCAAAATGCCTTGGTCCGGGGCTGAAGGGAGCGGTCCTGTCTGGAGAGGAACAACGTGTTCCACAAGATTAAGGACCTATAAGCCTGAAATATGTCTTGCCTGCTAATGGAGGGGAAGTAGATGTTCCACTTGGCTGAAAGCTACCCATTTGATTTGGACATGGGGAGAGGAGAGGTCCTCCTTTCTCCCTGGAGGGGGGCATCTATTGTCGAGGAGGGGCGTGTCTTGTTTACGGAGGCCGACCCGTCTGCCCTCCTGGGTCTGCGCGGTGCCTGCTCGCTTGTTCCACAAGACTTGGAGACTATCTAGAGGCTGAAGGGGCGTGGAGAAGAAAGAGAATCTGTTGCACGATGCGCTATGAAACTGGAGGGGTTTTTCTGGGGGAGCGCCACAGCGTCTTGCCTGCTCGCTCTACAGAGCTCTCCGCGGAGGGCGGCCCCCAAACCCAACACCGCGCTAAGCCCTCCTCACCTTGAGATAGTCGTTCTCGGAGCGCAGCTCCTCCAGCTCCCTGACGACGCCCGCGTCCAGCAGCTCCTCAGTGAGGTCGGAGAAAGCCAGCGAGGTGCTGAGAGGCAGGCGGCTGCTGGCCAGCGAGGCAGCCGTCGACGGGTCCTCGGGCAGCGGGGACACGCCGTCAGCGGAGGCGCTGGCGGGCTGGGCCGGGGCGCTGCTGCTCGGGGGGGACTCGGTGTCGCTGCCGCCGCCGCTCAGCCCGCCCAACTCCAGCAGCGAGAGCAGCTTGGCCTCCTCCGAGGCGCTGCAGTCCGACCCCTCCGAGCTGCTGTCCGTCAGGCTCAGGGCGGGCGGCTGCTGCTGAGGGCGCGCCACCGACCCCTTCCCGGACCCGGCGGAGGTTGTGGCCCCCTCGCCGGCCACGGCCAAGCGGGTCCGCCCCTTCATTCTAGCCCCGGCCCGGCCTCCGGAGCCCTTCCCGGCGCCCCTCGCCCCCGTGGGAGGCATGGCCTTGCCCTTCTTGTCGCCGCGGCCATCCTTGGAGCCCCCGGGACGGCGCGAGTGCCCGCCCCCCGCGCCTGGCTTCCCGGAGGAGAACGAAGCGGGCGAGCCGGGGTGGCTGCCGCGCCGGCTCTTGGCCAGCGACCAGCCGGGCACATCCTTGGGTCTGGCCGGGGACGGCGCTCGCTGCAGCTTCTTCTTCTCAGGAGGAGGAGGAGGAGGAGGAGGAGGAGGTGGCGGCGCGGGGGCCGAGGCGAGAGGCTGGCTGGACTCCGCCTCAGCCGGCGCTGCCATCGCCGGGTGACTCTAGGCAAGCTGCCGGTTCCTCACTGCCCCCCCCGGAGCGCTCTGGGGCTAGAGTCGCTGACCATCCTCACCCCGGAGAAAACCGACTCCCTCCTCTCCGCGCTGCGCGTCCTGAGCTGTGCCTGCCCCCCCCCGCCAAAAAAACCCGCTCCGTCAACGAGGCTAGCTTTGGTCTCAAGCGAAACCGGATTACGTTGGTCGATAAACGGCTGCTGCTGCCACGCCGCGACGATGCTTCCTTCGCCGTCTCCAAACGCAGCAACCGCTCCTCTGCCTGCCTCCGCTCTTCTCCTATCTCCGCCCAGCCGCTAAGCCGGTGACGCGCACGGTCTGGGAACAAAAGGCGGAGAGAGGCGCCCGAGGGGGCGCTCGGATCCTCAAGGCAACAGCGACCTCCTTCTCTGGACGGCTGCGAGCCGAGAAGGGATGTTTCTGTCTTGCCGAAAAATATGGCGTGAGCCCTATTTCGCCTTTCTCCCGGGATCTTTCAGAAGCAGGGATCCTTTTGAAGCAGAAGTAGGGCTCACTGCAGCTTAGCCACGAAAAGGTTTTTTTAATTATTCTGGGACTCATCCCTGGAACAAGTGTGCTTCTGAGCATATGCAGAGTGCATTGTGTTACTCCACCACAACTTCATATCTGGTATTAAGAGGCGGCGATTCGCTTCCTCCAAAGTACAAAGCTCCCACACACACACACACCTCTGTGTTTTAAAGGAACTAACTACTAACCGGGAAAATGCTGCTCCCCATCTCTGCAGACCTTGCTGGATTTTTCCTCCAGTGCTTGGAAATCTCTCATATCTAGACTATAATGGTGAAAAAGCAGCAAAATCACAAAACAGCCCTGCAATTGTTTTCAACCTGGAACAGAATGGACAACAGACAGAGCCCTACAGGTGAACCAAGAGCACAGGAAAAGGTGTGGGGTGGAACACATGAGTAACTGAATACAGTTTGCCTTTGTTTCTGGGGAAGCAACAGCCTGTAAGACAGTTTTTCTTTTACTTTTGCAAGTAGTAGCTTGCCAGCCTGAAAGAAGCAAGTGCCCACCTCAGACCTTGTTTCTAAGCCCTTTCCATATAGAATTCCCCAAGCTTCACCCCTTTCTTCTAATATCCTGGTTTATTACCATTATGTAAATCTGCCTCCTAGGCTATCCTAAACCAGACACTTGCATCAAGCTGAGCATGGGTGTGTGTGCGCACGTATGAATGATTATACTGCAAATCCAAAGATGGTTATTCAAATGATTCATTCAAAGGCCAACTACACAGCAGCAGGACACTTTGAGGGGGGCTCCTTAGAGCTTTCTTCCCCACAAGTTGCAGCAAACCTTCCTTTCCAGAGATACATTAAATACATCTTTGTAAGCTTTGCATTAGCCCTGTGAAGTAGGTCATTTTTACTGTTATCCCCAAATAATATTACGCAGGGACAGCTGAAGCTTAAGGGATAACAGCCTTCCTGTGGCCACCTAGTGGGTTAATAACTGAGTTGAGAGCAAACCATCTTCCGCCCTCTTGCTCATGTGTTTCAATCGTGCTACAGAAGATGTTTCTTCCTGCAAATGTCTAATCAGGCTTTCTCAGAATTTCTCTTCAGCAAGGAACTCTGCGTATGCTCTAAAATCTAAGACTTTGCTCAAGCAGATAATATGTAAGTAGCTAAATTAGACTGACTTTATTGACTTTATTCACAGTACAAGAAAGGATGTGCTAAACCCAAATTTATAAACCTAAACTCAAAAATTCAGTTGGGTAAGAATAAAATATTTTAAAATGCTGCTAAATAATGTGAGAATATAAAGAACAATTTTAATCCAACATAAGAATATTAAATGTAGTCAAAATAGATATGACATACTGAGATGTTGATCAGGCTTGAACCTGATTACACAAGTCAATTTCTTTTTCAAAATGCCAAAAACAACAGTGGCAAGGGCATTTCTTTGGTTCATGCATGGCTATGATTCAGACTGGTTGCCACCAAAAGTTCAGATTCTTCATATCATTTAATCCAGGGATGGGGAACCTGTGACCTCCCAATTGTTGCTGGACTCAACTCCCATCAGCCCAAGATAGCAAGACCAAGGGTCACGGTGATGGAAGTTGTAGTCCAGCAACATCTGGAGGGCCATAGGTTCCCTATCCCTGATTTAATTCATGAAAGTGCTAAGAATAGATTTTTTTAAAACCCAAGGACTTCTGTGACACACACAAACATTTTTTGTGGCATGAGCTCTTGTAGACAAGGGCCTACTTCATCAGACAATGAAGATAAGAGGGGGGTAGATGGTGTGGCAGTGGCACATTTTGCAAGATGAGATTAAAAGATGAGCAAATACAGAGAAACAGAGATACCATACAAATTAGTCAATTCAACTTCGTTGACATTGACAAGCCCACAGATAGATAAATACAGACACACTCAAGCCTTGCTGGGTTGAAAGATATAGTCTTTGTTGTTTTTGCTGCAAGAAACAAACAAAGCATCCCTTTTGGGCAAAGAAGGTAACATGCCCATTTCAGAAACAGCCTGGATTGTAGTGCTTCACACTTTAAGACATATTTTGTTACATTTAAATTATTCAACATCTGCTTTTCTGAAATACATTTTTGTACTTCTGTGCTGTGCAAATTCACAGCATTATTGTTCTCATTCCATTTTACAATAACATGCATTCAAGTCAGTGGTGGTCATTTAATGCAAAATGTGCAGCCTCATCCTATGCAGGTCCTACTTTGATGTCTCGTTCTATTGACAGCAGTCATGGGACTACCCAAATTAAACGTCTGCTTAAATCCATAGCAGGCAACTATGAATCTTTTTTCATTAAATAATTACAGAGGTGAGGGAACATAATTCTCACTGTGAAGGCAGCATACTGGAAAGGGGAGGATTATCTCTTTGTTCCCCACCAAAATCATTCTGGAGACCCTCTCCCTCTATGTGGCTGTGAGCCTTAGAAGGAGATATACCTTTTGATATAGGATTGCAGCCTTTAGTGTTCATTCTCATAGGAATGCCATCTCATCATAGCAAGCATTCAAACTGACAAAACCTTCCAGAATGGGAATTTACTCAATAGCATGGCCAATGGGGGAATTATCACCCTAACTACAATTAGGTCAGAAGCCTTAAAGTTTAGCTCTATGCTCTAAAATACCAAGATATTTAATTTTTAATATATATGTCACATATCTTTTTGTTTCTCTCAAGTTCTAATTTATCTCAAATCTACATATTTCCATGCATCTAACATTTCCCCTTCCCTTTCTTGGATCCTTTGTCCTTTGGGAGAAATATATTGTAATAGGGAACATGTTTTTATTCTGTTTTGTATCTTCTTTGCGTTTATAGCCAGCGATATCTACTAAGCTTTTATTTTCACTGAGCTGTCCATGCCAATAACCCTCTGCTTTCCCTAAGGGTTTGTTGTTTCTTTAGAACTCATTTGTGTATTTATGTGGAATATGGAGTGCCTCATCCAAAATGTTTGAGAAACATTAACTAGAGATGCTAGGGAGTGAACCTGGGGACTTTCTGCAGATGACAGAGGTTGTGTTACCACTGGGCTGTGGCCTCTTCCAAGCCTAGAGCAATTGCTCTTAGACAGGAATGCCTACCCTCTGGCCCTTCAGCTGTTGTTGGACTCCAACTCTTATTATCCCTAATCAGTGGCTGTGCTGACAGAGGTTAATGTGAATTGGAGTTCAACAACTTCTGGAAGGCCACAAGTTGCTCACCTGTGCTCTAAGAAGACTGCACACCATACGCGCAACGAGCAGCATCTTGCCAGTAGTATGCCCTGACCCATGAAGAGCATGCTTTTGTTTTAAAACTTGTATTTTTTGTAAAAGAAACTCAAGAAAAAAATCTGCCTTCTTATGGCGCCCAAAATCTGCTGCCTTACCAGAGTCAGGCAAAAACGTATACCATGGTGTTATTTATCCATTGTATTTTATCTATGCATTTAATCTTATTTTTTGGACTATACCCTGAAAACTTTCCTGAATGGCAATATATACACATCTTTTAAATACAGTTTTAAAACCAGTCAGTTAAGTCAATGCAAGGCAGCCTTTGAATGGAAAGACCACAATCTTTGCACAAAAGCACATTTCACATGTGGAGTAGAAAGGAGGGAACATGCTGCTCTGTGCACGTTGCATATGCGTATATGCACAAAAATGCTGATAGAGAAAACTCAGTTACTAAACTCACTGCAGCATTTTAAACACCCGCTGAAAACTTCTGTTTCAGTGGGCCTATCCTGACACATGATTTGCTTGCATCTGTTTTGAAATGTGTTAGTGTGTTTAATTTAAATATTTTAAATATGTCTTATTTTATTTTTAATGGCATTGTTTTATCACAGATGTGTTTGTCGCCCTGGGCTCCTTTGGGAAGAAGGATGGTGTATACATTTAATAAATAAATAAATGTGAGATCTCAGAATTTGCTTCAGAAAAAAAAGTCCCCAAGCTTATTAACCTGGCTTTGTCAGAATCCAACTTTGGTTTTATTTGCAATGGTAAAATCAAAGAAGAAATCTAAGAATACACAACCAGAATTTTCTGTTTCTAAAAAATTCATCTCAAATAATATTTACAATGTGGACACAAACACAGAGTCAATTCCACTAGAAGAGCATTTAAATATATATTTGGGAATAAATCTGCTGCGTGTGTGTGTGTTCGTTCGTTCATTCGCTCGCTCTGTTTGGCTGTCCCTGTGTCTGTAGAGTTTGTAGCTCAATGTCTCATAAAATGTTACATTATCAGCGTGTAAATAAAAGCTGGCATTCAGCACATCTCAGGAAGTCATATGACTTGCACACAGCAGCTGCAGGCAGAGCATACTAAAGCAATCAATGGAGCTGTCTATTCTGCCATTGTATTGTGGCAGAAGCCCTGGCAGCAAAGCAGTTGTCTGTGGCTGCAAATTGATTTAAAATCATTGTTTAAATCTGACCGAAACAGTGCTTTTACCACAAAACTATATTACTGGCCTGTCCAGTGTTCTCAACTGGATATGAGCAGGTATAAATTTTGCTACTATTTAAAATGAGTGCATACACAGCCTGATGCCTGATACTAGCCATAATGATTTGTTCAGTACCTGTACATCAGGGATGGATAACCTATGGCCCTCCAGATGTTGTCGGACTCCAACTCCCATCAACACCAGCCAGCATAGCTAATGGTCTGGGATGATGGGAGCTGGAGTCCACCAACATCTGGAGGGCCACAGGTTCCCCACCCCTGCTGTACATCTTGGATAAAATATGAACTGTATAGGAAGTGCTCCTTAGCAAACACATAGGACTTGCCTAAGCAGGCCTAATTTTGGAGGTCAAGTATCTTGTAAATAAGAGTCCTCATGAGCTTCTATAGCCTGCATTGGTCTGCGATGACAAGCAACAGAACAGGGTGTACCATCTATGTGTTGGATTTCCCACCCTAAGTATAGAGATTTTACAGAGAGAAAAGCTAACTCCCTCACCCAAGACACTTGCTAGGGTGTGTCTAGTTACAGCACAGAAGAACAGACAAACATATAAAGCTGCTTTATCAGATCATTGGCCCATCTAACTTCAAACTGTCTACCATTCCTGGCAGTTCTCCAGGATTTAAGACATACGTTTCCCCCAGTCCTTACTGGAGATGCCAAGGACTGGAGCTGGGACTTTCTGCCTGCAAATCAAATGTTGTACTACTGAGCTACAACCCTTCTTTACATGTTTGGAGGGCTGCCAGCTATCTACATTTACCCATATAAATGTTGCTTCTGTAGGTCTTGGAAATGAAAGCAAGTGTAAGAAATTGGAGATGCATCATCCATCTTTGTATGATCAAACAAAATGTGTCCCAGTCTCATTTTATCCCTTGTGCAATTTTTCACCAAGTTCCAATAGCACACTAACACGTTTTATGCAAGGGGTACCTGGATAGGTTTGATGTGCAAGGAATAGCTGCCTCCTAAAAACAATGAGGAGAGATGTGCTCTTCAGCACAGGAGAATATGTGTTTCCAGGCAGCAAGGTGATACAGGTATACATTTTGCCATTGACTTTTCCCTCCCAGAGGGCTAGATGAATACTCCAGTTCTGGTTTTCTATGGAAGCGAAGCACACTGCTGTTGAATAAAGTTTTAACATTTAGTTATTAAATACTAACCATTCATAAAATGGTTGGGCAGTTTGGATAATGTTGTTGTTTACAGCATTACTCCAGTGCTGGGTTTGCACAGATACTGAAGACATTTGTGAAACAGAATGGATCCGGTGGAGAAATTGTAGAAAAGGAAGAATTGTGTTCACTGCATACTTCTTTGCACGCAGTATCTGATGTGGGCAGTCCACAAACAGTTTTGTCTTTTTATCTCCATGATCTGCTGTTGATACAGAGTCCAGGGAGGACTGTCAATGGTATGGAAGGAAGAGCACATTTTACTCCAACACTGCAATGGTATATCCAAGTACAAAATGTTATTTTTTTTCTCCATAGGAATGAAAAACAGCTGTCTGTGGGGAGGGGGAATCAGAAGTACTACTGAGGAGAAATTAAACCTGCTTTCTACCTCTCGTTTTGCCAGTTTGGGGTGAAGAAGAGCAGGCTTTGCTGTTTACCCAGCAGTCTTGCTAACTGCAGCCCACTGACTATGTCCCATAGAACATAACGGGAGCCATTGAGAATTGAATCTGTTATGTCTGTTTCACCCTGCATTTCATGAAGTGGAGCATCCTTCTCGGATCTCTTCCTTGTTCATGTTAGAATGTGATGGAACACAGGGCTTGGCTTTTATATGGCTGTGAGCACACTAGATGCCTATAGCTAAGTGTTTCCATTAGCCACACCTAGAGGGGGAATGGGTTGATCTGCTGATCAGTTGCAAAATCTCTTTGAAGCTGAATTAAAAACAACCACTCAAGCTGATCCCACCAGGTTTTCTAGTACAAAGAGGTGGCATTTGACTAGCGTTGTGTGCTCCTGTTTTGAGAAGAGAGGTGGGGGTGCACTGGAACTGGCAGAACAGTGAATGTGTTTTTACCCTGTATAGATACCTTAATGCTTATTAAGTTAAACAAGGCAAAAGACAGGAGGGCAAAGCCCTCACATTCTTTCCCCACCCCACTCTTGGGCACCCCCTTCTCCCCAAACAAAGAAACAACTTGATTGCACCTCTCAGTCCATCCCCAAGTGCAGTGTTTTTGTTTTTGCTGTAGGAATGAATGGCAACCATTCCTTTATATGGGCAAAAGTAAAGGGGTGCATTTAGGAACACCACTGGGATGGGGGCTAAACCTGCCTTTTACCCCTAGTGATCTGCACTAGCTCCAGCCATTGAGAATCACACCAGCTCTCCTGGTTCCGGTTCTTGGTCACACTAAAGACCAACGGAATGTTGGGATGGTGGTATGGAATGTTGGGAACCGGCTTATATATGACAACTTCACAGACAATTTCCAAAAGTTGTCTGTGATGTTTGTGCAACCATATTCCAAACAGCAGCAACAGTAGCAATGGTTATACACACTAGGGGAAGAATCGCATTTTCCCAGACACAAAATACTGAGTACTTGGGAAATGCAGTATGCCTTCAATAGAAGCACATCTTGACGGAAGACATGCACTCACTACATAACAATAAAGTAACAAATGTCCTTTTATTCTGCAAAGAAGTAGCCCTAAGAATCATTACCCTCCCAATTATAAGCATAGTTAGACTAGCCAGGTGAAAAAGAGAACAAGGCTCCTGTAACTTTAACAGTTGTAAAGAACAGGGAATTTCACCAGGTTTAGCTTCTTGTCATGCAAGCTACACCTGCTGAAATTCCCTTTTCTACATAATTAATTAATTAATTAACTAACCACTTAATTGCCAAAGTGGCTATTAAAGATGCAGGTGCTCTGACCTCTTTTTCACTTGGTCATCTTTAGTCTAAGCACTACTCCAGAGTTGCAAAAGCCTAGAAGAATTCCAGAATGTTTTACAGAAATGGGCAAATCTGTCAATTTCAGTTTGTCATTTTTCCTTCTTAAATTCAGTTCTTCACTTTGCAATTTTTTTAAGAAAGCCCTTATGAAAATTCATCAGCATTTTATTGTGAATTTCTCCTAATCTACACATTTTTGTTTGCAATATTGCCTAATCTACACATTTTTGCAAAGCAATTGCCCCTATTGTAATACATTTTGGTATGTTATTATCACGAAGATATTTATTTATATGCACCCTTTATCCTATTATACTTATTTTTGTACACATTACATTGCTATAAAACTGCACTGTAAATTCACAGAAGTGTGTTTCATTTTGTGTATTGTTTTGGAAAGTGCAAATTAGGGAGGTTCCCCTTTAAATTCAAATTTAATCAAATTTATCCCCAATCCCTAATAATGACTCATGTTTAACATGAAAGCTACAGCTGTTTTTTTTAAAAAAAACTGCCATTAGAAGGCAGCTGTATTTCTCACCTTCACAGACTTTGAAAGGCTTGAAAAACGTAAAAAGAATTGAAAAGTCAATAATAACTCACTTTGAAGGCACAAAGCTGTACAACAGGTGTGGGGAAACTTTGGCCCTCCAGATGTTGCTGTACTGCAACTGCCATCAGCCCCAGCCAGCATGGCCAATGGCCAGAGATGATGACAGTTGAAGTTCAGCAACATCTGGTCAAAGGTTACCCATACCTCCTGTACAAGGATGATGTAGCTGGAATTAAAGGGAAGCACTACCTACCTACCACTACCCCAGCAGAAAAAGATGGAAGTGGTAAACTGGGTGGTATAGCTTGGTGATTCTTCAAATGACATAGATGTGATGGAGCAATGATGGTTATAATTAGGAAGTAAATTAGAAGCATTTAATGGAAGTTGGAGAGCACTGCAATAAGTGGCACACAAATTTGCAAGACAGACTGCACCAGGGTCACTGACAACAGTGGGATAAACAACATCCACAGCCACAGTAGCTCTGCTTCCTTTGCCTATAACTGAGAGGGAAACAAAAGCAGGTCCAACTAATGTATCAAATCCTAAAGGTCACACAAACTGAATTACAGATCAAGTACATGGGCCAGAAAGAGGTCAAACAAAGAGGTCCATTCCTTTTCAAAGGGGACTGTTAAGGCTCAAGAAGAAGAGCCAGCAGTGGAGCACGGCAGGAACCAACATATAATAAAAACCTGGGTACAGTATCACAGAGTCAACAGCAACTGCTGCACACAGAAGGTGTCACTTCTGGTGTGCAAGACCAGTGAAGATGATATTCATATATGATCTTGTCAGTTTCTCATGTTGTTCTTTAATGACATCCTCTCTTTTCAGGGGTGCCTGTGACAACAGATGTGAAGGACAGAAAGGAATCTCAGAGTCCCCCAGCTCAACTAGCAGGATGGGCTAACACAACCATCACATCGGCTTAGGGCCAAACTAGATTATACAGCCATGAGAGTGGCTGTATACTATAGTTGGCATGGATTTTTCGCATTCCGCATTGTTAAATTGAAAATACCCCCCATGCCATTCTGATGCTTCCCATAAGCTCATTTCAAAACAAAACCTTACAAAACCTATAGTCATGGACTCAGACCCTGGCTTAACAACCATCTAAATCTTCATGGTGATACACATGATACAGTTCAAAGTGTAAAAAGAGAAGGGGAAAAACCAGACCCCTTTTGGACTTTTTTCTCTGAGAATTCTTATAATCAGTTGAAATTAATTAAAATCAGCCATGTTCACAGAGTACCTGTAATCCTATTACTGACCTTGCCCAATACTCTGACCTTCATCTTCTGCAGTTTAAAAGTTAAAAAAATGCCTAGCTGATTTTTAATTAATTTAAGAAATTTTGGCTTGAACTGAATGATAGTGTTGGGCATGCTCAGTAAGAACCAACTGCCAGTGTTCTAAAAGCCAGACTCCCAGCTGCTTGGGTTGCCTAATCAGAGGCCACACCCACACCAGACTTTGATTTCACTTGAGACAGTCATGGCTTCCCTCAGAAAATCCTGGGAAGTGTAGTTTGTGAAGGGTGCTGAGAAGAGACTCCTATTCCCCTGACAGAGCTCCAGTGGCCAGAGTGGTTTAACAGTCAGCCACTCTGATTGAAGGTCTGTGAGGAGAACAGGACGTCTCCTAGCAACTCTCAGCATCCTTCACTAACTACACTTCCCATGATTCTTTGGGAGAAGCCATGACTGCCTAAAGTGAAATAAAGGTTTGGTGTGGATGTGGCCAGGGACAGCTTTGGTTTAAATTTGGGTGGGATGCTACATGTGCCTGCTGTAGAATAAAAAGGTGGGGGAAACACAGAAAAAGAATGATACTGTTTACAATATTTTCCTTTTGGAAAGGAAAGGGGCTTCCCCTCTGCCTAGTGCCCACCCACCCAATCTCCTCCCCTCCCCCTCCCCTCTTCCCCCTGCCCCTCCCCCAGGTCAGTTTCACCTATCCTAAGCATGATTGCACAGGAGTAAATCCCACTGAACTCAAAATGCATGCAAATGATCAAACCTGCCCTCCCCTCCTCCTCCTCCTCCCTATCCCCTCCCTCTTGCCCCTTTCCTCTCCCTTTTTTCACCCCTCCCCTCCCTTCCCCTCCTCCATCCCCTTCCAATCCCCTCCTCTGCTTCCTCCTTCCCCTCCCCCCTCCCCCATGGTCAGGTTTACCTATCCTAGGACTACAACCTGGGAGACCAGGATTCGAATCCCCACACAGCCATGAAGCTTATTGGGTGACCTTGGGCCAGTCCTCCTCCCTTCTATCCCTTCCCTCTTGCCCCTTCCCTCCCCTTTCCTTCACCCCTCCCTTGCCCTACCACATTTCCTTCCAATCCCCTCCTTCCCCCCCTTCTCCTTTCCCTCTCCTCCACCCTCCGCCCTCCTCCCCCTCCCCCCCATGGTCAGTTTTACCTATCCTAGCCATGATTGCACAGGAGTAAATCCCATTGAACTCAATAAGTATGCAAATGATCAGACCTGCCTTTCCCTCCTTCCCCTCTCCTCTCCCTTCCTCCTCCCTTCTTCCTCTCTTCCCCTCTTCCTCCTCCCCTGCCCACCCAGGCTTCCCTCCCCATGGTCAGTTTTACCTATCCTAAGCATGATTGCATGGGAGTAAATCCCACTGAACTCAATAAACATGCAAATGATCAAACCTACCCTCCTCCCCCTCCTGCCTGCTTCCCTCCTCCCCCTCCCCTCCCCATCCCCTGTGGTCAGTTTCACCTGTCCTAAGCATGATTGCAGAGGAGTAAATCCCACTGAACTCAATAAGCATGCAAATGATCAATCTATTCTCAGCAAACTGCACAGGATCCCATTTCTTACCTCCCAGATTAAAAAGCAGGCAAATTCACTAATAGGCAAAAAACCTTGCGGTTTAAGAATGTACCTATAGCCAACAGATATTTCTATTAAACTTTTAAAAGGAGGGAAATTGGGCGGCTATAGTGAATGCACCAGGGGAGCAGGAGACCTGACCTCCTCTCTGAGATATTGTACTGCCCTACAAATTTTTCAAAATGCAAACAATTTGGGTTGGACTTTCACAATTCAATCCACTTTCTGTGTAGCTTGGAAGAATTTGGTAATGTGTCTCTGAGCATATGGTGAGTGGTGGCAACACCAGTAATCAGCCCAAATAACAGAAACAAGACATGTGCTGTGCTCATCTTGTTTTAGCAGGGAAGAAGCAACTATATTAAAACAGTTGATATCGTTCAGATAGTTACTTTAAATATGTTCGATTTACTTTGCAATTTTAGTGAAGTTTCCTATAGGAAATCATTCTCTTTTGCTTCTGTTTCTGTGAATATGTGAACTACAGCAACACTTTGCAACACTAAAAAAATCCCCCCCAAACAATTGTAGAATAATGGCACTGACTGTTCTGCAGAATAGTTTCCAATTGCCATGAGGAGTGTCTCAGTTTGCACAAGATAAAACAGTAGGAGGTGAATTATATTCTAGCAAAATTCTAGGTGTGCTTTATGTTTTTAATTGACCATGCCCACCTTTCCTTAAGTGGAGTAGTTTAGGCATAGCAGGCTGAAAACATGCATCTTGGGCAGGCCAAGTTTATTTTTCCCAACAGCTAGAGTCATTGTTTATTGTAACATATTGTATTCCATCTGAATTTACATCAAACTGCAGTTTCAGATTCAACTGTTAATGTGCCCAAAATAGAAATAGAACATAACCTCCAGTTTGAAACACAAAAGTCTGTCTTCACCATCATATGACACTGACCAGTAAAAAGGCTTTGGAATTAATAAAAATAAGTTTGACACAGATTTCTACAATGAATAATGAAATATAATTTTTTCGATTAGATTCTCTGTAGAAACAGTAGTAACACAGAAAAGAAGCAAAGTAAGAAGAACACCAACAAACATACAAAAATGTAATTCTCCTTCTTTGGAGATGGCAGGTGGAGATAGGGCAGTACAATATCTCAGAAAGGAGGTCAGGTCTCCTGCTCCCCTGGCGCATTCACTATAGCTGCCCAATTTCCCTGCTTTTTAACGTTTGATAGAAATATCTGTTGGCTATAGGTACATTCTTAAACCGCAATGTTTTTTGCCTATTAGTGAATATTTATTTATTTATTTATTGCATTTGTATACCGCCACATAGCCAAAGCTCTCTGGGTGGTTTACAACAATTAAAAACATTAAAAACAATATGCAAATTTAAAAACACCGTTTTAAAAAGCAATCTAAAAACACATGCTAAAATGCCTGGGAGAAGAGGAAAGTCTTGATCTGGCACCGAAAAGATAACAGTGTTGGCGCCAGGCGCACCTGGTCACACAGGTCATTCCATAATTTGGGGGCCACCACTGAGAAGGCCCTCTCCCTTGTTGCCAGCCTCCCAGCTTCGGGAGAGGCATTCCATCAGGTATTGTGGTCCTAAGCCGTGTAAGGCTTTATAGGTTAAAACCAGCACCTCGAATTGAGCTCAGAAACATACAGACAGACAATGCAGGCAGGCCAGAATCGGTTGTATATGTTCGATCCGTCTGGTCCCTGTTACCAATCTGGCCACTGCATTTTGCACAAGCTGCAGTTTCCGAACTGTTTTCAAAGGCAGCCCCACGTAGAGTGCATTGCAGCAATCTAACTTGGAGGTTACCAGAGCATGGACAACTGAATCCAGATTATCCCTGTCCAGATAGGGATGTAGCTGGGCCACCAACAGAAGTTGGTAGAAGGCACTCCTTGCCACCGAGACTGCCTGAGCCTCAAGTGACAGAGACGGTTCTAGGAGAATCCCCAAGCTACGAGCCTGCTCCTTCAGGGGGAGTGCAACTCCATCCAGGACAGGTTGGACATCCACCATCCGGTCAGATATTAAATGTGTCAATGGAAGATCTTCTCCCCTCCCACAAAGCAAATACCAGGAAGGGTATTCCTTAGAACTATAGGAGGGGAGGAAATGGTTAAATTCCCCCTCCATGGCTGTGCTGATCCCTCTCCAGTCCCCCTCCCACCCAGCTAATGCAATGTGTATTTTGAACACCTGCACTTAAATGCAAAGTCACATTGTCAGGTGTAGTTGGGCCCTTATGAGTTCATAATTGCACAGAGAGATTGCCATGATAGTTTCCCAATAGATCAAAATACTGAAGACTTTATTGCTGGGATTTGAAGGACTCCCTGAAAGTCAATTATTAGCAGCAGCATGGGGGAGATCAACATAAAAAATGAATGAGAGCTAAGGAAAGGCAACATGCTGTAGGATTTGCCCCTGGCTCTAAACCAGGAGGTAGATATAAGTCACATTTCCTCTGCAACTTGCCCAAATGGTTGCAGGGACTCCATTCAGGTACAAAGTATGAGCAAAAGAGAATGAGGACAGTAGCCTCTCAATTGGTGTCAGTATCAGCCCTCCAGCACAATTAGGTGTCTGTTCAATGAGTTTGAACAACCAATTAATGCCACAATCAATTTTGTCCCCAAAAAAGCAGCAAGTGATGCAGAAGAAAACTATGGGCAGAGTGGGCAGCCTTCAGTCATTTGCAAGCACTCTCTCCGCCAGCTTGTGAAATTGGCAGGAAAAAAGAGAGGGGCTCACAGAGGGATTTGAGAACTTGGTCAGTGAGGAAATGAGAGTTGCCAAATGTCTGTTACACTCCACTATCCCAAGAACAGCATCGCCCAAAAGAACATCATGTGCAGCTTTTGCTTTAGAACACTACAGCTAGGAATGTTGAGTTGGCAATTCTAGACTAAATACACCATTGCAACTAGTATTTCCAAGGGAAGGGTTCTCTCTAATCCAGACCAGGATTGCCATCTTTCCCCCCCCAGCCAATTAGTCAATTCTGCTACACTTAGGTCAAGAAGAGAGGTTGTTAATTGACATCAAGAAAAAAATCACATAACATCTCACTGGCCAACTCAACAAAATGCCCACTGACTTCTTCAAAGTGCCTGAGTGTTTCAGAGCAAAGCATGCTAGCAATAGGTTCAGAAGGCATGTGTGCAAGCAGGATTGAGCAGACATGAGAGGAAAGCATGGAAGACTGAACTGCTGAAAAACATCAATTCTATCACTATTTATTTCATTTGTTGTACATACCTTACACATCCTGGACATCTGCTTGTCCTGAAAGAGATGGTTTTTTAATTCATGACTTACGTGACAAAATTAGGACAGCTGACTCTAAATGAACGAAGCATAAGAGTGCTTTTCAATGGCATCTCACCCATTATTTCAGTGTAACACATTGACTTCCACTGCTACTGAAGGGCTAAAGAGTTCTACCTGGGAACTTGCCCATTTACCAGCCACTGTTCTGACCACAGGGAAGCCTCCTATACAAGTGAGAAAGACAGACAGACATTTTTAGAGCAACAGGGCTGATTTCATAGTGCCCTATTACATTCAAAACAAAACAATCTGCCCTGGCAGGGGCAGTTGTAGAACCGAAAACTCAGTTCTACAACTTTCTAGCATGGTCACTTTGAGCTGGGCAAAAGCCAGGCTGTGAAGGGCCTCTGTTTTCTAGTACCTGTATTGTCAACAACACACCTTCTCCACCTATCCCCAAACTGTTTTGCAGCTGGACATACAAACAAATAAATATACATGTTCTGCTAAAAAGGAAGGGGGAGTGGGAAGAAAAGTGGGTAGTTTACCCAATGCATTAATGGAAGGGCACAACTGTTAGCTGATCCAGCATTCAACTTGCTGGAATGGCAATCTGTAAATTGCAATATCAGGCTTGGACTGTAGATAAAGAGCCTGCTGTGACTGCTCTTAAACTCTTGCTCATATCTTAGCCCATAGACTGCAAGAACATAGCAGCTAGTCAGCACCTTGCAACTAGCAGGTGTTCCAAAGTGCTTCTTTAAAGTCAGTATGCCTTGTGTGCTCAGCACCAGCCCATGTGAGTGCCTATGGGAGGTGTTGCTGAATGGAATCTTTTGTGATCTTGACCTAATCATCTTTGCCAAGAGATCACCACTAGTTGTTAGCTGGTGAGCTCCTCCAATTACAGACAGACAGTCCTCCTATATTTCTCTTCTGTTTCTTTCTCTCATAGATGCAATCCTGCCCCCTTCCCTCCTTCATACCTACTTATGAGAGGCTTGCTGCCTCATAGGATCTCTCATGGTGCCAATGCTATGACAACTGATATCCTTGCTCACTCACTGCTCTCCAGCAGCTAAAGGGAAACAAAGCCCCATAGCATACAAACATGGCATTCACTTCTAAAGCTATGGATGCAAACTAGTGAAAGGTAGACATACTTAAGGTGATTCCCAACTAACAGTTCTCTGTTAACTTCTATATTGACAGCTGCTTCCAGCATATGGTTGAAATTTAGTAGTCTATGAGTTTATCAGAAATGATGAGAGGAAAACAACAGAGGAGACTTTAGGGACATCGCACAAGGTATCATTGAACTGATGCTTCTTGTGAATCATGTACACCTTCACACAAGATATATTTTGCCAAAACCCAGGGGGTGTGCATCAGATTCAGGTGAATCTTGAATCAAGAACTGACACAGACCACTTTGGACAGATCTGGAACTTTGTCTAAGTTGAAGCAGGATCTCTCCAGAGTGCCCCAGACCAAAGGAGGGATCTCCAAGTGATTCAGTGTGATTTGGAGATTCGGGGGGGGGATCTGTGCAGACAGTGTGTCTGCAAAAATTGAAATTTCTTCCAAGCTTGCCATATATGGAAAATGCCAGGGTGGGGGAGAGGCACTTGGAATACTCTGTTCAGTTCTGATTTCCACACCTCAAAAAGGATATTATGGAGCTGGAAAAGTTTTAGAAAAGGGCAACCCAACTCTGCTATGAGGATAGGTTGTGACATTTGGGGCTTTTCAGTTTAGAAAAAGGGGGGCATAATAGAGGTGCATAAAATTATGCATTGTGTGCAGAAAGAGTATAGAGAGAAGTTTTTCTCCTTCCATAATACTAGAACATGGAGTCACCCAATTAAGCTGCTGTTGGAAGATTCAGGCCAGACAAAAGGAAGTATTTCTTCATACAGAACATTTGCTCCATAAGATGTAGTGATGGTCCCCAACTTGGATGGCTTTAAATGAGGATTAGACACATACATGGATAATAAAGATACAAATGGCTACTAGCCATGATGGCTATGTACTACCTCTAGTGTAGGAGACAACCTGCCTCCGAACCTTGCTGGGGAGTACAACTGAGGACAATGCTGTTGTGCTCATTTCCTGCTTGTGGGCTTCCCATAGGTATCTGCATAGCCACGGTGAGAACAGGATGCTAGACTAGATGGGCCTTTGATCTGATCCAGCAGGACTCTTCTTATGTTCTTAACACCACCACCAGACAGAGTCCAATGAGGACTGCATATGCTAAGTGGCCGCAGAATGCTGAGTGCTTGTTAGAGGAAAATGGAGGGGGGGAATAGAGTGGAGTATCCTGTACGGTGGTGTGGTTGACTGGTTGGAACCTTGAACAGGAGCTCTCCACACTGCAATATTTGTTGCAGGTCCCATTTGTAAAATAATACCAACAACAACAGGACTGCATACATATCAGCAGCATGCTGCAATAGCAGTAAAATGAACCAACAGTTCTCTTGTCTAAAATGCAGAGACAACCCAGGTCCAACAACTAAGGCACACAGTATGCCAGCATGTAGGCTTAAGTGGACTTTAGTCCATTTCCAGTAGCTCAGGTCTTTGTTTTATACTTAATTCCAAGACCTTTGGAGAGCTTTCAGAGATAGAAAGGATTTATGCGCCAATCTGACCTAAGCACTTGCAGGGCCTCTGCACAGCTTGCAGATCAATAAGAGCAGCCCATACCTTGCACAATATTTCCTTTCACTACTCACAGATGGGAATTCACTTCAAAGGCAGAGAGGTTAGGCAAAACGCTCTGCCTTCAGCAGAGATCATTATGGCTCCAGAGGTCTTGTACTGTATACTGCTCAGCACAGCTCTCTGTCAATAGGCAGCATTAATCAGGAGCAAACAGAAGCAAACCAGGAATAGGTATTAGCTGATCTAATGCAGCCTAGACAGTGTGGTACCTTCAACACCTTGATAAACAATGGTTCAAGTCTCTGTTGTGTCTCCTTGGCATTGCAGTCCTGTAAGTGTGAAGAGCAGCCAGCAATGGGCTTTGTATCATATACTCCAGCAGAAAGAACAGATCACTATGTTGCTTGTTCTACCTCAAGCATTGCACTGGGAGGTACAAGACTGTATCCCCTGTGCACTTCCTAGCACCCATAATCCACACTCTTCACATAAATGAAATATATTCAACATTTTCCTCTGCAATTTATTCTGAAGTTTTGTTAGGGCACAGTTGCATGGTGCTTTCATAAATCACCAGGGGAACAACAGGTATGATGCAGCCTAAGGTATCGTGCAGTTGTCCACATTTGCCATGCAGATGTGGAGTGCAGAGATCAAAGCAGAAGAACATAGGAAGAGCCCTCCCTTCTGGATTAGACCAAAAACCTATCCAGTCCAGTATCCTGTTTCCTAAAGTGGCTGAACAGATGCCGATGGGAAGCCCATAGGTAGGACATGACACAATTCATTCACTGGTGATCACTCATGGCCGAGTAAGATTGTCTTCCAAGATAAGAACTTTAACAGTGGGTCCGTAAGTGACTGTGGAGGCCAATTCTGGATCCACACAGCTTCCCACAGTGAGGACATAGGTTTCCAGATGGAAGATGGTCACGATGAGGATTTGTTTGACGTGCCTTCTGCTTAGCTCGTTTGTCCCTTTTGCCCTGTACTCGTGCTTCTTCAAAGTCCATAGCACCTTTGATAATGGACGGCCTCCAATTGGGACGCTCATGGGCCAAGGCTTCCCAGTTCTTAATGCTTATGTTACATTTTTTTAGATTAGCTTTGAGAACATCTTTAAACCTCTTTTGCTGTCCACCGATATTCCGTTTTCCATCCTTAAGTTGGGAGTAAAGTAGCTGCTTTGGAAGACGGAGATCAGGCATTCGAACAACATGGCTGGTCCAGCGAAGTTGATATTGGAGGATCATTGTTTCAACACTGGTGGTCTTTGCTTTTTCCAATACGCTAACATTAGTCCGCCTATCTTCCCAAGTAATTTGCAGAATTTTCCGGAGGCAGTGTTGGTGGAATCTTTCAAGAAGTTGGGAGTGGCGTTTATAGATTGTCCATGTTTCACAGGCGTACAGTAAGGTCAGTAGTAATTTGGCTTTGTAAATAAGCGTTTTGGTCTCCCTGCGAATATCCCGATCCTCGAACACTCTACGCTTCATTCGTGAGAATGCGGCACTCGCAGAGCTCAGATGATGCTGAATATCAGCGTTGATGTCAGTTTTTACAGAGAGATGGCTGCCAAGATAAGAAAAGTGATCGACATTCTCCAGTGTCGCACCATTAAGCTGGATTGGTTCGCATTTGCTGATGAAGCACTTTCATGTTTTTGATGTTAAGCGAGAGTCCAAGCTTTTCATATGCTTCTGCAAAGACATTTAGGATAATTTCAAGATCTTCCTCTGAATGTGTGGAGACTACATTGTCATCAGCATATTGGAGTTCTATGACAGAGGTTGTAATTGCCTTACTTTTTGCTTTCAGCCTACTGAGATTAAAAAGCTTTCCATCTGTTCGATATGTGATTTCCACGCCAGTGGGAAGTTTCCCCTTAACAAGGTGTAGAATCATGGCAATGAAAATAGCAAATAAGGTTGGAGCTGTTGTCCCCCTGTGGATGGTATACAGAGGCATGCTATCTCTGATCCCAGAGATAGTATATAGCCATTGATGAGCTTATGCAATCCCTGAAGAAGGTCATTTTGCAAACATGCCCTTAAATTAATGGTAATTAGATATCAGGTAGTCAGCTTTAGAAAGCAAGGAAATTAGTGCACTAAAAGGGATCTAACAAAATACGCATTTGGGATCAAACAAAATATGAACGATGTAACCATGTTTCTCCCTTTCAGACCTAGCCACGGAATGATGTAGTGCAGAAGTTCCCAAACTGTGGTCAATGGACCACCTGTGGTCTGTAAACTTCATTCAGGTGGCCTGCAGTGTGCCTTTGAAAATTTGTGGCTGAAAACAGGAGACAGCACATCCACCGCATGAAAAATTCATATTTATTTTTAATTGTATGTTTATTGCTTCTTTTATTTCTTATATTGTATTATTAATATTATATGGAAATGCCATCCTGGGCTCCTACTGGGAGAAAGTGTGGGATATAAATTAAAATTTAAAATTTAATAATAATAATAATAATAATAATACACACTGTAATACAATATATAAGAAATAAAAGAAGCAATAAACATACAATTAAAAATCATACAGCATCTAGTGCAGTACATAACAATTGCTAGAACAGGCAGAAAAATAATTAAATGGTTTGCCAAGAGCCTCAGCAATTTTCAAGTAGTCTATGGGGGGGAAACTTGGGGAGCCACTAATGTAGTAAACCACTCTCGGATATCTTCAGGCCACAAAGTTCACTCCCACTCATCTGTCAATCAGTTTAATAGCCCAGGTGACAGGAAACCAAGGAAGCAAATAGGGAGACCTTTGCCTCCCTTTCAATCCACTCCCCATAGAATTAAGAACATGTTGATT
Organism: Rhineura floridana; assembly: GCF_030035675.1. Taxonomy (NCBI): domain Eukaryota; kingdom Metazoa; phylum Chordata; class Lepidosauria; order Squamata; family Rhineuridae; genus Rhineura; species Rhineura floridana. The sequence continues at coordinate 48,137,746 of NC_084485.1, forward strand.
GGTCGCATTATTAGTTAGGCAAGATTTATAAAACTTTGGTCAGAATTGTTTGAATTCACAGAAGAAAATGTCAGATCATAATGACTTCAGTAAACAGAAAAAAATATTTACAAAAATAGAATTTGAACATAATCACAAAGTTCACAAGCAAAATCTGAATGAAAGGTGTTGTTTTGAATAAAGCACGACAGTCAGTTTTATTTATTTCAAAACATTTATATGCCATTTTCTATTGTAAAAGTATCTAAAGTGGCATACAACATAAAATTATTGCATAAAAATTGCAATAAATTGCATAAAAATAGTAACATATACACAATCCAATCTGATGGTTTTGTGTGCAGGTAACATTATCAATTAGGAATTTTGTCCCTGGACATAATTGCTACTGGTCCATGTATTCAGCAAACTTCTCCAGTCTCAGCCAGAGATCAAGCAACCTCTTCTCATCTACATCCAGGAGCACCATTAACTGCACAGGCCCAGGAAAGTCAGGTAGTGAAGAAAAAGACAGTGAGCATTCTAAAAATGCCTCTTTTTAAAAAAAAATTGGATTCCATAGGATCCAATTCACTTCCACCTGATGAGGAGTGCATACTAGAATGTGATATATATACTAGACTACAATTACAAGAGGAGCTGCCAAACAAGGCTGAATTAAGGTGACTGGGGGCCCTGGTGCAGTTTCCAAATTAGGGCCCATTCTCCAAATGAGAGCACATTAAATAAGGGACCACTAAACAAGTCTTGTGCTATCTGAAGATTTACAGGTTCACGGGCTACAAAAAAATACTCTGAGCATGTGCAGTTTCTCATTCTAAACTCACTTACCTTGTTGGTTTTGCTCACTTCGTGCCTTGGGCCAGTCACCAATTCTTACCCTGTTGTACCTCACACAGCTCTTGTGAAGATATAGGAAGAAGTATAAAATGGTTGTAAAAGGGGACTTAAGTGCTTGTATCATATCGGTATCAAATTGTACTCTTAAACTATCATGTTTTTAGAGACCCTATCCACCCACCCTTTAATTGGTACAGCTCCAAGGCTTCAAGCAATCTTAATCTGGCCTGATTTTTCAAGACCATATGATAAAGATGCAATTGGCCTCTCACTGGCCACTGCCTCCTAAACCTCTGAAGGCAGTGGAACTACCAAGAAGGCTCCCTCTGCCAGTTTTAACACTCAAGAGGATCTGTTGTGTAGGCAGTGAGCTTTCAAATGGCAGCTGTTTTAATAGAGCAAGATCCTTGGACAGCCAAACTTCACTAAGTGTCTCAGAGTAGGGCTCTGAAACCATCAATAGAGTTTGGAATTTTAGGTAGATGACCCACCATTCAGCAAGTCATAAGTTTTGTTGCTGCTGTTGTTTTGCCTAAAATCCGCAGAACGGAATTTAGCGAAAGCACAAGGAGAGGCTGCCCCCCCCTCTCTCACACACACGCTCAAGCATAAGGTAAGATAAGGGAGGATAATCAGGAAACACAATTCTAATTCTAATTAGAAAATAGAGTATGTGTTGGACTTCCAAAAAGATTTGAAGTCTAAGACATACTCTAGTATCTAAAGAGTCAGGCGTTGTGTTGTGCTGCCCTACCACATATATCTCTGGTCCCACTTTCCATTCCTCAGTGGCTAAGCATCTGTGCAAAGGGTTCCATGAGAAGAGAAGACTGAGGGGAGATATGATAGCACTCCTCAAGTACTTGAAAGGTTTTCACACAGAGGAGGGCCAGGTTCTCTCCTTGATCATCCCAGCGTCCAGGACATGGAATAATGGGCTCAAGTTACAGGAAGCCAGATTTTGACTGAACATCAGGAAAAACTTCCTATTAGAGTAGTATGACAATGAAACCAATTACCAAGGGAGGTGTTGGGCTCTCCAACACTGGAGGCATTCAAGAGGCAGCTGGATAACCACCTGTTGGATATGCTTTAATTTGGATTCCTGCATTGAGCAGGAGGTTGGACTCGATGGCCTAATAGTTCCCTTCCAGCTCTACTTTTCTATGATCCCAGACTATGGATCAATCCTGGTTTGTTAAACCATGGTTTAGCAAGCCAGAAATGGGTATAGGGTCATCACACTCCTTTCATACCCCTCCGCCCCTTGTGTGCCAGCTCTGGTGCTTCAGTCCTGGTTTGTAAAACAGGAAACTCTGGTTTAATTTGGTGTACTGACTGGGATCTTACCCATGGTTTGATCCTGGTTCAGGATCCAGGTTGGTAAGCTGGAGCTCCCCATTTTTAATTTAATGGAGAACTCTGTTTTAAACAAACCAGAATTGAATCGCCGAAGCTGGCATGGGAGAAGAGGGAAGAAGGAGGAATATGCAGGTCTAACACTTGTTCCTAAATTGCTAAATTTTGGCACACTGAGATGATTAAAACACTACAAATTCTCAAGTACAAAATGCACACATATACTTTCAGAAGTGCCCAGAGGTATAAGTTGCATCTTTCTCCTTCAGAATACATCCATGTAGAGACATGGGGCACTTCCAGACTATTCCTTTTTTCGAGTGGGGTTCAGTTGCATAGTGGCAAATCCAGGTTACACAATTAGAGTTTGAGCTCTTACACAACAAACCTGCTTTGCCAAATATCAGATTTTTTCTGATAAGGAAAATGATAGGAAAATGCACTAGAAAGTGTGAGATAACATTTGCTTGACTCAATGTCATATAACCTCCCCATAAAAAAATCAAAATGAATGCTCAATAAATAGCTGACATCATCTAACCTTTATGCAAACAAATAGGGATGAATGCTTCTAGAAATGACACAGGCAAGAAAGAATTGGGTTGAGTGCCTGCTTGGATGATTTGGAAGGGAAAATATGTAATTTATATACATATACACTCTTCATAATTGATCCTGTATACATATATTTTGTACTCTGAAATTCAACCCTTGGTTCAATATACATAGCACACATAAATGTTCTATATATCTAATGATACCTTTAGCAACAGACTCCCATACACATTAGGCTTATGTCAACACATAATTGGAAACAATATTAGCTAACATTTTGTCTGGCGGCCAGGGGGAGAGGATACTATTAGCAGGAGATGTGTATCATTTCCCCATTTGAACATACAAGGGGCCCCAGATACACCAGCATTAACAAGTGAAGGTAAATTGGGGAGCACTAAAAAGGGGAATCTCAATTTCATTGACATATGGCTGGCATATTCCCTCTCTTCCATTGGCCTTGCCCAACGTCCAATAAATGTCTGTTTGAATCTCATTTAAACTCCTACTGGGGCCTATCCAAGGAAGTGTCAGCAACACAATGCTGGATTTGCAGATGCTTGAGTAGCCAAGAGAGAAGTCATCATCCAGGTGAAAAGAGGGGGAGGAACGGTCCTGCACAGACTATTTAACAGACATAAAATCTATAGAAAATCCCACTGGGGGTTGATTAGGGATTGATCATGCTTGAATGGCACCCTCAGCCGGGGGGGGGGGATTGTTGTTGTTCCTGGAGAAACTGAGGAAGTGTTGCCGCTGTATCTTTGTAGTTGCTATTATATTTGCAAGAAGAGCTGCTCCATAGTTCAATAAACATGGATTGAATAGTAGAGGGCAGCTTTTGGGGGAATCTGATGAAAAGCCATGAACTTATGTACCTCTGCTGAGCAACTGGAGGCTGGTAAATATCCAGGCTGTCTGTGGCTGAGCTAGACTTGCTTGATGCATTCAAGGTGAACAGACTAGAGCATATAACACCTATCCTGTTACAATTGCACTGGCTGCCTATACGCTTCCGAGCCCAATTCAAAGTGCTGGCTTTGACCTATAAAGCTCTTTACGGCTCAGGACCCCAATATCTTCTGGAACACCTCTCCCTATGTAAACCTAACCAAACCCTTAGATCTTCCTGTGAGGCTCTTCTCCAGGTCTCTCCCTTTTGGGAAGCTTGGAGGGTGGTGACAAGGGAGAGGGCCTTTTCATTTGTGGCTCCCTGTCTGTGGAATATGCTCCCCAGTGAGGTCTGCCTGGCATTGTCATTGACATCTTTTTGGCACCAGGTAAAAACATATCTTTTCTCCCAGGCATTTGATGGAGTGAGATGATGCTTTGTTTTAATATGCTACCAAACTTTCCTGTGGCTGTGTGGAGGTGGTATTGCTATTGTGTTGTTGTTGTTTGTTTAATCTGTTTTATTTGTTTTATTTTAACATTGTGTGAGTCGCTTGGGGACCTTTGGGTATCAAGCAACTAATATAATAATAATATTTGCTTGCTGCAGCTGCTGTTGGTACCCTAAGGCTGCAATGAAACAGACACACGGCACTCAGTAGTTAGTTTCTCCCACTTGACTGAATCATCTTCCTTTCATTCAGTCTCTCCTCCTACGCTGATCTGTTAGCTTGAAAAGACTGCCAGGCGTTCTCACACATAAACAATACAAAGTACCTTTTAAAAGCCTTTCCCTGTGATTTGTGCCATCCATGTGTGAATGCTATTAACAGAGGATAGAAAGCAGAATGTAGAGTGCATTCTGGCCAGTGTTACACTTATTTAAAACTGCAGTGGAATTACTGATATCTTGGACCAGCCCTAACCATTGAGGGCACTGTTCTAGTTGACTGAAGGACAGTTTGTTAGCCTGTCCTGTACAGGCTCAAACTCTCCCTGAAATAATCAGATTCTCAGTTTAGGAGGTTCTCCTCATATTTGACTCCCAGGCAGTACCTGTGGCCAGGAATGCCTTTTTCTGACTTCACGGTGCACCAGCTGTGGCTCTTCTTAGATAAAAAATGAATGGATTACTGTGATACAAGGCTGGTTTGCTGTAGCACACTTATATAGGAATACTTTTGGAAAGTGTTTCAAAACAGTAGTTGTTCCACAATGTGGCAACTAAGCTTCTAATTAGGCCACATCTTCAGAACATACTTAAAGCAGGAGTAGCTAACCAATGGGTCTAGGGGCCTCTTGATATTGTTGAACTTCAACTTCCATCAGCCCCAGACAGCACAGCCAAGAGTCAGGGATGACGAGAACTGTAGTCCAGCAATATCTGGAGGGCAACAGGTTTCCCATCCCTGATTTAATTCATGAAAGTGCTAAGAGTACTTTAAAAAAACTCCAAAAGACTCCTGTGACAAAGACTAACAAATTTCTTGTGGCATGCGTTCTTGTAGACAAAAGCCTACTTACTTCATCAGACAATGAAGATAATGGAAAGAGAAAGGTAGTCCAGGAACATCTGGAGGGCCATAGGTTGGCCATAGGTTAAACTGGTTAGTTTCCAAGCCCAGCTAAAATTGCTAGTTCTGACCCTTGAAGCCCTAAACCAGTTGTGTCTGGTGTATCTGAAGAAGTACCTCATTGCCTATGCCCCTCCTCTGCTGCCTTCAGATTACACAGGGATGCTTTGTTTAAGGTACCCTTGCCATCTAAAATATGGCAAGACACTATATAGAGTAACGACTTCTCAGTGGTGGTGTCCTTGCTATGGAACTCTCTATATAGGCAAGTCCATCTGGCTGTCTCCCTGTTATCCTTCAGAGAGCCAGCCCCAATTTATTTATTTATTTAGTAGTCAGAAAAGCTCCTGCATAAGGTGAGTTTGAGCCAATGTTTACTGCTGCTTGGGTTTTTTTGTTTGCATATGTGTTATTGTTTTACTTCTTTCTTTCTTTCTTTTTAGAGATATTATTTTTTGTAATTAATTGTATTTGGAAACCAATGCATGAATCCCTTGGGTTAGTCAGCAGGCTGTTAAATATTGGAAATACATCTCTGTTCTCCTCCCGCCCCCTTGACACTTTTGTTTATTATGACAGGATAAACACAGAATTGGAAGCGCCATACTCTAATCCTATTATTGCCCCATACTGACACTCTAACCTGGGCACACTAAATCCTTTTCTCCTACCCAGGATGCTTATTACCAGGCTGGCCTGCTTCTTCACATAAGAGCTATTGCCATGGAAACCACCAGAGGCTCAAGGATGCCTGGCTAAGGCAATAAATGATTTAACTATTGCACTGTGTGATGCTGGGACAATGACAAAGAACATTCTGTGTGGGAGGGATATTGAAAGGGACTCGCCTTATAGAGCCTTCTCTGATGGTCTTTCAGGTTTCTTGGTAGCGTGTGATATAATTTAGTGACGTGATGTTACATCTATATGTGGGATTTGCTACAGCCTAGGTTGTACTGACATTTGGGCACCAAGCCCAAAATCAGGGTGACCATGTGTCCCACTTTACAGAGGAAGGTCCTAGATTTGAAGGGCTGCCAGGTCCAAGTCTGGTTTAAAGATAAATAACCAGTTGTCCATGCTCTGGTAACCTTCAAGTTAGATTATTATTATTATTATTATTATCTAAAATTTATTAGACGCCTATCTGGCAGGTAAATCCTGTCACTCTAGGCGACGTACAACACAAATAAAATACATAACGAAATACAAATTACAGCATACTAAAACAAATTACAACATATAAATAAAACAACATAAAAATCAAAATGAATTATGACAGCCAATCCACATCCTACACTGAATGGCTATAACAGATATCCCCACCAGCTTAATCAAAAAGCCAGGTCTTCAGCTGCTTCCGAAAACACAAAAGTGATGGAGCTAAGCGAATGGCCACTGGCATGGTATTCCACAGTAGGGGAGCCACAATGGAAAATGCTTTGGACCTAGTGCCGGCTAGTTTAGCCACTCTAATTGAAGGAACCAGGAGAGATCTAGCTGCTGAGGATCTGGTATGACCACCTTCTCCAAGAAGAGAAAGTTTATTCTTCAAGTAAATCGGACCAGCATCAGAAAAAGACTTAAAGGTTATAACCAGTATTTTGAACTTCACCCTTGACACTATCGGGAGCCAATGTAGTTCCCGAAGGATTGGAGAGATATGTTCTCTCCAATGGCAACCCTTAATGAGTCATGCCGCCGCATTCTGGACAAGTTGAAGTTTACGCACAGATCTCAAAGGTAAGCCTACGTACAAAGCATTGCAATAGTCCAGGCATGAGAGAACCAAGGCACTAACTACCGTTGGTAGAAGATGCCTGGGGAGGAATGGACAGATTTTACAAATAAGGGACAGATGATAAAGAGCGGTCCGACTTACAGCCGCTATCTGAGCCTCCATCGTCAGCTGAGAGTCCAAAATAACACCTAGACTACAGACTTGGTTACTCAAGGGTATAGAGACTTGATTACTGCAATGTGCTCTATGTGGGGCTGCCTTTGAAGACGGTTCTCAAACTGCAGCTTGTGCAAAATGCACCGGACAGATTGGTAACAGGGACCAGATGATTCGAACATATAAAACTAATTCTGGCCCGCTTGTCTGTATGTTTCCGAGCTTGATTCAAGGTGTTGGTTTTAACCTATAAAGCTTTACACAGCTTGGGACCACAATACCTGATGGAACGCCTCTCCTGACATGAACCCACCCATACATTACGCTCCATATTAAAGGCCCTCCTCCTGGTGCCTACTCCGAGGGAAGCTGGGAGTCTGGCAACAAGGGAGAGGGCCTTCTCAGTGGTGGCCCCCAAATTATGGAATGATCTCCCTGGCGAGGTGCACCTGGCACCAACACTGTTATCTTTTCAGAGCCAGGTTAAGACTTTCCTCTTCTCCCAGGCATTTTAGCATGTGTTTTTAAATTGTTTTTTAAAAATTGTGTTTTTAAATTTGTATATTTGTTTTTAATGTTTTAATTGTTGTAAACTGCCCAGAGAGCTTTGGCTATGGGGTGGTATACAAATGTAATAAATAAATAAATAAATAAATATAATAGCATGTGCAAACATTATGCAAATATATGTCCTCTTTCTGATTATGCATTTCCTTTTTTCTTTTTCTTTTTGGCAATTTGTAAGTGACTGTCCTACCCCAGTTGCACAGATTACACTTATCAGCATGCCTGGCCACCACCAGCGCTTACCCTGAGACTCCATGGAATAGGAGGGACCCACATAAACTGCCACTACCATACCACAACACAGAGGCTGTCATATGGCAATCGTAGTATATGTAGACTGTCCCTCACCCCATGTGATGGAGGTAGGACTCCATTCAGAAGGGTCACTACCCCTTGAACCATATATCTTGACCTGGCAACAACAGTTAACCAATTATATTCCAAGAAAGGTTTCACGTGTTTAATCTGGAAAGAACTGCAATGAATATGTTGAGAGAACATGCTATGTTAAATGTTTCCTAATCTTACCATTCACAGAAAACTAGTCACAACTATTTATCCTCTACTCATTCCCCACATCAGCCTTCACCAAACTGGCAACCTCCAGCTGTTTGGGGCTACAACTACCATCAGCTCCTGGGATTTGTTTTGGGCAACACTCCCATCAGACCTATGGGAGTTGTGGTCCAAAACAGCTGGAGGGCATCAGGCTGGCAAAGGCTGCCCTATGTACTGACCCATCATTACGGAAATGGACTAAGTTTGATTTAGATCTGCAGAGGAGACTGAGGATGGCTACCGCATAATCAAGAGGACATCATAGGCCCACAAACTATTTTTGTTTATCAGTTTCCACAATTTTTCATCACACAAGGTAGTGAATGGCAACAGCAACAAACTGAACATTCAACAAAAATTAATAAACAATCATAACCTTGAAGACAACCCAATGAAGGCAATGAACACAAAAGGGAATCAGAGCCAAGGTTCAGTGCCAAGAAGACAGTCCAATTTACCAACACAAAAGGAAAATGGGAGCCAAGATTATAAGTATCCAAGTAAACTATCCATGGGAGCAAGGCAGTGGCTTCAGTGTATGCAGCATATTGCACTCAGTGAAAGGTTTAGGTACAACCCAAGAGCTTTTTGTCCTCAGGAAGGGCCACTGGTGGAGCCATGGGTGACTCTCTTCAGGTGCAGTTGCAAGGGAGAGAAAGCCTTCTGTTCACAAAGGCTTGCAAACCTTTGCTAAATAGCTGATTGCTAAGCTCAAGGGCACAGATTTAAGACCTCTACCTCCACTACCAGGCTGGCAGCCAAAGAGGAAATTTTGGCAGATGCAGCTTGTCATTAGAATCAGAATGCCATATGCTGGTACACTGGGAAACTCTAGAGCAAGGATTGGGAATTTGTGGCCTTCTGGATGTTGTTGGACTACAATTCATATCATCCCTGACCATAGGCCATGCTGACTAGGACTGATGGGAATTAGTGTCCAGCAACATCTGGCGGGCCACAGGCTTTCGATCCCTGCTCTAGCATGTTGGATTTAGGACCAGGGAGATCCATGTCAAAAATCCCTGCACATCTATGAAATTCACTGGGTGACCTTGGCCAGTTACTCTTTCTCAGCCTAACCCTCCTCAGCCTATGTTTGTTTGTTTGTTTATTATTTGATTTATATCCCGCCCTTCCTCCCAGCAGGAGCCCAGCCTATGTGCACTGTGCTGGTGGGACAACAGCTGCAGCAGCAGCAGCAAAGCAAGAATTAATCAAGTGTTGTTGTTGTTGTTATGTGCCTTCAAGTCGATTTCGACTTATTGTGACCCTATGAATCAGTGACCTCCAAGAACATCTGTGGTGAGCCATCCTTTTCAGATCTTGTAAGTTCAGGTCTGTGGCTTCCTTTATGGAATCAATCCATCTCTTGTTTGGCCTTCCTCTTTTTCTACTTCCTTCTGTTTTTCCCAGCATTATGGTCTTTTCTAGTGAATCATGTCTTCTCATGATGTGTCCAAAGTATGATAACCTCAGTTTCATCATTTTAGCTTCTAGTGACAGTTCTGGTTTAATTTGTTCTAATACCCAATTATTTGTCTTTTTCACAGTCCATGGTATGCACAAAGCTCTTCTCCAACACCACATTTCAAATGAGTTGATTTTTCTCTTATCCGCTTTTTTCACTGTCCAACTTTCACATCCATACATAGAGATCAGGAATACCATGGTCTGAATGATCCTGAATGACCTAATCAAGTGACCCAAGCTAAAATTCTCTTTTCTATACAGCTGTTACTGGTCCAGCAGATCTGCCCTGGTTTGCTTCTCATAACCTTATTACCTGGGGGAAGGTGCCATTGATCATCCTCCTTTGTACATTACTTACAGAACAAAGCACCCATTGTGATTCCAAGACAGGAGGAGTCTGAGCCAAACAAAACATTACATGCAAATGGGTATAGCAAATCCCAAGGGCACTTCTAAGGAAAAAAACCATTTCAAAAGAGGATAATTAGACCAAGACAGTAGAAGGGGAGGGGTACTCAACCCTTTCCCCTCCTACTGGTTTTTCCCATCCAAAGCCCATCCAGTCCGGGGGGGGGGGGGGGACAAAATCAAAGTTTGCATGGACAGACATGTTGTTGGAGCCCCACAAATGACTTTGGGAGGAGGAGTGCAAAGGAAAAGCAGTGGCCAGAAAAGGGGTTATTGTTCTAAGTTGATTGATTTTATTTTTTGATTGTTATTGTTTGTCTGCTTATGATCTGCTTTGGGGACCCTGTAATAGGCTGAGAAGTAGCATATAAATGTTCTTCTCCTGGGCTTTTCTTGCTCCAGATCACACATAGTGAGTAACTTCCAGCCCCATGGGTTTTCAAATGAATGCTTGTGAAGATAAACAAGGCAATTTTTAAACCATGTATTTGCAGCCTTGGAGGAAAGAAAATGGACAGGGGTGTGTGATTTGAAGTGGAGAAACGGTGGACAGGGAAAGGATTAAGTACTCTTTTCTTACTCTGCATTGCTTCACTTTCCTTTAACTTCTCTTGAAAAAACTTTTCTATTTTTTAAAAAAGAGCTGTTGGGCTACCATTACATGCATACCTGTGTAATGTGTAGTCTGGCTCTCAGAAGCCTGGCTTGGCTTATCTGCTGGTTTACCATGACTTGGAAGGTTTCTGATGGAAAAGCAGCCTACAGATAAACTAATTAAATAAATGCCATCCAGATCCAGAGTTCACACATAAGGAGAGCAAGGAAGGACTGGCAGAAGAGGAAATTTAGACTTCTGATGGGCATATCTACACCTGCTTGAGATCAACCCAGTGGTGGCTGGTGACTCCATGTGAGTGGGACAGTAGAATCTGCTCCAGGTTTTAGTCCGAACTTTCAAAGAGCTGTCCAAGGTTGAGTCAACCTGAGTGTGAAAGAACTGGTCAATATTGGTGGTCTGTCCCAGAGAATTAAGATCAGATTACTTGGTTCTCTCTATTGCACATGCACTTTAAGGGCAAACAGTGGTAAGAATGAAATGGGATCCTAGATCATTATCAGATGTGACAGCCAAGCTCACAAAGAAAGAGTCAGTTGTGCAGATAAGCAGATATACAATTTTTCATAGTTTATTCTGGTCACAAACGTTAGGTTTGGCCTTGGTTTCAATTCAGTGTAGTATGATTGTTAGCGCTTAAATCCTCATCTCTGCTCTTTTGATTTTGTGATTATATATTTATATAGTTTGTCTTTTCTTTAATGGTTGGTTGACTGCAATAAAATGTTGATGATGAGAATGGCTGGAAAGGTTCTAGAATTTTTATTTTTATTTTATTTTTGATTTTTGGTGCTGAAGGTTGCATTTTTATTGGCCCTTACATGCCTGCCAAATACGCTTGCCAAAACAACAGGTTCTGTTCAGATCAGGTTCTGTCCTGTCCATTGTCGAAGGACTCAGTCGCAGACGTGTCTGTGTTTTTTTCTCTTTTTATTAATGTTATAGATACATCATGACCAGCAGTGTGTCTCATTAACCTAACTAAGCTTGCTAGGAACTTTGACCCTAAGTTTTGCACACAAAGGCACCAGATCCAATCCCTGCTAAATACAGATAGGATTGGGAAAGATTGTTTTCTGAAGCCCTGGAGAGCTGCTGCCAGTCTATGTAGACAATACTGAGCTAGACATGGCATAATGATCTGGAACAGTATAAGGCAGCTTCCTATGCTCCTGTATATGTTTATATGCCTGTCTCTGCACCCCTCACCCACCCATCCCTTTGGCTATTAAAATCAAATCTCCCACCACCATAGAGGATGGCCCTCAAACTATTTAGGTTCCCATATTGTACAACAAGTCTAGATGACGGTCCATGTTTGGGATGCATGTAGCTTGAGAGAGACCAGCACAAGAGAAAGAACAGGTTCACCCACTGACATCTCTTCAGACAACAGCAAGAAAACAGTAAGGAAGCCCTAAACTAGGGTAACATTTTAAAGGAACAGTACATCACACCGATCCAAGATAATCCATTTCATCCAGCTCTTGTGACATAGGACTCCTGTTATTGAGGAACTCTATCCGCTGAATGGGATTATAGCTAACCAGATTAGTTCCTGCTATGAGGAAGCATGAAGTGAGCAAAACAAGAAAAGATCAGGATGGAGTTGCCGGTTATTTTCCGGGCCCAATTCAAGGTGTTGGTTTTGACCTTTAAAACCCTATACGATCTCGGACTTCCGGGAAGGGTGACTTAGCCTGTGCCTGCTTTTGAGACGGGCTCCTGCCTCAAAAGAAGCTTATTCAGATATATCAGTCAGTTTTTTCTTTTTTTTTTGACTGATTAAACTTCTCCCGGGTAGGGAGAAACGAAGAGATTAACCTCAAAGCCTATTTTTGTTGGGACGACCAGATCTCATTAATTTATGGGACGAGGTCCAGCCGACGAAGGTGGGACGGATTTTCAACAGCAAGCTCTATCTGATAAAGCGAACGTTCACCTTATCTTCTAAGAGAGAACGCACTAACAGGCAAGCACCCTTCTTTCTATATTTTTCTTTTACTTGACTTAAATTGTTGCTGTTTAAAAGAGATTTGCCAGATTGATCGGTTTTTGACATCTCACTGGGGAGCCATAACTTCTCTCTGCTACGCACTAATTAATAGCTTATCTCTGTTTTTGTTGCAAAAAGCTGTCCTGGATTTGCATTCTAAAGATATACACAGAAGAGGGATTTCTATTCCAGATTTTTATTTTTGAAGAATATTATACTGTCTGAGACTACTCTCTTTTTGGTCTATTTTATTTTGACGAATCTGTTTTCTGACGACTGCCATTAATTGTTTCGATCCTGGGAACTGCATTTTGTTTACTTAACTATGGAGAGATAAGGCTGTCTGCTCTGTTTATACTGTGATGTCACCAAGTTTGGAGTATTAACCCAATTGTTGCTGAAATAAGAAGTGGTTTTCCTATATTTTTCTTTTAAAATGGCAATTAAGAAAGTGGCTGAGAATCTGGAAATAACTATGTTTCAGAAAATAATGGATGAGATTGAGATAACGAAACAAAACCTGCGACAGGGTTGTAAGGAGTTGAAAATTGAATTGAGTAAAATGACGCAGGAGATTAAAGATATAGGGGTCCCTGTGAGAGAGGAGACCCTGGAAGGGGTCCCTGTGAGAGAGGAGACCCCGGAGATTGGAACAAACGTGGAACAGGAAAAAGATTTGGAGTCTATGGACTTTAGAAATAAAATCTATTGTTTGGAGACACAGGAGATTAAAGACATAGGGGTCCTTGTGAGAGAGGAGACCCTGGAGACTGGAACAGGGGTCCCTGTGAGAGAGGAGACCCTGGAGACTGGAACAGGGGTCCCTGTGAGAGAGGAGACCCCGGAGATTGGAACAAACGTGGAACAGGAAAAAGATTTGGAGTCTATGGACTTTAGAAATAAAATCTATTGTTTGGAACTCAATGTTATCTCTGAAGAAATTAATGAAGATTCTAGAGATAAAGTTATCAATGGCATGGATAATCTTCTGGACTGGAATGACGTGATGGAGCCTAATATAGAGAAAATCTATGGAATTAACTGCAGCCATGTGACAATGGAAAAACTTTCAAGAGATGACCCAGTGTATTTTGAAAAAAAGAACAGAGATATGATTTTACAGCAGTATTTCAGCAACCTACTCAGAATGGATGGCAAGAAAATATTTGGGATAGAGGTAATTCCCATCAGACTCTTACTATATGACTATGGCTTTGACAGCAAGATTATTATGGAATACTGATAATGGAAGATTGGATACTGAAATTACTGGACTTAACAAGACTACTGAAGATGGAAGATGGAAAATGGAACTAATAGGGATAATAGAACAATGGCTACTGAAATTACTGAACCTAACAGATTCTGATGTGATGGATTAATTGAAATGTTTATTTTGACTATGGTTATGACAATAAGATTATCATAATTAGTAATGAGATGGATTAATCGATATGCTTATCTGGAAAAAAAAATTGATAGATATATTTCTTAAAGAATTGAAACCTCTCTTTGACTTTTTGTGGAAAGAATAAAGTAATGTTTATGAGATTTGATGATTAAGTAAGATAACTATTGGAGGAAAGTGATTTTATAATATGACTTAAGAGACAGGATTGTTATATATTATAGATTTATAACTGATCTGATCTTTGACAAATGGGAAGTCAATATTTTACTCTTTATTTTTTATTTTTATTTTTATTTTTATTTTTTTTCTTTTTTTTTTGTTTAACTATTTTTGATTTTGTTTTTTGTCTTTGAATGTTTTATGATTTCGTCTTGTATGTTTTATGAAAATTTGAATAAAAATTATTGAAAAAAAAAAAAAAACCCTATACGATCTCGGCCCAGTTTATCTGAAAGAGCGCCTCCAGCCTCATCAAGGATGCCGCGCAACAAGATCAGCCTCAAAAGGCCTCCTCTCTATCCCACCAGTTAAAACAGGAAAACTGGTGAGGACTAGGGAGAGGGCTTTTTCTATTGTGGCTCCCACTCTGTGGAATTCCCTCCCAAACAATCTCCATCACGCCCCCGCTATGATGAGCTTCTGCCAGGCCTTGAAGACCTGGCTCTTCAGACAGGCTTTTGGGGTGGGTTAGGTTTTTTATATTGTTGAGATTTTAATGTTTTAATGTATTTGTATGTTTTTATCCTGTACGTCGCCCAGAGTGGCTGGACAACCAGCCAGATGGGCGAGTAATAAATCTAATAAATAAATAAATGGAGTTAGGACAGGAGGCAAGCCAAATCTCATAGACTCTAGCAATTTAGTGAGATCATATCAGCCTATAGAAAGAAGGTCCAATAGTTCATCAAACCACTTGCCGTGTAGCAGCAATATTAGACTATGGGAAAGGGTTTAATAAGCCTCAGTTGATGATTTGCCTAGGTAACAAGATGTCATAAGGACATAAGAATAGCCCTGCTGAATGAAGTCAAAGGCTAATCTAGTCCAGCATTCTGTTCTCACAGTGGCCAACCAGATGCCCATGGAAGCTCATAAGCAGGACCTGAGTGCAGTAGCACTCTCCCCATTTGAGATCCCCAGCAACTGGTATTCAGGGACAACCTGCCTCTGATACTAGAGGTAGAGTATAGCTGTTATGGCTAGTAGCCATTTATAAACCTTATCCCCCATTAATTTGACTAAATCCCTTTAAAAGCCATCCAGGTTGGTGGCCATTATTACATCTTACATAGGTGAATTATGTGTTCTGTGAAGAAGTGCTTTCTTTTGTCCCTCCTGAATCTTCCATAGAATCATAGAATAGTAGAGTCAGAAAGGGCCTATAAGGCCATCAAGTCCAACCCCCTGCTCAGTGCAGGAATCCATATCAAAGCATTCCCAACAGATGGCTGTCCAGCAGCCTCTTGAATGCCTCCAGTGTCGGAGAGCCCACTACCTCTCTAGGTAATTGGTTCCATTGGCGTATGGCTCTAACAGTTAGGAAGTTTTTCCTAATGTGCAGTTGAAATCTGGCTTCCTGCAACTTGAGCCCATTATTCCGTGTCCTGCACTCTGGGACGATTGAGAAGAGATCCCGGCCCTCCTCTATGTGGCAACCATTCATTTACTTGAAGAGTGCTATCATATCTCCCCTCAGTCTTCTCTTCTCGAGGCTAAACATGCCTAGTTCTTTCAGTCTCTCCTCACAGGGCTTTGTTTCCAGTCCCCTGATCATCCTTGTTGCCCTCCTCTGAACCTGTTCCAGTTTGTCTGCATCCTTCTTGAAGTGCGGAGACCAGAACTGGATGCAGTACTCAAGATGAGGCCTAACCAGTGCTGAATAGAGGGGAACTAGTACTTCATGCAATTTGGAAACTATACTTCTGTTAATGCAGCCTAATATAGCATTTGCCTTTTTTGCAGCCACATCGCCCTGTTGGCTCATATTCAGCTTGTGATCAATGTCAATTCCAAGATCCTTCTCACATGTTATATTGCTGAACCAAGTATCCCCCATCTTGTAACTATGCTTTTCCTAAGTGTAGAACTTTGCATTTATCCCTGTTGAATTTCATTCTGTTGTTTTCAGCCCATGCTCCAGCCTATCAAGGTCCCTTTGAATTTTCTTTCTGTCTTCAACGGTATTAGCTGTGTCCTCCAATTTTGTATCATCTGCAAATTTTATAAGCATGCTCTGTACCTCCTCATCCAAGTTGTCAATAAAAATGTTGAAGAGCACTGGACCCAGGACCAAGCCCTGTGGTACCCCACTCATTACTTCCGCCCAGTTTGAGAACATCCAGCTTTGTTAGATGATCCCATGTTCTAGTATTAGAAGAAAGGGAGAAAAACCTCTCTATTCACTTTCTCCACACCAGGAATAATTTTATATAACTTGTCATGTCCCCCCTTGTCTTTTTTCTAAACCAAGAAGACTCACAATGTTGTAACCTTTCCTCATAGGGAAGTTGTTCCAGACCCATGATCATTTTGGTTGCTCTTTTCTGAAACTTCTCCAGT
The DNA here is from genome assembly GCF_030035675.1 of Rhineura floridana. Lineage (NCBI taxonomy): Eukaryota > Metazoa > Chordata > Lepidosauria > Squamata > Rhineuridae > Rhineura > Rhineura floridana. The sequence continues at coordinate 48,154,447 of NC_084485.1, forward strand.
TCTACAATATCCTTTTTATGGCGAGTTGACTAGAAATGTACACAAAGTTTAAGGGCAGTTGCACCATCAATTTGTATAACAGCATTATTATATTGGCATTTTTATTTGTAATCCCTTTCCTAATGACCTCATCATAGAATTCACATTCTTCGCAGCTGCTACACACAGAGAGTCAACATTTTCATTGAGCTGTTCACCATGACTCCAAAATCTCTTTCCTGGCCAGTCAATGCCAGAACCCATAAGCATATGTACGAAGGTAGGATTTTCCTACCAAGTGCATCTCTGGTGCATCCCTGTACACTTGCTTACATTTAATTGGATTTGACATTTTAATGCCCATTCACCCAGTTTGGAGAGATCCTTTTGGAACTCCTCACAATCCCTTTTGGTTCTTACCATCTTGAACAATTTACTATCATCAGCAAACTTGGTAGTCTCACTACTCACCCCTTACTTTAGGTCACTGATGAACAAGTTAAAAAGCAGAGGACCCAATACCCAATACATAATACTTGTGTTGCTGATAACTTTCTCCTACAGGAAGTGGAGGAAAGAACTAGGGGATCAGCTATCATTGACTTGATTCTAACCAAATAGAGATGACTTAGTGGATAAAGTGGCAGTTAACAAGAACTCGGGGGGGGAATGACCATGTTATACTTGAGTTCTTGATTTTAAAAGAAGCAAAAGCTGAGAGTAGCCATATTTCAGGAAAGCAGATTTTAATAAGCTCTGAACAATCATAAGTAAGGTTCTATGGCAAGTGACCCTAATAAGAAAAGCAGTCCAAGATGGGTGGGAGTTTCTAAAAAAAGAAATTCTAATCGCACAATTGCAAACAATTTCAACAAGGAATGAGGAAAGACTGAAATAAATGGGCATGTTTAACCCTGAGAAGAGAAGACTGAGGAGAGATACGATAGCACTCTTCAAGTATTTGAAAGATTGTCACATAGAGAAGGGCCAGGATCTCTTCTGAATCATTCCAGAGTGCAGGACACAGAATAATGGGCTCAAGTTACAAGAAGCCAGATTTCAGCTGGACATTAGGAAAAACATCCTAACTGTTAGAGCAGTATGGCAATAGAACCAATTACCTAGAGAGGTGGTGGGCTCTCCAACACTGGAGGCATTCAAGAGGCAGCTGGATGGCCACCTATCAGGCATGCATAAAGTTGGATTCCTGCATTGAGCAGGGGGTTGGACTCAATGGCCTTATAGGCCCCTTCCAACTCTACAATTCTATGATTCTATGATCCCTGGGCGACCCCACTTCTTACATCCATTGTGAGAACTGTCCATTTATTCCTATTCCCTGCTTCCTATTCTTTAACATGCTACTAATCCATAAGAGGACCTTTCCTCTCATCCCATGACTGCTAAGCTTACATAGGAGGCTTTGGAGAGAAACTTTCACATTTGAAATGCAAAAGTAATTGAAGCACAACAAAATGGGGAGGGCATCAGATGTATAAAGCAATAGTCTTTCTGTACGTGAAACTTGTGTTCACCTGCACTGGTCTGAAATCAAGGGCAGAGAGAAAACAAATCTATCCTGCCTTTTCCAAAAAATGATGGAGACTCACAACATCAAACATTTTTTTTAAAAAAACTTTCCCCACAGATGTCCTGGGCTGGCTGATATACAAAAATGCAAGAAAATGGGTATACTCACAGCAGGAGTTCTATGATGGCATTCCAACATTTAGCAAAAAGGTCAAAATAGTGGCTCTTGTGGCATATGAGCATCAGGTAATGAATGGAGCATCTTCCCCAACCAGGGGCCTTCCAGATATTTTGGACTGATGTATGTTTGTGGTTATATACATGTGACCAATATTGCTTTCTCCCTACACACATACACAAACGAAGAAGGTTTTGAGGGCTATAACCAGCCTGCAAACCCATACAATAACCTGACAACCTGATAACCCTACCTCCAGATCCTAGGGACATTTAGGAAGGTTGGGATAATGGCACAGACATACATTGGAGCCCCTTCTAGGCATCCTTACAATATATCAAACCCTCACACACATCCCACTAGTCACAATGATTGAATTTAATTCCTAACACAGTTAGGCTTAGTATTTTTGATAACATTTTTCCTAAGTGTTCAAAGCACTTCATCTGTATTATCTCAGTAGTTCTTGCAACAAATGTGCTGTATGTTCATGCTTAGGGAGGGCCATACCTCTATGGAAAAGCATATGCTTTGCATGTGTAAGATCCCAGGTTTAATCCCTGGCATCTCCATTTAAAACAGAAAAGCAGAACAAGCAAAGACCCTGGTGAGCCACTGCAGCTAACAGTAGTACAGAAATGTAGAATTATAGCGTCTAGTCACATCCCTTGCTCAATGCAGCATCTGCAAGTAGAGCAATGAGCTCACTGCATGACCTTAGCAAGTGGCTGAGAAATAGTAGTTTGCTAAAAGGCTGTGCAATGGGTACATGGTCGAGACAGAAACCCGGAGATTTTGTATTATACCGGCTCTAAAACAGCCTTGAGTTCCACCATCACCTGTTAACAATTATTACTCTGCAGAAGGAGGCGTAACATTCAGTATGGATAAATTCTGCGGGTAGAACAGTGGTAATACTATGCAAACACAATTCCACATAGTGTTTGCTTCCATCCATGAGGTACATATCATGTGTGAAACTGCTGAGTTGCGTGTGTCCCATCTTTTTGTCCATTTGTCCATAATGAGGAGCTACATGATCTCCTGGTTTTTTGTTTTGTTTTTGGCTGTTCTACAGAAAGAAGTTAGCTGACAGTTTTTCAGCAGTCAGTTCACTGCACACAGAAACTTTACCAAACAAAATTGATCCTGTCTGGAAGGAGATGCTGATGAACTGCCACTGCTCAAATACATTGTTAACATATGACTACTTGCTATTTTAATTTTTTGGCCTTTCACTAAGATGTCTCCCGACTGGCTGCTGGGGTCTTCACAAGAAGCATTAGGTCAGGATTTTGATTAGACTAAGCATGCTTCACTGATATGTTCAGACAGCTGGAGGGTTGTATAGTTGTATCCTAGAATTACACAAATCTGTGTTTACATTACAATGCTCAACACACTCTACAGCTCTCTCTTCCCTCAAAAGATACTGCATCATCAAGGGTATCTGACATTAAACCAAGAGTTCCCAATCATTTTCACCTAAAAACAACAACAACAAAACACCAAACCCACAGGGTATAGGAAACTGTGTTTTACCAAGACAGACCTTTGGCCCATCTAGCTCAATATTGTCTGCACTGACTAGCAGCTGTTCTCCAGGCTTTCAGACAGGGGACATTCCCAGACCTAGGTGTAGATGCTGGGAATTGAATCTGGGACCTTCTGCATGTAAAGCAAAGGCCCTTCCCCTAAACCCAGTCCTTCAACTACCTGGAGAATGGATGCTACCAAGCTTTGCTGGAAGTAGGCAACAATACAGATACACAGGCCAGGTTATTCATGGATGCTGTATCTGGACAATGTGGCAAAATCTCTGTTTGGTGTCATGGCCAACATCTCGAATGAAATGTTGCACAATAAGTGAGGAATCTGTAGCCCTCCAGATCTCATATTACAGACACTGGCTTGACTCTGATTATGCTCTTCTTCCATCTTTCAGACAGACCCCACCTGCAGACTTCAGCTTGCCCTGTTCTTTGTCTATGTCTTGGAACAGGCCTCTCATCTGCTGACCACCACCATCCCACTCAACCACACAGATTACAGCCTATTTCTGCTTTCACTTAATCCTGCTCTTTTATGTGAGGGCAAGTGGGCAGCAGATGGCTGAAGAAGTTACAAAGTCAAGGTAGGAGAGTAGCAAGTTCAGTTATTTTAAATATCCAAGAACTACTATTTAGCAACCCCCCCTCAAAAGGTGCTTCCTTTATCCATTTGCCTCCTAGAACTCATCCACTGTTTCTGCTGAGATGCAAAGGATAGCACCTTACCTTAATGGCCCCATCCTTGCTATTCACGTAGCTCTTCCCAGGACCTGCTGCACTACAATCATGAAGACACACTTAGCGTTTATCTATAGGATGGTTTAACAATAGGCTCCTATGACTAGAGCTGAGCCTACTATTCCAAACCTAGTCTAGGGTAACATATTACAGGGGATACCACCTTTACTCTCTCTCCTTTCCCTGTGTTCCTCAGTACATATACCTATGATGCTCAAAAACAGTGATGGTTGAGGAAGAATGGCAGACCTTATGAATAAGGGGAGACAAGGAATGGTTGGTCAACTTGCAAAGGCAGAGAATTTATTTTATTTGGAAAGATTCTAAACCAGGGGTGGCGAACCTTTGGCATTCCAGATGTTGCTGAACCACAACTCCCATCATCCCTGCCCATGGGCCATGCTTGTTAACAACATCTGGAGTGCCAATAGTTCACCACCCCTGTTCTAAATGGTGCCTTCATCCAAAACATGGATTCCAAGACATTGTACCTGACAATCAAATATCAATACACTATTAAACACAAACAATTTTAAAATGATGAGGAGTCCAGAGGGGCACTTACTGAGGTCCATAAATAAGAACTTGGATGGCAGTAGCAAATTATATGCCCATGACTTTCCTTCTAGTACGCGTGTCCCAGATTAGATTCTGAGTTTATTTATGCTCCCTTCATTTAAACTGTGATTTGCACATATCAGGAAGATATTCTGAAGAAGTGCTACATTAGCACCAAGTGCACTTTTGAATTTTCAGTTGGTGTAGTAACAGCAGTAGCTTTGGAGCTCAGAAGATATATCTTCAGTGATTCAAACCTGCTGTGACCTAGACAGCAGTGCAACTTAAAAAAAAAAAGTAAGTGAAACATGGATTTCTGAAGGAAAAATCTCTGTCTACGTAAGAGCAGAAATTTGCAATGCTGGGAATAATGCTGTAAAGGATGGGCAAAGAGATATAGATGCAACATGCCTCATCAAATAGCCATAACCTACACTTAAAAAAATGTTTTAGAACATTTGGGTCACTTGGCAAGCTTACATGTGTGGAGGGATTTACAATCACATCCCCTAGGAGAGATCCTGGGAGTTTGAGTCTGATGGGCCGCACCTAGCCTCAGCTATGCTGCTTGAAAAGCCTCATAATAAAGTGATTATTTCAGATTGCCTAAAAATGAAACTAAGTCAGAAAGCAGCTAAGAGATAGGGAACAGGGAAGTTGAGAAAGATCTCACATAGGAAGCCTGCTCTTTAGAGATGCTTGGTTTAAATGCAGAAATCAGATCACAGTTATGTTAGGTGGATTGGGAGAGGGGAAGTTTGGATTTGAAGAAATATTTCACATCTCTGGTTGTAAAGAACCCACCAGGTAGGAGATTTTAGGATGAAGTGATTGAACATCTGAACTGCCCAATATGGGAAGATAGGCAGGTAACCACCTGGGACATGGATAGGGCAGGTAAAGGGAACCACCCAGAATGGGTCAGAAGGTGTATGATACTGCTTAATATGGTAATAATGTATTCTTTTGGGTTGGGATAAATGTACAACGTGTAATCCCTTTATTAAGCTCTGCTTGGCTTCTTTTGGGCAGAGAAGGTTCTTGCTAACCTCTCTCCCGATGATCATTGGTCTATGTATCTCTCAATAAACTCTGTCCTTTGGAGCACAATAAATTGACTGGAAAATTTTCCTTCCACACCTGAATACTATGTTACTACACTTACAATATGCTTTCCTTTCTCTTACCCTAGCAACATTTATGCCTAGCAACAAGACTGCATGTGTTATTACAGTACGACAGATTCTGCACACACTTCACTCCAGCACGGCAACCTTTGTGCCTAGCAACAAGGCTCCACATTCTCTGAGAATATTGGTGAATGGCGGCTATTCTGGAACAAACCTCAAGAATGCTAAACTTTCGGGGTGACCTCTACAGTTCAGCCTTCAACCCACCCAGTACAACAGTATTCTGAGGCACACTGCCTCCACTAGTGGAGGTAAAACACATCCATTGTGTACACAAAGTAGGTGCTCTGCCACTGAGTGTACAACCCTTCCCCCACATTCCTGAATCCACAGGAGACATGGGGAGCTGCCTTGAACTGAGTCAGACTCAATGGTCCATCTAGCTCAGTATTGTCTGCACTGGCTGGCAGCAGCTGTCCAGGGTTTCAGGTAGGGAGTCTCTCCCAGCCCTACCTCGAAATGCCGGGGATTGAACTGGGGACCTTCTGCGTACAAGGCAAATGCTCTACCACTGAGCTATGGCCCTTCCCCAAAGCCTCTGCCTTTATTCACAGTGATCCAAAAATATTACGATAGGCTTCTTTTCCAGTCACTGCATGCAAGCAAATTTAACAAGGCTTAGAAGATCCCTTTTTCAGTATATCAGCATTTTTATGCCTCCAGTCCTATAGGAAAAAAGAACATGTAATTAGAGATGTTATCATCACATCTGTACAAAAGGCAGCCAAGATAAGGTTACATAAGCAACTGTAACACTGTCATTTATTTCCTCATTTGTTTTTAATGCCTTTGTCATGGATCCAGAGAATGATCCAGTTGAGCTAACTTGCTTCTCACACAGGTTCACACCACAAACAGTCAGCTGCCGCCGCCACCACCACCACCTTACCACATGTACTGGCTAGGACTGATGTAGTCCAAAACATGGAGACACCAGATTGTTGAAGGCTGGTCTACACTGACTGGCAGCGGCTCTCTAGGGTTTCAGATGGATGATATTCCCAGCCCTACCCAGAGATGCTGAGGACTGTACCTGAAACTTTCTGCATGCAAAGAAGCCGACACTCTACCACTGAACTATGGTCCTTCCCCAATAGATTTTACAGAAGGGAATATAAAAGCAAGCATATGAGAGCATGAATCCTAAAACAGCATGTTAAATAAGCTTAAACTCTGATGTACAGCCCAATTTTATGCACACTCTTATGCATGGAAATAAATCCTGTTGCGTTCAGAGAGGGTAAATATGCATAGGTTTGCAGCATTATTGCTCAGAAATGTAACATCAGGGCAAGGTGTTTACATTACAAGTCAAATTACAAGTTAATAATCTATGTTCAAGTAGGTGCTTTAGCAAAGGAACAAAGCAAGCCCTTCTACTGTGTTGCCGGACACTCACACAGGGACTCTGCTCTACCTGCTCAAGGTCAAGGATCCAAACGAAGAAACAGCTAGTACGCCTTCTGCCCCCACCTCCACAGGCCTGTGTTTGCCCACCTTCTTATCGCTCATTCTGTGCGCAGAAGGTAGATCAGGAACTATTGATAGATCTCTGGGGAACATGCAATAGATCATCAAGAAGATATCTGGGAGATTTGCAATAAATTGACTCCCAGTTGTTTAACACTAGCAACAGCAAAATGATTTTTTCCACTGAAATTAGGTTACTGAAATGAAGAAAGATTAAGGGAAAACCAGGAGTGGACTTCTGTGTGAAAGGAAGGATTGTGAGCTAATTCTTCTGCTCAGAATGTGCATGGAGGCACCTCCTTAATTATAACAATATGCCTTTTTGGGGGGGGCAGGCTCTGATTGGTAGATCTTGGGATTCTCATAAAAAAGAAATGTAGATCCAACTAGCCTGAAGTCTGCCCATCCCTTCTGCAAGTAAGACTCTAGTTTTGTCCCAGTGGTGGAAGAACTGGGCAGGAGGCTCAGAGGTCGACTTCCGGTATGACTCCAGGACAGAGAGCTGGCAATGAAATGCATGCAAGCAAAACAGACTTCCTCTTTTTTCTTGTGTATATTAAGTGAGCTCTCAACAGAACTTGATGCTGAGTGCGTCAAATTCCCTGAGTGAGTGAACATGAGATCATCAGGTTAGTCCATTCCCAGGCAGCAGTCTTGCTAATCAAGGCAAAGTTTTTCTCCCCAAGGCTCCCAGTAGCTGAGGGAGTAGGGAGTAATTCCTCCTTAAAGAAACATCACCCAGTTTGTATGCTTTCAATCCACTCCTATGCTTTAACTAGGAAGACAGAGGCAAAGTCATAGCCTCCTACAAGAAACATCAAAGACCCCTATGGGGTTGTACACATTCCCTATTTCGCTAGTGATAACAAAACTCCAGGGTAGTGCGGCTGGATGTCTAGTTTCCTTTGGATAAGAGTCTTATGGTGCCTTTGTAATATTTGTCTTATTTATAAATTAAACAAGCAAAACAGAATGGAAGCAAATAAACAATCCAGCAAACAGCAAAACCTTAAAGAACATATTGTGCAACCCCTCTTCCAAGTTTCAGCTAACTCCTGTGAGAAACTTTCATCTTCTTCCTGCCTCTTTCTTTCCCCATTCAAGCGTCAAGCTAATTTGGTTGTTTCTCTGGCCTTTCCTCTGCTGAAGGGGTGTCAGCATTGCCAAGCTCTTAAGGATCTCTCTCCAAATACTTGAGAGAGCTCCCAGCGATCAGAAAACATCTCCCATCTTTAAGCTCACCTTGATGAAACATTGTGGACTATTAGCCACAACCCATTCATAGAGGGATGATAGGCTAGCAACTGTAACAAAAGGCTTGTTCACACATTACACTGACTGAACACAGGTACAAGCTGTCTCTACACATGTACCACTGTCTGTGTGAAGGAGAGTATACTTGTGGATTTGTATGGCTCATCTATTGTGTACACAGACTGTACACTCACTGAACATTACATGCGAATAATGTATGAGTGTGCAACCAGTGGAGGCCGGCCCATTAGGGCAAATAGGGCACTGCATCACTTTGCCTAAGCCAGCCATCATCTTCCTACCTTCTTAGTTATATCTCGTGCAAGGTCTAGCACTGTCTCTCAGCTTCCTCCTTTTTAGTCTCAGTGTTGCCCCTTTTAGAATTCAGCCAGGGAGGAGGAGGAGGGCAACACTATAATTAGTTGGATCTGCCTGTCATTGGCTCTGGCTCCACCTACCATTGGTTTTCCTGTCTTCCATCCTACCAGTCTCACCGGGCACCAGCCATCATTGTGTACAACTCAACTACTTGTGTACACAGGTATACTGATTGTACACTCAAATGTGAACAAGGGAACACCCCTAGTATCTCCCTGTGATTGTTCGTAACATGTCTTGTCTTTTTGTTCCTCATAAGCATGAGGCAGACCCCTGTTGCTGCCCTCTCCAATAAGTGCTAGCTCCAGGGTTGTTTCATTTTAGGATGGGGTTAGGGGATGTGCATGATCTGCAATAAGCCCTTTCTCTCTTCTCCCCCACTGCAATTCATTTCCCTGCGGGCCCAGTCTGTACAATCACTCAGAGGCAAGTGAAGGAACCTGCTCTATCTCCTCATTCTTGTCATTGCTTGCATGTTCAGAGTGGGTAGGTGAACAGGCAGTAACAACAAGGAGGAACGACAGTGTCAGGAAAACTCTCAGCTTGTCAGCGAGTCCCCTGTAGGTGTGTGGGTCTTGGCAGATGCCCAGCAGTGCTGTTGCTGATGCAGGCTCTGTCTCCAAGGAAACCACACTCTCCACATGAGAAGTATTCAAGTATTGCTAATTACTTTATGAATCAAGTGTTTTTTAGCAGAACAAATGAATTTCAGGGCCATAATAAAGATGATTACTTGGTTAGCTCTGGAATGCAAGATTTGAAAAAGAACTTATGGGGGCAAGAAGGGATGTCTGAGGACCATGGCATGGGGGGAGGGGGCTCTAAGCCTTTGGCCCTCCATGGTCCAAACTGGAATCAGGCACCTACTTGCCTGCTTATTTACAGTGGGAGAAACTTATGCATTTGGGATTTGGTTTTTAGACTCTATGCTGCTTTGGGTGCCTTTTGTGGGGGGCAGGGGGGTGAATGAATTTAAATGTTCAAAATAAAGACATTTTCTCCATAGCCTTCCCTAGCAGTATAAATGTTCTTTTAATATACTTTACTCTTGCTTTGAATGATGCCCTCATATATTTTTAGTGAAGTGTTAGGGCTTCAGCACAAAAGACATGCGTCCCAAATAAGTCTGAGGCCTGGGATATCTATTTTAAAACACAAATCAGTTTTCCCTCTATTTGTACTAAGATAGTAACAGCTAGCATTAGGGGTAATATAATGGAGGGGTTGCCAACCTTTTGGGGCCAGTGGGCATATTTAGAATTTTGAGAAAGCGCCATGGGTACCAGTCACAAAATGGCTGCTGTGTTGGTTTATGACATAAACACAAAGTGGCAACTGTGGGGGTGTGGCATAGCACAAAATGGCTACCACATCTAAAAGGTCAGACAAAGAGATAAGAACACAAAACGGTACGGGCATACCTCCCATCAGTAGGGGAAAAGGCAGTTATATCAGTCACCACTGCACTTACACACAGAAGGAAACTCTGCACCTTTCCTCTATTCAGAAGAGAAGGGAGGGCTGGGTGTCCAGTCCTGACATCCAATGAAATTTAGGCTTGTTTAAGAGGCTGTAGTCAATGCAGGAGTGGCCAAGCTGCTGTTCAGCTTTTGAGGTTAAGTTTGGGACTTATCTACATGGGAACCTAACTTCATACTAAAGAAGCTGCTTTCACCATTGCAATAGCTTTTCAAGGTCCACACTTCTTGCTCAATGATAGCTTCCAATCCACTGTTTTCCTTTCACATAAGTAAGCATTCCTCTGGAAAGGTTTAGTATTGCTGTTTCCTTGGGGCCCTGCCTCCAATTTTATATGTTTACCACCTCTGGATAATCTATAGTGCTAATGGAGAAGAGGAAGGGTTTTAATCAGTTTCATAGTTTCTCGTCAATTGCCCGACTCTCCAGAGAGCCTTGGGGTGCAAATGACATGAAACTATATAAAACTGATTAGAGGGGGGAGTGAGTGAAAGGCAAAGTAGGCAGCAGCTGCGGCAGCTTTTGCCGGTGGCAGAGAGAGAGGGAGCGGGCCAATAGGGCATAAGAGAGCCCGCCCTCTAAAAAAAACATTGAAGCAAAGTACCTACACGGAGGAGCGCAGTGAAGCTGGGAAGGATTTTCCTTTCCTTTTCACATTATAATCGGGTTGATATGGATTTAAAGGGGAAAACTGCATTATAGCCTCTGTTTGCCTGCAACATCATGTGAACCATGCAAATTACAAAGGGATGCAAGTAGCACCAGACACACACTAAATTGTCATGTGGATGAACCCTTGGTATCAGGTCAGAGTTCCATCTGCGGCAGCTGAATTAATGCTCATTCAAAGCAACAATTATTAAAAGCCTTTCTAGTTTCAGTATTCCCTCTAAGGATGTTAGTGCCTCTAACACTCCAAAAAAGAAGCTGATTGGAAAGGCTGAATACTCCCAGTAAATTACACAGGGCAGTGTACACATCCTTCCCTTGGCCTGGAGCCCAGCTACTCACTTGGACAAGCCAGGCCAGAGATGATAATCAGTGTTTTGCTAGGAAGCCTTCTGCTTCCCTAAAAGTGAAGTATAACAAATGCTTTTAAATGGCTGGACAGGCCCAGAAGGGCTGTGACATCCTGTTCTCTTTTATTTATTTATTTATTTTATTTATTTATTTGTTGAATTTCTATACCGCCCGACTAGCATAGCTCTCTGGGCGGTGTACAACAGAGAAATATAAATATACACAATAAAATCCAATAAATTCAGTACAAAGAACATGTATATAACAAATCTAAAATCAAATTTATAATCAATCCAAAAAAAATTAAATCAATTAAAACATATTTAAAAGACTAAAATGCCTGAGCAAAGAGGAAGGTTTTGACTTGGCGCCGAAAAGATAACAACGTCGGCGCCAAGCGCACCTCATCGGGGAGACTGTTCCACAGTTCGGGGGCCACCACTGAAACGGCCCTAGTTCTTGTTACCATCCTCCGAGCTTCCCTATGAGCCGGAACTCGGAGGAGGGCCTTTCCTTTTCATATCTTCCTATATCCCAAGCAGGGCATGGCACAAGCTACAGGCCTTAGGAGAAGGGCCATAGTTCCATGATAGAGCATCAATCCCTGGCATCTTCAGGTAGGGTTGAAAGCAGTGGTGTAGTGGCAAATTCAGAAGTACAGGGTCCCTCCATGAGTCACAGCCACGCCCCCTTTCCCACATCATCTCCCTTACTCTCCGTGTTATCTCTGAGTCCACATTCCACTACCATAGACATCCCCAGGACCCAATCATAGTAGTGTAATGACAAAGAAGTGCAAGGTCTCTTCATGTTAGTCCGCCCCCCTTGCTCCGGGGTTGAGAATGAGATCCCTGTTTATGCCTTCACCCACAATAATATACATCCCTAGGAGACAATAAGCATGAAAGGGGAGAGTGTTCGCTACTGAGAAGAGTCTTCTCAGTGACCGACTCACTTCCTTTCACTCTGATTGCCTCCAGTCATCAGGAAAGGACAAGGAAGCATCTTAGAAGACTCTTCTCCGTGGCTAACACACTCCCCTTTCAAGCTGATTGGCTTGTAGGATGCAGAAGACATAGGGACCCTGTTGGGACCCTGCTCCCCAAAAAGTAAGGGGTCTAAGACTCCCCAAGATCCTGGACTACTACACCTCTGGACTACTACACCCATGTCTGAAATCCCGGACAGCCACTGCCAGACAGTGTCAACAATACTGACACAGATGTATCAATGGTCTGATTCATTATAAATTGGCTTCCTGTGTTCCTAAGAAGCAGGTTGGATACATAGCACACTTTTACCAGGTAGCATGGCCACTCTTATTGGGTACTTGCTCAACATTCTTTTTGCCAACAGTAGCTCACATGGTAAGGATCCAGGGCTAGTTCCATGTTTTGGGGGCCCTTCAGCAAGTTATCTACCTCCATCAATGTCATCCCTACACAATCCCTTGCCCTTTCTTGCTGGGCTGTCCACAGACCACCCAGAGGAAGAGGACAAGGGAAGGATGCTGTTTTGCCACACTCTTCACTGCATTCATGTTTGGAAAGAGTGGGTGGATAGAGGGTGACACCAAGGTGGAGAAGCAGTAGAGCCAGGAGACTCCAGGGGGTCCAAAGTGGGGTTGTCTAGGGGTGTGGGTCTTGGCAGGTGCCCAGTGATGCCAACTCCTGATGATGATAACCCTGGAAGAACTCAAAGCTCGTAATAAATTATCACATGCTTTGTATAAATAAGGTCTCCGTTCCAATTAATCACAAATTAAAAAGGATCTCAAGGAGCAGGGCTGGGAAAGACATCTGGCTGAATCATAGAATCAAAGTTGTATGGTATTCTGGAGGTCATCTAGTCCAACCTCTGCAATCAATGCAGGATCTCTAATGCAGGATGTTATTACAGGTTCCCTGAAAGAAGGCCATCCAGCCTCTGCTTGAACACCTACAGTGAAGAGCTCATCATCTCCAAAGACAGTCTGTCCCACTGTCCAACAGTTCTTGCCATTCGAAGAAACTTCCTAAAGGAAAGAGCTGTAGGAGTGGAACAGTGTAGGCAAAATCTGCCTCCCTGCAACTTCCACCTCTTAGTTCTAGTTCTACCCTCTGGAGCAGCTTTTCCCAACCAGTGTGCCTCCAGATGTTGTAGCCTCAGCCAACATTGCCAATGATCAGGAAAGATGGGAATTGTGGTCCCACAACATCTGGAGGCACACTGGTTGGGAAAGGCTGCTCTGGAGCAACAGGAAACCAGCCTACTCCATCTTCTGTGTGACAGCCCTTCAGCTGTTGAAGACCACTATCATGTCTCCTTTCCTCTTCTCTTCTGCAGGCTAACATACCTCAGCTCTTTCAACTGTTCCTCATAGGACTTAGCTTTAAGACCCCTCAGCATCCTGAGACCTTGGAGAGGTGCTTCTTGTCAGAACAGGCATTAGTGGGCCTCATGGATCAATGGTCTGACATAGCATAAGGCAGCCATATATATGTCCTAGGGAGATTGACAAGAACAGTATGCTTGATGGCAATTCCCTGTTGAATATCTCTAGCAACTCGTAGAAGCATTATTCTCTAAGAGTGGAGATTGGCACTTTTGGTTATAGTGGCGAACAGCCACTGTTAGATTTATCCTCCATGTATATTCAAACAAAGTGAGGTTCTCCAGTGAAGTTAAATCTTCCACCAATTGATTTGAGTGGAGGACACAAAGTCTTTGTAGAGCAGCTACAATCCCCCTCATTCCTGACCAGTGGCTAAACTGGCTGGGGATGATGGGAGTTGTAGTCCAACACCATTTGGGCACCCAAGGTTGAAGAACACTTCAAATGATTGATGATTATTATGATCACTATTCACTCTCCACACCACCCATGTCACACACACACTCACATACAAACAAACAAACAAACAACTGGTCATCTTTTTTCCCCTGGGCTACAACAGCTCTAACTTATTAAATCCCAATCTTCCTCCCTTTCTCTCTTTTAGCCCTTATTTAATGTGCCCCCCACCTCTGCTTACCCTTCGTCAAGACTGCTTGCACTGCAGTGTGCCACCACCCTCCCTGTCTGATCGAGAGTGAGCAGCTGGCACGTGGAGGTGCTACACAAGTACTCCTGGATCAATGCCTAATTTATATTGTTTCCAATTCTTCAGCTTTAAGTTTCCTATTTCCATCTTTATATCTTTAGAGAAAGAACAACTTTAAACTGGTCAATGTTTTAACTGGAGTTGCTTAAATACAATGGACCGCTGCCCAGAAATGAACCATACTTTCTAAATGCTGCTCTGTTGCTTTTTTCTTCCAGCACAGTAGCAATACCACTACACCCATTGCACATACTGCTGTGATATTTAAATAGCGTGTTGCTGTGGGGTAGGAGTATGTGAATGCTCTCTGTAGGGATCCCAATTTTCTAAAGATTCTGCAATAGCAGCAAAATGACCTTTCTTGGACAAAACTGCACAGTTAAGATCTCCTGCTGACACACTTCTCTGCTTGCTCTAATTTCGCAGGGCAATTATTTGGAGTTGGAACAGAGTAAGGAAATTATAAGAAAGACTCTGAGCCATGTGTGACTGTTCATTTGGCATCCTTGGACATTTCCTGAAACTAGAGTTCTGAGCCCTTGCTGATCTAGACAAAATTAAGATGTGAATATACTTGCTATGCTATTATATTAACTCATGAGCTGTTAATCAAGGATGTGCATATCCATAGCACTGCACACTTTTCCAGTCAAAAAGAACAATTCCAAATGAAATTGCAAGCACTGCCATTCCTAACTGGGGATTGCCGTATGTGCACTACCTACTTTCCACGTTGTCTCAGTCATGTGATACACCTGAGCACAAGCCCAACAACGTGAAACACTTCAAAGTTCCACTGAATTTAATAGAAGATATATTTAAAACATGTTTTTAACTCTCTTCTGCTGAAACAGGGCTGGACTTCACGTTAACTTTCTGCTAAATCGACCCCATAATGTGGAACATGAGAATAAATGGTTTACTACATGCCTTGATGAAAAAATAATTGCATTACTATTGGCCAGAGAAGAAACAGCTGCAGAGAACTTTCTTCCCCACTGCCAGAAGAAGAAAAAAACACAACTCAGTTTCAATTGCCCATTTCCTTGGAACTGCAGAAACAAGGGGAAAGACCCTCTGACCTTTGCCATCAGCCAGAGAGCCAAGGGCCACCAGATAGGTACACTGCTTTGACCCAAGCAACAACACAAAGAATAATAGAATCATAGAATAATAGAGTTGGAAAGGGCCTATAAGCCCATTGAGTCCAACCCCCTGCTCAGTGCAGGGATCCAACTTAAAGTATACCCAACAGGTGCCTGTCCAGCTGCCTCTTGAATGCCTCCAGTGTTGGACAGCCCACCACCTCCCTAGGTCATTGCCAGAGCTTGGAAGTAATTAATTGCAAGCAACGAATTACTTGTAATTCATTACATTTTTGAGGAACGAGTGGGTAATTCCTTTACATTTTGATTGTAATAGAACTAGGAGCAATTTTATTATTTTTGTAGAGTAATTGTAATGTTTCTAGCATTACTTTGGGGCATTACTTGGGGGAGAAGCAGGGGAAGTCTTCTGCTCTGATTTGTGGATGAAAATCATGTGCCTCAAACTGGGCTTCTGTGCAGCATCGCTCTTCCTTCATGGTCTGTGGGTGGGTAAGAGATGATGAGGGAGGAGGTGGAGAGTGAGACAGGGTGAGGTAGAGAAAACAATTGTTTAAAAAAATGGATGGATGGTGGTGGTGAAGAATGGAGTGGAGGGAAAAAGGAGCCGGAGGGCAAGAACACGGATAAAGGAGAAGGAGGCAGCAGCAGCATAGAGATAAAGAACTGTGGAGGTGAATGATGACAACGTGTGTGTGTGAATACTGTGTTTGCACTTGGCACACAAAGTGGCCTCCACCACCCTCTCTGGCTACTGTGCTCCATTTGCAGTATTTTAACTTCTTTGCATCTCTGGGGAAAATATTTGCTTGGGTGAGTGTCCCTTAGTTGGTGGCAGGGCAGGGTCTGGGAGGTGGTTAAGTGAGAGAGATTATGCTTGCTGGCTGAATGGGGAGGGTTGCACTTGGTTTGACGTGCAAAGATCTGAGTAGTGGCCTCTGCCTCCCTCCCCATCTCCCTTACCAACGGAGAGACCACCATTGCTATCTTATGGATAAAAAGAATTATTCTACTACCTCTGTATGTGTGTGTTCATTTTTAATGTTGTTTTAGGCTACTTAGATGTGCAGCAGCCAAGGCCAGCACCTTGTAGGCATTAAAAAAAAAATAACTGAAATGTAATTGTAGTGATTACATTTAGGAAAAAGTAAAGTAATCAGTAACTTTCAGAGCAATTGTAATTGTAATGGCAATTACTACCTTTTTGGGCCATGTAATTGTAACTGTAATTTATTATTTTTTAAAAGTAATCTTCCAAGCTCTGGTAATTGTTTCCATTGTTGTATGGCTCTAACAGTTAGGATATTTCTCCTGATGTGCAGTCGAAATCTGGCTTCCTGTAACTTGAGCCCGTTATTCTGTGTCCTGAATTCTGGTATGATCCAGAAGAGATCCTGGCCCTCCTCTGGGTGAAAACCTTACAAGTACTTGAAGAATGTTATCATATCTCTCTTCAGTCTTCTCGTCTCCAGGCTAAACATGCCCAGTTCTTTCAATCTCTCCTCACAAGGTTTTGTTTCTAGTCCTCTGATGATCCATGTTGCCCTCCTCTGAACCTGTTATAGTTTGACTGCATCCTTCTTCAAGTGCAGTGTCCAGAACTGGACGCAGTACTCAAGATGAAGCCTAACCAGTGCTGAATAGAAAGTGAAAATCAGCTGGGATATGCCAGTTCACATCTCACTGCTTCATTCTAGCTAGGTATGGGGAAGAAATTTGATTCACTTTGCATTTAAAGACTATCTAATTTGCACTTTTCAAAACAACATCCAAACTGAAACACAACCTTCCTTTGAAATTTGCACTTCTCTGAATTTTGCAATGCACTTCTCTAGCCAAATAATGTGTATAAAAGGCATGTAAGGTGTGCAAAAGAATGCATATATTAGTGAAAATAACACCAAAATGCATTATATTAGGAAAAGCTGCCTTGCAAAAATGTGTACATTAAGAAAAAATGTTGTAACAAAATGTATATATTAGGAGAAAAATACTGTTGAATTTTCATGAGGAGGTTTTTTTTCCTTCAGAAAAAAGTTTGTAAACTGATATGGAATTGTGGGGAACTGAACTTAAGATTGGAATACTGTAATGAGAAACTGAAGGAACAGAAATTGACAGAATCACTCACCCCTGCTTCAGGCATTGTCAAGCTGATCTTCTTTCTCTACCTTTTCTCTCTGTTCCCTTTCCCATGTGTGTATGCTGTTCCTTTTAGTTTGTAAGCCTGGGGGCAAGGCCTACATGTCTCATCTATGTACAGTGCCTGCCACAAGGACTGTACTGAAGGACTGTATTTGATTTGATCTTAGCTATTGTGAGAGACAATATTTGGCTGGAAAGCATGGTATAGCACAGTGGGGAGGAGAGCCTGGCTGGGAGTCCAGAGTCTGTGAGTTCAAATCCCCACTTGTGTCTCCTGGATTGCAAGAGCCAGCGAAAGATCACCCCCACAGTGAATGGCTCAGGGGTTACGTGCCCTGCCACCTCTGCAGCTGTAGGCAAGCTGCATAGTCCCAAGGAGCCCAGTTGCCCCCCAGCTGGCACTTGCAGACAAGGAAGGGGCTGGCTTGTGCAGCTGTGGCAAGCTGAGCAGGCCCTAGCCAGCTGGGGAGGACTAGCCTAAGAGGGAGGCAATGGTAAGCTCCCTCTGAATACTGCTTATCATGAAAACCCTATTCATAGGGTCACCATAAGTCAGGATTGACTTGAAGGCAGTCCATTTCCATTTTCAAGGCACCACATTTATTTAGCACTAGTGGTAATCCAAACACAGCAAAACCCACAGAGCCAACACTTATAGGGCTATAGTATGGACTGCCTTCAAGTTGATCCCAACTTATGACGACCCTATGAATAGGGTTTTCATGGTAAGTGGTATTCAGAGGGGGCTTACCATTGCCTCCCTCTGAGGCTAAGAGGCAGTGACTGGCCCAAGGTCACCCAGTGAGCTTCATGACTGTGTGGGGATTTGAACCCTGGTCTCCCAGGTCGTAGTCCAACACCTTATCCACTGCACCACACTGGCTATGAACCTGGAAAATGCAGTCTAAATGCAATTTAGGCATTCCAAATGGGACTTAAAGATAAATTATTACAATAATCAGTTAATATGTTATGTTATGTTATGTTATGTTATGTTATGTTATGTTATGTTATGTTATGTTATGTTATGTTATGTTATGTTATGTTGAAGAAAAAGACAAACAGCTCTTCTTGGTCATGATGATCATGAATTAACACAGTAACTTTTCTATTTGTACATTTTTGTAAGCTTCTCTGGGTACTTATAGTAGAAGTGCAGAATATAACTAGTAAATAACAATAACTTGTTATAGAAAGCAAAAGACACCTATGACTTTATTAATATTTACCCTTACCTAAGGAGACTGCCAAAAAGGATGGGTATTCTGTGGAACTAGCTACCTGAAATCAGGACATTTCTATCTATTCACTGAATTTTTCTTTTGCTCTGTGGTGGGGATAGTGGCCTGAGCCCTGAGAATTGTGTAGAGTTCTAGAATTAAATCCCAGCCTCCCAGCTCTTTGTCCTGGTCCCCATGCCCATCAATTATTTTGGACAGAATACTATGCAATTGTCAAATAAAAAGGTTTTGTGAGAAAATAAAATTCAGTGATGTAGTGGAGAAACACAGGCAACTGCAGCTCTGGGGCTTTTTCCGAGCAGGAGTAATTATGTCAGCTGCTGGAGCACCAGGGAAATGGACAGGCTCTCTTTGCTCTGGCAAGTGAATGAGATGATAAGGAGGTTTTCAAGTTTTACTATCATTTGTGACAGATTGGCATAGAGGAAGTCAGAGAATGAGAAAAATAATCAAGCAGAGGCTGAGTACTTTTTTCTCCTTTCGTGGGGTTCCTACTTCATGCTAGCAGTCTAAATGGAAACACTTCTTTCTTTGCAAGTTGGTTTTTGCATTTCTAATTAAAGGCTGAAGACTGTATTCCAGCTCACTGAATATCTTTTGTGAAGGCTCAGTGTGTTTTATATGTTGAACCTTATTCAATGTAGCTTACTCCTAGGAAACTATGCATAGGATTGCAGCTATCCTGATCCTAATAACCTAGGTATGCTATGTACTTCTCCTTGCTTGTGTGTGTGTTTAAGTAAGTAACAATGAATCAACACAGCTGATGCATTTTGAACTCAGCTATAGGGGCTGTCATGATGAGCTCCTGAACTTAAAAAAGTACCACTGCTATCAATGATATCAACTGCAGCAGGTGTGGGAAATCTTTGGCCTTTCAGATGCTGCTGAATTACAACTCCCATCAGCCCTCAGCAAGCATAGCCAATGGCCAGGGATGATGGGAGTTGTAGGCTAGAATGTGGTTGGGACATAGATGACTGAAGAAAAACTCTGGATTCCTCTCTGAACATTTTCAGTTAGGAGGCACAGAGTCTTTTATTTATGTTGTACACCGCCCAGGGAGCCTTTGGCTAAGGGCGGTTTATAAATAAAATAAAATAAATAAATAAATAAAATATTGTGCTTGTTATATATGAAAGAAGAGAAAGCAGAGGAGAGGCATTTATTTATTTATTTATTATTTAATTTATAATCCGCCCTTTCTCCCAGTAGGAGCCCAGGGTGGCAAACAAAAGCACTAAAAACACTTTAAAACATCAAAAAAACAGACTTCAAAATATATTAAAACACAACAACCATTTACAACATATTAAAACGAAACATCTTTTAAAACATTTTTTTAAAGCTTTAAAAACATTTTTAAAAAGAAGGTTTAAAAATATATTTAAAAGCAGTTCCAATACAGATGCAGACTGGGATAAGGTCACTACTTAAAAGGCTTGTGCATCATTTGTGCAATGCAAATGAGTGATGCAGCCAATATAAATCTTACATTAGCTTTAAACAAACCAAATGAATCAAGTACTGCATGTATAAAAAGCACACTCAGAGTTGAACTGTTTATAATTGCTATAAAAAACAACAAATAGTCTTGTGCATCTTGTAGACTAAATTTATTATGGCATAACCTTTCATGAATTAGAGCCCACTTCATAAGGTGCAAGACTCTAGTGCAAAAATATTATAGTCTAAGGTGCTACAAGACTCTTGTTGTTTTTCTGCAGCAGACTAAACAAGACTACTCTGAAAATAATGACTAGTCTCAGAATGCATATATCGTTTATTATGCTGCCATCTAGTGACCATTTGAAATAAGGACTTGCCCCACACTTTCAGCTAAAGGAGGTTCAAACAGGGTGATAGTCCTGGGCCAGTAAACTCTCAAGGTGGCACATGAATAAGCTGATTGCAGGGGGTGTGGCTCATATTTTTAATGTTTCCGGGGGGGGGGGAACCCATGCAAGTAGAAAACTAGCAGAACAGGAACCTGGTGCCCTAGCAGTTGTTTTACTTGCAGGGACTACTTTGCACTGGGAAACATTTATCCCTCATTTGCAGCGTCATCTACCAACTCAGGATTCTACTGTCTCATTCTACTCCAGGTGTCATCCAGGTCCAGGCAGTCTATCTGGCAAAAATCAATATTTGGGATATATCTGATCTAAGTTTACTGCTGCCTGAGGACCAATACTTCATGTTTTAACTGTACATGTTCAACCAACAGACATGTATCATACAAGCACATTCATCAGGCAACTAGGATCAGCTGTGGGAGCTTGTCCAGCGTATAGTCATTACCAGGGTTTATTCGAAGCTTTTTTCACCTACTGCACAAGCAGCCAGTGCACTGCCCACCACTGAACTATTCAAATTATTAGTCCAATAATCAGTAGTGTAGTGGCAAATTCAGAAGTGCAGGGTCCCTTCATGATAGTCACAGCCACACCCCTCCCTCTTTTTTTGCTGCGGGGTTGAGAATGAGATCCTTGTTAATACCTTCTCCCACAACAAGAGACGTCCCTAGGAGACAATAAGCATGAAAGAGGAGAGTGTTAGCTATTGAAAAGTGGCTGTCTCACCTCCTTTCACTCTGATTGACTCCAATCAGCAGTAGCTGACTCACCTCCTTTCACTCTGATTGGCTCCAATCAGCAGGAAATGACAAGGAAGCATGTTAGAAGACTCTTATCAGTGGCTAACCTCCCCTTTTAGGCTGATTGGCTCATAGGATGCTGGGGACATAGGGACCCTACTGGGACCCTGCTCCCAAAAAAGTAAGGGGACTAAGACCCCCAAGACCCTGGATGACTATACTCCTGCCAATAATATACTATTTATTTAAGGTTATGAAGATCTCAAAGAACCAATATATATTTTTTCTATTTCTTTTTTAGAAACTAGCTAGCTCCTTCTTAAATCCCATATGCCCAACGGCACAAAAACTTATTTCATACTGCACAGTTTTCAGAAACTGCAAAAAATGTGTCATTAGAATAAATCCTAGTCATTGCCCATCTAATTTGCCATGCTATAATGTGTGAAGTTGCCAAGGTCTTGCCTCTGAAACATTGTGTAAGATGTCATTGAAATTAGCCTCTGAAATTGGAATGCAAATTCTTGGTGGTGCAGGCCTGTAGCTAGGCGGGGGAGGAATGGGGGCACCTCTTGAGCTGTGCTTCACACACACCCCAGGATTTTTTTTGGAAATTGTTTTCTCTTTAATTTGTGATACGATGGACAATGACTGTCTCCATTTAAAGAACAACAGCTTGTTTTAATAACAGGAGCAATTCAAGAATAGTACCCACTGAAAAATTCAGTGAATAAAGCAGGGCGAATGCACAACAAAAGTCTCATCTGGAAAAGCCCCCAAAGTCTGCTCACTCAAGATTTTCCCTAACTAAGGAACATTTTTCATGATCACAATCACCCTATAATTACATAAGTGATCTGGAAAAAATCAGCCTGTATATTAACGTGACCCTTGAAGATTTAAATATTAGAACTTTACATTATGGGCTACAGTTAAGACTCCACCCCTTGAACTTTCCTTTGCTCTGCGTTTGATTTTCATTTGTTTTCTCTACCCAGCCAACAATAAAGAAGTATGCTCATTTGCCTACAGTAAGAAGAGTTTGTTTATTCTGCAATTATTATAATGAACAGAGCAGGATTGGGTGCTTATTGCTAAAGGGTGAAATAAAAAGATAACTTAAAGTGACCTGAAAAAATTGGCTAGTCTTTACTCTTTTAAAGCATTCACTATGTTCACAATCATAGTGGCTATTTTTTCTTCTTTTTCTTGAGTATTTGATGGCAAAAGATGAAAACAGCCTTGTTGCTGTTGTTGTTATTGTCATGCTAGCTTACCCCAGGCCTACAACTAAGATGGCTGCAGAGCAGGGAATTGTGGGTTTTTTTCCTTTTGATATTGTTTTGATAGCCTGGGACCCAGAAAGGTTAACAACTGGTTTTGCTAACAGGCATGAGCTGGCAGTTTTACTGCCTCAGCTGAAGATTATTACAAGCCCCAGCTAACACCTTGTTATCAGTAAAGGGCCTGGTTCTGTCAAGGTTATAAACCTTGGGAAGTTTTAGGGAGGATGTGCCATATGGCTGGTGAGTGATGAGTTTTTTTACCTGATCGTGAAGCCCTTGATTGGTTAATTGCCTCTGGCTGTTGCTAAAGCTTTTGCCATAAGTATGGGCAAGAAAATCTAAGTTTTGTTCCTCTTTTGGGTTCCATCATGTCTACTTGATGTGACCCGATTGGGATCCATCTTACCATCAGCTATCCTGACCCATATCTCTCTGAGGGGAGAAGGCGAACCATCTACAAGTCTCTCAGTTCTGTAAGTATAGAAAAGGCTAGTTAGACTTTGTTATTTTTGTATTTTGTGACTGAACTCTCTTATGTATTCTGCTGTACCTTGACCCTTTGGATGTGGTCTTTAAGGAATTATATTGCTGCTAAAACTTGTGCACCTCTTTTTCCTTTTTGTACTTTTATTCTTCTATTTTTTATTCTTAAATAAACTTAATTCTATTAACAGTGTGTGTTCATTTTCACGGGGAAGCCAGTCCTAAATTCAGTCCTTGCCATCGACCACAACTACCGTGTAAAGTTGGAGTGGTTTGCCTGAGGCTTTTGGGAGCAAGGAGTGTATCTTGGCTCTTGCCCCGGAGAAGCCCTGGTGGGTGACTGAGCTCTGGGTTTCCCTTCGGCTCAGAGTGGCTAACCAGCAAGAAGGGTGGTGGTAGTTGACTACCTTGCAAGATTGTTGTGAGCATGCACAGCCTTGGAAAAGGATAATTGCCAGGATCAATTGCCCTGGAGTGGGGATTGATTCCTGGGACGGTGGAGCACAGGTGGAGTATCCCCGGGCTTCCATTACTGTTATGTGCCTTCAAGTCGATTATGACTTATGGTGACCCTATGAATCAGTGACCTCCAAGAGCATCTCTCATGAACCACCCTGTAGATGAATAGAAATATTGCTGTATACACTACAGTTAGCTGCCTGGATGCCTAGGCTGTAACTCAGGCCTAATTTCCAATTTTCCCAATATGTGCAACTCAGCATGAGGCCTTTTCAGGGTTTGTGGACAGAAAAATCAACCCAGCGGCAGGTAAAAAAAGAGAAAGAAATCCAATTGTTTTCTAAATTAGTTTCCAATTGTTTAGTTAGTCCTTTATATAGCAGCCAGTTAAAAGGCTTCCCTGGATTATCTAACAGGAAGGACAATCTAAATGTCAGGAACAAGACTAGAAGGAGGGGGACTCTCAAGGAGGAGTTAGCAAACACACCCTAAAATATTTATTTTCTCTCTGCCCTTCCCTAAACTTGTAATAGGAACAAGTTTGTTTTTCCGGTGGAATCTAAAACTGATACCGAATGCAGCATCAAAACCAAGCTCAGGAGCTCACTGTCATCACCAAAGTAGTTCAGTTCATGAAGAATCAGAACACAGGGACAGATCACAGGTGAAAGGGGACTATAGCTAAAGGGAAGCTTTTGAATCTGGTATTCCTGGGGATTGCTCAAAAAAGGGTGAAAGAATTCACTAAATTAAACTTCACTCATGTAAGTTAACACACTCTGGAGGGAGAAGGAAGGTCACTGCCTTTCCCTTCCCCTAGCTTCCCCACGTCTTCTCCATCAGTGCGTGTTGGAGGGATTGGCTGGAGCTATGCGCCTCTCCACCTGCCCCAAATTTTCCACCTAAAAATGTGGTTGCCCCACTTAACAAGGAAGGCTGGCTAAAGGGCTGTGGTAGTGTGTATATGTCTATGCGACTGTGTACAAACACGCACACTATGAGTTTGATATATTTCCTGTGGGTGATATCCAACTAAGTCATACTCAGAATAGACCCACTGAAATTAATAGACTTCAGAAACTTAAGCCTATTGATTCCAATGGGTCTACTCTGAATATGACTAATAGCAGCTCACGCTATGTATTTGCATGTATTTAATAAACATGCAGCATATATTTAGATGCTATTGTTAGCAGTATTAATCATTTTTCTTGAGTAGTGATAGTTTACTTTCAATTATAACTATTTTGATTTGCAAAACCCACTGTATTATTTTAACTCACACTATATCAACTATCCAGAAAGGTTGTACAAACATAGACTTTATTGCAATTCATAAAGTACATAGTACATATAACTGAGACAGGCTGCTGCTGTTGCCATAGTCATCAATGATAATCTGGGTTCAAAATTTGCATCCCAGTGGGTACCACAGAACCAGCGACAAGGACCACACAGGCTCAAGACTGCAACTGAAATCAACAGTGCAATCCTACATTGTCTACTCAGAAGCAAGTCCCATGGAGTTCCGTGAGGCTTACTCCCAGATAAGTGGGTAGAGAATTGTCGTCTAAATGTTTTAGCGATTCACACTGGCTTATTACAGAAATGTAGTATGAACTTCAATTATTACACCAAGGAAAATCCATCAAGGCAGGACCATGTAATAAACAAAGCAGTGCAGCATGAATCAAAGAACAGTATCAAAATGGTGCGATGTGAATGAAAGAACAGCAATTTGAATTAGAATGATTGACAAAGCAACTACCAAATAAATTTATAATAAATTATCAGATTGTTACAGTGCAGCCTCCTAATACTTACATAAGCCCATTTAATTTCAAAGCATCCCAAATTTTCTGAGACTCAGTTCCAGGATGCAGATTGCATGTCCTTCCTTGGTGTTATAGACACCATGTTACAAACCTAGGATTCTGGAATAATGAAATAATGACTGCTTCCCCCAAATTGGCCTCAGGGCTGCAACGTCTAGGGTAGAGAAACATTCACTGTTCTGCCGGTTCCAGTGCGTCTCCACCTCTCTTTTCTGAAAATGGGGGCACACGACAAATCCCACCCCTTTTTATTGTAAAATGTGGTGGGATCAGCTAGAGTGCATTTTTTAAAATTCACTTCAAACAGATTTCGCAACTGATCGGCAGATCAACCCATTGCCTCTCCAGGTGTGGCCAATGGAAACACTTTGCTACAGGCAACTAGTGTGCTCACAGCCTAGTATTTCTCCTTTGGGTTTTTTTATTTTTCCTTGTCCCACCATCCCTTGCTTTGCGTAAAGTCTTACTCAGTGAAGAATTCTGGAGAATTTCTGGAGCCTACCACATTTTTGTGACTTTTGGGGTTGGTCCTAATAAAACATTACCCAGCTGTGGACTTTGGAGGGGGGGTTTCTCCTTAAGGAGAAAGTCTGGAGCTCCATGGCAGAGCATCTTCAGGTAGGGCTGGGAGGGAACCCTGTCTGAAATCCTGGAAAGCCGCTGCCAGTTAGTATAGCCAATATTGAACTAGATGGACAATGGTCTGACAGTACACAGCAGTTTCCTAAGTTCCTATGTTTGCTTTTTAAGAGGATGATGTAACTCTTTTAAATTTTGTGCTCACAACCTGGCCATACACACACAACCTTCTGGCTGACCATTCCTGACTTCTCTGCATCCTGGTTGTTTTTTATAGCCCTATTTCATTTTAGGCAGCAATAGTCTGTTGGATGTCACATCACAGTAGTTCTGCAACTTTTGGTCTCCAGATATTTGTTGGACTGTAGCTCCCATCATTCCTGACCACTAGTAAAGCTGGCTGGGGATAATGGAAACTGTAGTCCAACAATATACGGGGACCCAAAATTGAGGAACACTCTTATAGTGCAATGTGGGGAAGGTTCTAGCTGCTTCGTCACCTACCATGGTTGGTACAACCAGAATCAATTACCCAAAAGAAAGAAATATATGCAAACTTGTTTAATTTGCATAATTTACAAGTTGCTCAGTTTAACATTTCTCAACACTGAATTTGAGTTACCTTGATGCACTTTTTTGTTGCCCTTAGCATAAACTTATACTGGTGTGTGTCCAAGAGTGAGATTTAAGGTAGATGTCTGCTTGTTTTGAAAGTGCACCTCTTGAGGTGCACCCCTACCTAACACACATAGTTTTGCTTTGGCCAGACAAATAGCCACTGTCTTTGTTGAGTGAGAATCTTCCAGGCGAGCTCTCTGCACATCTGCACCTGGATGTGAGTCAGCAGTAATAGAGGCTGTAGTTGGATCACAGAGAATCCCAACCTCTGTGCCCTGCAGTAGAAACATCACAGGGACCCTCCAGGCAACTGTACCTGACCCAGACAGCCTGCAGCCAAAGCACCTTCCCTGAAACTTATGCCAGTGCTCTGATAGCCACGTCTTCTTGGAGGCTGGCAGCAGAGGACTTGACGATGGCAAAAGCACGGAATCATTGCAGAGCCATAGACAGCCCTCAGGCAGGAGCCAGATCGTCAAGCCAAGGCTCAGTGGCAGGAGGCAGACCCAGAAAACAAGCCATAAAGCAGGGGTGGGAACCTGTGTTGCTGGACTCCAACTCCCATCAGCCCCAATCAGCAGAGCCAGCAGTCACCATTGATGAGAGCTGTAATCCAACGACATCTGGAGGCCCACCCTTGCATTAAAGACTCATATTGCCCAGGCAAAGGTCCAGGCTAAACAGAAAGCCTTTCCAGCCCTGATGAAGCAAGCGAATGGCCAGCATAGGTGGGTGGAGCTATTCCAATACCTATACACACTTTACTGTCCAGGGAAATGCGCCATGCTGTGGTCCTTGGCTGTTCACACTACATGAGCAGAGGCTGGTCCCTTAGGGCGAACAGAGCATTGCCCCACCAACCTCCGTCAGCCCTCACCTGTCTGTCTTCTTACTTACAATCGGTCCAGAGGCTGCCACTGGCTATCTGCTTCCTCTTCCTCAGTCTCACTGTCGCCCTTGCCTAGTAGGGAAGAAGAAAACTAGACAGAGTTGGCTCTGCCTGTCATTGGCTCTGACTCCACCTGCTGTTGGTCTCCCTGCACCTTACCAGGCCCAATGGACACCAGCCACCACTGGCAGGACTTGGGGACAGAGCTGGGTGTTCCTTATTCTGGCACTAGTAGCTGACGTGATCATGCTTTTACTTAAAGGCCAAATCTGCAGTCCTAAGTTTTTTCGCAAGCCATGTTGTCAACTCTGGATTGAGTGGTTGCCAAATCTGGTTGTTGTTAGCAGAGGCTTGAGGATCAGCGGCTACAGATGGAACATTGCAAGATGCCTTACTGTTTGTTCATCTAGCCCAGTGTTGTCTCCTTCACCAGGCTGCAGCTCTCCAAATTCTCAACGGAAGGAGAATTTCCCCATCTTTCCCATCCATTGTTTGCTTCCTGATTCTTTTTTAACTGGAGATACCAAGGACTGAACCTAGGATCTTCCACATGCAAAGCATGTGGTTCCATCCTGACCCCAAAAGGTGAAAGGATAATCATCTCACAGGAATGAATGGGTGTTCCATTCACATACATCTTCACTACAGGAGAACATCATGACATCTAAAGAAACGCTGAGATTTGGAGTTCTCTAAAGAGCTGAGGATCTCTAACACATCATTCTCAGCAGTTTCGTTACACTGCAGTTGCCAGGCCCCCCCAGGAAACCACAGAAATTTAACCAATTATAAATGCTTGCTTGTAACCTCAATAGCTATTTCTATTCATAATTTAGCTGCAAGGGTTGGTAATTATGAGAGAACCTCCTGATTGTATCGCACATCCTTCCTTGTCCTCTGACCTCCTCAGTCTTGCAATCTCAGATCTTTCTGCCTGCCTTGATGCCACTGCCTTATCTTCTCTGAGGTTGCTGGGGGTGTGTGTGTGTGTAACACTTTCACCTGAGTCAGTGACAGGGGTGTTGTTAGGTGGTAATCCAGGGTATGCTGTGCACCAGATCTCCTGCTTATCCCCCACCTCTTTTAAACTTTATTTATTTTGCTCACAGGACTGCTGGGCACAGTGCAAAGGGGCAGTGCCATAAGAACATAAGAAGATCCTGCTGGATCAGGCCAGTGGCCCATCTAGTCCAGCATCCTGTTCTCACAGTGGCCAACCAGGTGTCTGGAGGAAGCCCGCAAGCAGGACCTGAGTGCAAGAACACTCTCCCCAGTGAGACCCCAGCCACCCAGTATCTTAATTTGCCCAGATGCACTCTAGTCATTTATGCAAATATGTGTCAACCATTATCCTGTGGTTTTTTACATCCCTAGCAGAACCCTTGGTCAGTGTGATCTGCCTCTATGCCAGCTTTCCCTAACCTGGTGCCCTCCAGATGTTGTTGGACTGCAATTCACGTCATGCGGGATGATTGCACATGCTGGCTGAGGCTGATGGGAGTTGGAGTCTAATAACATCTGGAGGTCACCGGGTTGGATGGCCACTCTGTGCTTTCTAACCCCATGGTGACACCAGATTACCTGATGAGGGCTCAAGGTGTCATGGAGATGAAGTCACAGAGAGTTATTGCAGGGCCAGACAACTGACTAGGAAATTAGGAAGTTCTAGGATCTGAATTCTGAGACCAAAAAGTATCCAACATGAAATTAAACTCCTTCATATATGACAGTACAGCGCCTTACACAGGATGTGTTTATTTTCAAAAAAAGCCCAACGCGTTTCGGCCAAACAATATAGTAGCCGAAATGCATTGGGCTTTTTAAAAAAATAAACACCACATTTCTCAGCATCTTGGGGCTTCCCCCTTTTTTATTCTTGGCCCAAGCTCTCTGTCAGATACATTTCCCAGCTTTGCTGTTTAAGCTCCCAGTATGGGCCTTGTGCATTTATGATACCTTACAGGTACAAAACAATAGAATGGTTTTGGAGACTTTCTCCAGAAAGGAACAAGCATGTCTTCCTGCTGTATTATAAAATGGGATGGTAAATGACAATAGTAATAACTATAATCTGCAACATGCTTTGTGGTGCTTATCTTCATCTCCCCAACAACCTTAAAAATGTACTGCCTTCAAGTCGATTCCGACTTATGGCGACCCTATAAATAGGGTTTTCATGAGGCTGAGAGGTAGTGACTGGCTCAAGGTCACCCAGTGAGCTTCATGGCTATGTGGGGATTCTAACCCTGGTCTCCCAGGTCGTAGTCCAACACCTTAACAGGTACATAATGTACAGTGCTCTTTTTTTTTGGTAAAAAAAATGAGGTGCCGGTATTCATACCTTGATAAAAGTGATGTGAGTGCCAGTATAAAATGGTTGCCATGGGGGAGTTCCATCACAAAAAAGCACTGATTATACACACACAGCTCATCTCTTTCCAAAGACTGAGGGAAAATTACAACATATTTAAAACCAAAACAGAATAATAAACTGTAAAAGAACACACAACACATATACACAAATAGTAAGATAAAAACTTATGTTATTCTTTGTATCTGAGTCAGACACACCCCATGTGGAAAAACCTTTGCTTTCTGTATTTTTTTGTTTCTCTTATTACAATGTCTATCAGTAATAGTTCCTGCATAAGTTGCACCTATGTCCAAAAATAGTTGTAAATATTTTTCTGTAAATTAAAATGCATTATGAACAACTTCTGTTTCTAGCAAATTAGAAGTCACTGTTAAAATATATCTCAAAGTTCTTCGGCTATATTCCTTTTTTAAAAAACATAATTATTTGCATGTGTTTTTAGAAAGATGTGTGACTAACAGCTGTGTCTTTGAATCATTGCCTTCCAGCAGCATCGAATAATGCATCTCAAGGTACCCAGCAAGGCAATAGCCACTGTTAGGACAGGCAGATGCAAAAGAGGACAGGGCTCATGTACCTTTTGTAAAAGATGCAATGAACAGGAGCCCTGTTCTCTTTTGCATCTGCCCACCCTAGCCATTGTGCCTCCCACCCTTTGTTTCCATCAGTTTCTTCACCCACCCACATATAACAAAAATAAGATTCCTAATAGCTACCAAAAAAAGACAGGGCTCTTACACCTTTAATTATGATCCAAGCTACACCTGCTGAAATCCCCTTTTCTATACAACAATTAAAGGTGCAGAAGTCCTGTCCTCTTTTGTACTTGGTCACCCTAGCTTTAACAGACTGGGGCTGGAGCAGGGAAGGGGTAGATGAGCAAGAGGATTGATGGAGGAAGAGGATGGGAAGCACAGCTGCCACAGTCTTGTTATTATTATTTAACTTCTATCCCGCCCTTCCTCCCAAAGAACAAAACACTAAAAGCATCTCAAAACATCTCTAAAACAAAACATCTTAAAAATGAAACATCTTTAAAAATATTTTTTAAAAATTTTTTAAACATCTTTAAAAAGCAATTCCAAAACAGACACAGCCTGGGATAAGGTCTCTACTTAAAAGGCTTGTTGACTAGGGTTGCCAGGTTTAGGGCCTGAGACTGATCCTGTATCTTTAGGAGAAGAGAAAGTCAGCCAAGTGCAGGTGTTCTTGCAACACTATAATGGGAAAAACCACAAGGTGGAATTCTCCCTTCCCCCTGCACAACTTTTAAAGATACAGAAGAATCAAGAAGGGAAGGGAGAATTCCACCTTGTGGTTTTTCCCATTACAATGTTGCAAGAGCACCTGCACTTGGCTGACTTTCTCTTCTCCTAAAGATACAGGATCAGTCTCAGGCCCTGAACCTGGCAACCCTATATGTTGACAGGGAAGGTCTTTAATAGGTGCTGAAAAAATAACAGAGATGGCACCTGTCTACTATTTGAGGACAGGGAATTCCAAAGGGTAGGTGCCACAATATTAAAGGTCCACTTCCTATGTTGTGTGGAACGACCTTTTGATAAGATGGTATCTGCAGGAGGCCCTCGCCTGCAGAGCACAGTGATCGACTGGGTATATAAGGGGTAAGAGTACCATTCAGGTATCCTAGTCCCAAGCTGTATAGGGGTACACCAAAACCAGCACCTTGAACTTGGCTCAGCAGCTGATCGGCAGCCAGTGCAATTCTTGCAGCTTAAGTGCCTCAAAGCATTTAAAAGTATAAGCAAGCATCATCTCTGTTTGAGAACCTGGGAACTTTAACAATGAGAGGAAGTAGCTATGCGGCACTAACAAAGTTGTCTGATTATTTAGAAAGGGGAACAAGGTTTTTAAAAGTTCTGTATACTGATCTTGAACTAGACTGGCCAGGAGGACTTCACGGGCATTCACTCCACCACATCAACACGCATTAACAATTTGCTGCCTGATTTACTCAGTAAACATCTATGTTGTCATCTGGAGATGAGCAATAAATTACTTCAACCACAGGGGGTGGGTTAGGCAGTGGAAAAATAGCATCAGCCTTTGACCTGACCATGACAGATGGTTTACAGACAATACATACGTTGCAACATCTTTGTTACAAGTAGCAACACTTGCAGCAACCTGACTGTTGATCCCAAAATAATGGGATCTACTGCCCAGATGTATGTGTTAGACCCCATGAGTGTCAGGCAAGGAGCCAGAATGCTGGCACAGATG
Source organism: Rhineura floridana (assembly GCF_030035675.1). NCBI lineage: Eukaryota > Metazoa > Chordata > Lepidosauria > Squamata > Rhineuridae > Rhineura > Rhineura floridana. The sequence continues at coordinate 48,186,709 of NC_084485.1, forward strand.
AGAGATTTGATGAGATGGACTGGATAAAACTAGATATGAGTTCACAGTCCATATGAACTTTGTGGCCATCCAGAAGTGACTTATTTTCAGTAATCATATTGTTAGTGATGCTTCCCTAAGATTTGTAGGGGTTTCCTCAACTCCTCTGCCTTAAGCAAGTAAAGGCAACAGACCTGCTACTCTGTATGGGACCTACCCAGATGTGCTTTGCTAGACGTCTCCGGGAACTGTTCAGGTAAATGTGAGTATCTTGTACATAATTTTAGTAGAGTGCAATTGAGTTTTAACTACCTTCTTACAATAAGATGGAGTTGTGCAGCTGGTTCTTTAGGCTTCACAGGGTGGGAGAGCCAGAGGAGGATATGGAGGAAGATGCTTCCTCTTCTACACAACTAGCATAGAAACCAAGGTGCATTTCAGGTGCAGGGTATTGTGATCCATCCCATACCCACCAGCTCACTCACTTGCCTGCATGGAATTCCTATGGTTTGTTTAATTACATTTATTTTTTATCCCACCCTCATCTCTCAAGACCTCTGGGTAGTGGACAACACCCAAAGCCATAAAATACAACTCTAAAATCTTAAATCACCATTAAAACATTATACACAGCAGAAAACTTCAATCACAGAACTCACATAACCATATTTTGGTGTTCTCCCTGTAATGTATTGTATGGATTACTGATTTTGTGGTCATGGGTGGGCTTGCTTTTTATCATTTTAATTGTGCTTTATATGCTGCAACCCACCCTGGGACTTTCTGGAGAAGGTTGTGTAAGTAAGAAAGTAAGTAATACAACATGCTGTCTCCCAAAAGCCTGAATTAATCAAAACGTCTTAAACTGGTATCAAAATATTGCCAGTGAGGAAATAATCAAACCTCCTAAGGCAGAGAGTTCCTACAGGGAAGGGTAATAGCTCAGGGATAGGGTATCTGCTTGGCATGCAGGAAGTGCCAGGTTCAATTCCTGGCATCTGAGTAGTCAATAAACTGCAAATTGAGGTTGATTGTAAGTAAAAAGTGATGCACACTGAGGCGAAAAAACAAAACAAAACCCTCTTAACTTCACATACATACTTCTGGGTTCTGAACCAGGAGTGACTAACCAGGAAAGAGATTCCAGAACGATGGTGGGTAGCTCAATGTAAATGTCAAATCAGTACGCAATGGCAGTGAAAGAGGCAAATTCCATGCTAGGGTTTAATTTACAGAAGAGATGAAAAATTGAACAGCCAGTATTGCAATATACATGGTGTGGACACATTTGGGATATTGTGCAGAGTTCTGATCACTCCATCTCAAAAAGGATACCATAGAGCTGCAAATGTTACAGAAAAGGGGAAACCAAATTGATCAAGGAGCTGAAGCACCTTTCCTGCAACAAACTGCTAAAACATTTGGAGCATCTTAATTTAGAAAAAAAAATAGCAGGAACATTATTATATTGTTTTATAAAATGAGGCATTGTGCAGGTCACCCAATGAAATGGATGCACCTTAGAAAAGACGGTTTGCACAACACATCATACAGAATTCATTGTCACAATATGTGTTTATGGCTTTAAAAGGGAGATTAGATCAATTATGGAGGAATGGTCTATCAATGGCTACTAGCCATGATATTATATTTTTATTATTAGCAGTAGTAATATCATCATATCATCAATTTATATCCTGCCTTTCCTCCCAAAGGAGCGCAGGTCAGCAAATGGAATATGCCATTGAATCCCAAAAGGAAGCAGGGCACAGTCAAAGACTCTTGCCTTCATGCTCTACTTGTGGTCTAACTGGGAGCAATTGGCTATCTGCTCTTGGAAAGAGGATGCTTTGATCCACGGGGCTCTTTTGATGTTCTTATGATGAACACCTGTGTAAAGCTTTAGCACACTTCAGAATGATGCTGTGTGTGGATAAGTGAGTTTTAGGGAAAGTGGCTTACAAACTCTCTCCCATGTTTTTATCCCTCAACACAGTGATTCCCATGACTCACAAAGTGTGGCGATTTGCATGTTACCATGGAGTCTGTTGCATGTCTCTTCTACAATAGATATTCCTCCTTGAGTCAGCAAGCCAAGTCTCCTGATATCGGGGGGGACAAAATCATTCTCAAGCGTAGCCTGCAGTGGTGCAGTCAGGTAATTTTAAACTCTGGAGTTAACATTCTTGGGTTGTAGCCAACTAAATTTTACTTAGAATAGACCCATTGGAATTAATGGACCTAAGGTAGTCATGTTCACTCATTGCAGTGGGTGTATTCTGAGTAGAACTAGCATTCATTACAACCCCTTACATCTCCCCCACACCACCCAGTTTTTAGATGGTAATGTGTTTTACTACACTTCCTTCAAAAGGTGATAAGCCCCCTGCTGTGATGTTTGAAGGCCCTCTTCATTCTGCTGAGTGGGACTGGTGGGCTACCATTGGCAGTGGAGGGGTACATGAAAAGGCCCTGTGTCTATTCCCACAACTCACTTCTTCTCTTGCACAAATGGCCACAATCACAGGTACATTTAGTTCATGGCTTTTTTTAGGGATTAACATAAGAAGACCTTGCTGGATCAGGCCAGTGTCCCATCTAGTCCTACATCCTGTTCTCGCAGTGACCATCCAGATGCTTATGGGAAGTCCACAAGCAAGACCTGAGTGCAGGAGTACTCTCCCCTTCTGCAGTTTCCAGCAACTGGTATTCAGAAGCTACTATGGAGGCAAAGCATAGCCACTATGGCTAGTAGCCATTGATAGCCTGATCCTCCATGAATTTGTCTAATCTTCTTTTAAAGCCATCCAAGTTGGTGGTCATCACTTCCTCTTGTGGGAGCGAATTCCACAGTTTAACTCTGCGTTGTGTGAAGAAGCACTTTATCGTGTCTGTCCTGAATATTCCAACATTCAGCTTCATTGGATGTCCACAAGTTCTAGTGTTATGACAGAAGGAAAAAAACTTTATTCACTTTCTCCATGCCACGCATAATTTTATACACTGCTATCATGTCAACTCTTATTCACCTTTTCTCCAAACTAAAAAGTCCCAAATGCTGCAACCTTTCTTCATAGGGGTGTCGCTTAATCATTGTGGTTGCCCGTTTCTGAACCTTGTCCAGCTCTACAATATCCTTTCTGAGGTGAGGCGAACAGAACTGTACACAGTATTCCAAATGCAGCCGCACCATAGATTTGTATTATTTATTTTTTTATTACATTTATATACCGCCCCATAGCCAAAGCTCTCTTAATTTACAACAATTAAAAACAATAAAAACACATACACAAATTTTAAAACACAATTGAAAACACAATTTAAAAACACATGCTAAAATGCCTGGCAGAAGAGGAAAGTCTTGACCTGGTGCTGAAAAGATAACACTGTTGGCGCCAGGTGCACCTCATCAGTAAAATCATTCCATAATTTGGGGGCCACCACTGAGAAGGCCCTCTCCCTTGTTGCCAGGCTCCCAGCTTCCCTCAGAATAGGCACCCGGAGGAGGGCCTTAGATGTTGAGCATAGTGTATGGGTGGGTTCATGTCGAGAGAGGCGGTCCATCAGGTATTGTGGTCCTAAGCCGTGTAAGGCTTTATAGGTTAAAACCAGCACCTTTAATCGAGCTTGGAAACACACAGGCAGCCAATCCAAGTGGGCCAAAATTGGTTTTATGTGTTCGAACCGTCTGGTCCCTTTTACCAATCTGGCCGCTGCATTTTGCACAAGCTGCAGCTTCCGAACCATCTTCAAAGGTAGCCCCAGGTAGAGCGTATTGCAGTAATCTAGCTTGTATAATGACATTAAATGTCTCACTCTAATAGTTACTCACACCAAAGCCAGAGATACATCTCCCTGGGCATTAAGGCAGCCCCCGTTGGATCACGTTTTAGACAGTCACCCCAACAGTGAGCCAGCAGTTTCACTGAAGAGCACTTTGATATCTAGTAAATACAGTCCGGCAGTTCCTTGTCTGACAGCTTTCTGCCTTTCAAGGCACTAGCATGGAAAAGCAGGGGGAGGGAGGGACTTGCTTTTCCCTTCCAGGACTGTCCCACCTCCCTGGGGCTGAGGCAAAGGAGTCCACTGAATGAGGCCTGTGTCCCAGGTGGTGGTGACTACCTCTGGGACTCAGGAGGACACCATTTTTCAGGCACAGCCTGTAGCTCACTATGCCTTCAACCAGCTTGCCAGCCAGGATACTAGTTCAGGCAAGCCTTCCCCCATTGCCAGCCTCCTTCAAACACTTTCTCTCCTGTCAGGCTTTTGCTCAAGAAGGACTTAAGGCATCCCCTCTGCCTTCCTCCTGAGTTCTGAAGCCTCAAGGTCAACAGCTGCATCTCATCCACCTTATCAGGCCACTGTGCAGAGAGGGGAAGCTGCCAGTGGAAACAGGTGGCTCTGATGTCAGCGGGGCAGTGAATCTGCTCCGAGTTTTAGTCTGAACTTTCAAGTGTTCAGTTCAGTGAACATAGGACTGCAGCTTGCTTTAACTGTGCTACAAGGTGCCTTACATTGCATGCTCTTGAGTTCCCTGCATTTCCAAACATCTCTCTGCAAGCTTCCTTGCTCACTCCCCCACACCCCACAAAAACTCCTTTCTGGAAAGCACTTATGGGCAGTAGAGCTTTTATGGGCCCTCAGGGCCATATATTCTCTCTCTCCTCACTTCTAGGACTTGTATCTGTGAAGCCATAGAACAGGAGTCAGCAGTCTGGGTCCTCCAGACGTTGTTTGACTGCAAATCTCATCAGCCCCAGCCAGCATGGTCAGTGGTCAGGAATGATGGGAGTTGTAGTCCAACATCTTCCACAAGGTGCCAATCTGCTACCAGGCCAAGTTCAAGGTTTTGGAACTAACATATGAGGCTCTATACAGCTCAGGGAATAAACAGAGGGTGGCTAGCATCCAAATGGGCAATCAAAAAGAGAAGGTCAAAGACCAAGATGCTGGAGAGTGGGAACTTTTATTTTTGATATATATACTAGTAGGTCATTGTGTTCTGCAGGGAAGTCTGTGCTTGAAATCCCTGAATTAGCTGAAGCTCACTCCACAGCAACTTGGTGCAGCGTGCAGGGCTGTTGGGGTGGTTGCCCCCTGCTCTGTGGAACACCATCCCTGTTATGACTGCAATTTCTGCAAACAATTGAAGTTTCTTTTCCCCCGGCAAGCTATTCTAGCTGGATGGGAGAAAAAAAAAATAGGGGTTTTTTGGATGTTTATTTGTATTCTTTTAAAACCTATCTTCAGAATTTTTTTGTATTGTTTTCATACTCATTTTTAGTTGTTTTAGTTATATGATTGTGAATTGCCTTGAAATGTATATGAATGGTGATTTATGTTATTATTAATAATAATATATAATAACCAGAATAAAACATGAAAAAGAATAATATAAGCAACACTTAGAGGGCCACAGGTTCTCCACCAAGGCTACAGAGTACTAAACAACTTGAAAAGGCTCTGTGTCTCTGGGTTTCATAGTGAGATCCCAGGGGATGGCAGCTGTATAACAGTAAGAGAACCTGCGTACGGAGAAAGAATAAAGTACACACTGTTTACAGGGGAGTGTTCTCCACGGGCAGTTGGCAGACACCTGCTGTCCCCTCCCCTCCCTGACTCACTGCTGGGAAAGAGCGCTGCTACTGCTGCTGCCGTGGTGGTCTTGCTTTGGATGATCACAGACAAGATGAAAACTCCACGCTGTCGCTACACTCGTCTGGTATGTACTCTGCAGTCCATGCTGTGGGGTTGGGGAAGGGTAGAGGAGGAAATTGCTGCAATGGGCAGGGCGATAACAAACGACTGTAAATGGCAAGGAACAAAGTGCAGTTCAACTAAACATTGGCAGAAACTTTCTAATGGTAAGAACTAACAGGGGAAGAGACTGCCTGTGGAGGTGGTAGGCTCTCTTACGCTGGAGGCTAGGTGGCCATCCGTCAGGGATGCTGTAGTTGCAGGATCTGCAATGCACAAGACCGACTAAACAAGAAGTTGGACTAGGTGACCTCCACTTCTAAAATTCTATGAAGTGAAATGTCAAGCCAGGCCCATTGCATGATGTCTCTCTCCCATCATTTGTGTCTTTCTGAAACCACCTGGCATCATGAAAGCCTGTTATAATTTAGCGCCATGGGGTTCCCAAGCACAAAGAGAATTGATCCTAATGAAAAAGGCAAAGAGGCAACCTCAAATCCAAATAGCTCAGAAATGTGAGAAATAGATCTAAATTCAACAGCCTATATTAAAAAAGAAAAAGAAATGCCAGGATTGGCACAGTCCAAATCTAAGAAAGAACCTGTAACGTAGGGAGATGATTTGACCTCATTTCAGAAGATAATTGTAAATGCAGTTAATGAACTATTGCCAAGTGAATGAACTCACTGTTGTGTAGTGATTTGTGTCTTGATGCATGACAAGTTACTTTATGTTAAATTAAGCGGACACGTCACACCTTGGTCCATGTACTATGCAGAATCTCCCTTCCTGCAAATATATTTGCAAAAACAACCCCAGTTCTAACATTAGGCAAAGTGAGGCAGCTGCCTCAGACAGCTGATTCTGGGTGTTAGAAAAGGGCAGAAAATGGTTATTTATTATTGTTGTGTTTTTATTGCCAGGGAGGGAGAGGTGCTTGTAGACCTTTCCATATCAGATACCAAAATAATTTGACAAGTCTTGGGTATTATGAACCTTGACTGGTGGTGGTGCTGGGGGGCGCCATGTACTGCTCTACTTAAGCAGCAAAATGTCTTGGGCCAGCCCTCGTTGGAATCCTTTCTACAACCATTTCTGTTATGTGAGAGTAGAGTGAGCCAGAACTTAGAATCATAGTTTTAACCTCACTACTAGTTCTGATGTGATTTTTTGCATCATGGCAAATATTGTTGTTGTTGTTGTCTTTATTTATACCCCGCCATTTTTCCAAAACTGGAACTCACGTCAGCTTCCAGATAAAAATACATATAATTAAAAAATACAAAATCTACATTAAAATAAAACTATTTCCAATATTAAAACCATACACACATATAGCTTAAAGAGTTCAAACTAGTTTAAAAATAATATAATAGACATTAGCAATGCAGCACCCTTCACGCCCTATCCTTAACAGCCTTCAATTCCAAAGGCTTGTTGGAATAAGAAGGGCTTTGCTTGTCGGCAGAAGGACTACAGGGAGGGGGTCATTCTTACCTCCCTACGAAGGGAATTCCAAAGCCTAGGGGCAGCCACCGAGAAGGCCCTCTCACGAGTCCCCACTAGTCATACTTGAGAAGATGTGGGTATTGAGAGAAGGGCCTCTCCTGAGGATCTCAGGGCCCGGGCAGGCTCATACAGGGAGATACGGTCTGATAAATAGCCTGGACCTAAGCCGTATAGGGTTTTATAGGTCATCACCAGCACTTTGAATTGTGTCCGGAAACAGACTGGCAACCAGTGGACCTTTTTTAACAGGGGGGTAGTATGCTCCCTGTAACCAGCCCCAGTTAACATTCTGGCTGCAGCACGTTGTACCAACTGAAGTTTCCGAACAGTCTTCAGAGGCAGCCCCATGTAGAGCATGTTACAGTAATCTAAACGGGATGTAACTAAGGCATGTGTCACCGTGGCCAGATCAGACGGCTCAAGGAACGGGAGCAGTTGGCGCACTAAACTGTGCAAAAGCACTCCTGGCCACTGCAGAAACCTGGGACTCCAAATTTAACGCTGAGTCCAGGAGCACACCCAAACTGCGAACCTGTGTCTTCAGGGGGAGTGTAACCCCGTCCAGCACAGGCTGTATCCCTATTCCCTGATTCGCCTTACGACTGACCAGGAGCACCTCTGTCTTGTCTGGATTAAGCTTCAATTTGTTCACCCTCATCCAATCCACCACTGACACCAGACATTGGTTTAAAACTGAGACAGCTTCCTTGGAATTAGGTGGAAAGGAGAAATAGAGTTGGGTGTAATCAGCATACTGATGGCACCGAACCCCAAACCCCCAGACAACCTCTCCCAGCGGTTTCATGTAGATGTTAAATAGCATAGGGGACAAAACTGAGCCCTGAGGGACCCTCCCAATGGCCAAGGAGTCGAACAGGAATCCCCCAGCACCACTTTCTGGGTTCGTCCAGATATTACCATAAGGATGCCAGTTTTTACTGATGCCACCACCATCCTCAGCAACTGACACCATGTTGCTGCTGCCTTCATCAGGATCAACTAACACGAGTAGTCATATATCTCCTGTGGAAGTGCAGAGTTTGCAATTTGCTTACACTAGTCTCACATAACAAAAAAAATGGTGGTTGAAACAATTCCAACTGGTGCTGGCTCAAGACATTCTGCCATATAGAATTAGTGATTCTCTTCTTCTTCAAAGTAAGTTTCTAGCTCTCTTGGCTGCAAAGATAGAGCCTGAGCAACAGTTGTTGAAATCTCCAAAGTGGGGCTGAACTGACGGATGGCACAGGTGGAGCTTCAGTAGCTCACATCTCTATGACTAGCAAAAGCAGAAACTATGCAAATAGATGCTGGCTCAGATGGGCCATGGGCCTGATCTAGCAGGCTTGGCTCTTCTAATGTTCTTAATAAGCAAGCACACAAAGAGATGGGGAAATACTGGTTTCATAATTCAGGGTTTGTTTGTTTTTAGTATAGAATATGTGTTATTGACGCTCAGAATGGATCACATGCACACCATATTTTTAAAGTGCATTTAACTGTCATGGCTTCCCCCAAAGTAACCTAGGAACTGTAGTTTACTCCTCAGACTGTAGTTTACTCCTCAGAGAGCTACAATTCCCAGCACCCTTCACCAAGTATAGGTCCCAGGATTCTTTGGGGAAAGCAATGTGTTTAAAGGTATGCCATGGATGTGACCTAGGCCTGTCTGTCTGTCTGTGCAGAGTATCATTCTTTCTATTTCAGATGTTTAGGCTGTCATTTCATACGTAGTCAAAATGGCACTACGCTTGCACTGGATAACTAGGGCAACAGCCAATCCTTGGCAGCATCATTCCACACTGTTTGTGTAACACGGATTTCATTGACTAGGGCTGCAATCCAATACATGTCTACTCAGAAGTAAGCTCCATTGGGTTCAATGGAACCTGCTCCCAGGTGTGTACTGGACTGCAGCCCAAGAGATTAAGTTAGTGGAAAAGAGTGACACGTTTAGCAGAGAACTTAGGTTACCATTGCCTTGACTGTGTATTTTCCCTTCAATCTCAAGTTTTGTTTTTAAGCTCAGCTCCTCAGGCTATTTGGTGGGCAGTTTTTAATATTCATACACTTGTGCAAATATATAAAAGTTCTCTTTTTTAAAAAAGTCAGATAGCTGTCAACACACAAAAATTAAAGGAAGATAGCAAGAATGTAGAATTCTTGCGACATTGGGTGGCATATTGCCACAACAAGGTTGGTGCAGCAGAGAAGGGAAAGTCTGTGGAAGCACAAGGGGAAGTTATCTTGATAAGGTGATGCAGTGGACAAAGAGCAATGCTGATACTGGGCTTTGTGGTTTTTACCCAATGCAGCTGCATTTTCATACGAAGACTGGTGCATTTCTGTTGTTATTTTGCCCAGGAACCTTCCTACCCTTTCAGTAGTCTAAAGCCGTATCTTTAGTCTGGTGATTCTCTTATCCAAATAGGGATAAAGTCAGTCTGCTCATCTTACAGCTTTATTTACAAAGCATACACTTTTGCTTATGTCCAAGAGCACATATGCACAGTACTGGGATCTTCTTGAGGCCTCTCTTCATATATGTTTCTAGAACAGTAGCTGGAGTGCACAAGCAGATACTTAGTGGTATGAGGCCATTACAGAGTGATTTTTCTAGCAGAGTGACTGCTTATTTGGAAGCTTTGACATAGCACAGACTCAGGGCATGATTGCAAGTCATCACATGTCAATGCAATTTTGTTCCAGGACACATCTCATTCTTGCCATAGGTCTGTGATACATCAAAGAGTTCAAGTGGCCAGTGACCTCACAAAAGGAGTTGGCCTATGGTAGATCTACCATGTACCTGATGGAGGCTCTTGCCTGCAAAATAATAACCACAGTCCACCACAGAATTGGGTTGAAATCAATGGCCTTAAGCAATTGGCCACAGCTTCTTAGTACTTGTACACTGCTTGTAAATACAGTGATTTACACATGGGTAAGATCATCATACTGTTATGACCCACAAATAGACTTGCATTATTTCCTGGACAGAAGTGACTTCTGTGTAGAACCTTGATAATACATGTAGCAGCCCTCAGATGTACCACTTGGTTGGTAATAAGGCTGGAAAGAAGACTCAGTCTTCCTGAGTGAAAAATCTCATTTGCAGCATTGAGTGGACAGAAAGCAACATTTATATAGCAAAGAGCAAACTTTCCTTTTACTATTGGGGCCTTAACAAAATGAAGAATCTTGATTGTAGGGTAGCTGACATATCTGAGGTGCTTTCTTTCTTGTCCCAAATATACACTAATAGAGCTTTAAATGAGGGATGGGGAACCTGTGGCCCTCCAGATGTTGTTAGACTAACATTTCCATTATCCCTGTCCATACTCTGTCTGGGGTTGATGGGTGCTGGAGTCAAACAACATCTGGAGGGCTACAGGTTCCCCATCTCTGCCTTAAATGAATCATGGTGGAAGACAATCTCTCTGCCCTTCCCTCTAGTCTTATGGGATTGCTGAAGGCTTCCTTTGAAGTGGAGGAGAAACTGATGGTCCTGAAATTAAAATATTGCTTTGTTATGGTCTACATATTACTACTATGCTATTAATTTTAGTACATTCACTTTGCTTCATCCATTTTTCTTTTTGGTTCTAATGTTCTTAGATGCTCTAATGATAGAACATCCAGCATAGTGAGGAAGATTCTGTGGGCTAAGCAGGGAGACTCAGTTAATGCATTGGTTGTTTTCTCATTTAACAATGTGTGTCCTTTCAACAGCCCAGCCTGCTGGAAGAAACCCTGTCTCCAGAACCTGAGGAGTCTGCTGAACCAGAGAACCCAGTCTGGTCAGGCATAGAATTTCATGAGCCTGTGCTAAATGGGCAAAGCAACATCATGCACTTTGAAGAAATCCAGAAGGTGAGCACCCTTCCAAGGCACTCTAAGTTTCCTTGAAGAACTATGGCTAGTTGGGGATGGGTTCCTACTGTGGCTCAGCAATTTTGCTGAATGGATGCTGCTATCATAGCAACTCCCCTGCCTGTGCCCCTTACCCTCATACACCACTTCCACAAATTGTCCTTTGCCAAAGCACACATTCTTTGTCAAAGAATTTCTGACCAACCAGATAAGCAAGTTTCTGGCAGGAAGGAAGCAGCCTTTGCCACCGGCTTAATATTCACTTTTGTGAATGGCAAAGGTTGTAAAGGGGACCAATGACTAGGGTGAATGGGATGTGACCTGAACTACCAAGAAGAGATACTGATGAGCAAGTGCAATAAGTTAAGGTTGGCTATATTTTATTCTAGAATCAATGGAGACCAAGTTCTTGGTTTTTCTACCTGGCCCACACAAAATCTAGACATATCACACAGTTTTTGACACTGAAAAGTGCTTCTTGACAATAAAATTAAAGCTCATTGCAGATTGATTCTGCTTTACCCTGCAGTGTGTCCATTTGAAAAGAAATATAATGATCCCAGCAATGTGTGTATTCACACCTGCCCAATGATGTTGTTGGTGGGTGTATACCAAGATCACAAGGGGTGGGTTTTCAAACACATATCAAGTAGCCACATGAACCCATCTGGATGGTAGGAACTACAATCAATCCAGACTGAAAGCAGCATGTTGGTGATGAGCATGAACAATTCCGTATTGAGAAAAACTTTATTTTTGCTCTATAAATGAGTTAGCCTTAGATAAGTTCAGGGCTTTTTTTGTGACTGTACTTACCAGTGTGGAATACCGGCACCTTTTTTATGCTGGCCATGCCAGTCATTTTGTGGCAGTACCCATAGTACTTTTATCAAGATATGAGGACCAGCACCTCATTTTTTTAAATAAAAAAGCACTCAATATGTTAAATAGGTATAAGGCAGAAATAGGGAACTTATGGCCCTCCAGATGTTGCTGGATTCCTATTAGCTCCAGCCAGGATGGATGGATGCTGGGAAGTGTAGTCCAATAAGATGTGGAGGGATCCCCACTCCTGTACTAATGAATAGATAGGGGGATGAGACCTTGTGTATATGGTATCTTTTAGCTTGCACCACACCTCCCTCTACGAGTGACTGGACACCCATGGAACCTCATCTACTGTACAGCAAGAGATGGATTTAGCCTGAAGACTATGTACCGAAGCATGAGCGACTTGGCTTCTCCTGTGTTGTTGATCATCAGAGACACAGAAGGCCAGGTAAGCAAGAGTAGCTTATCCTCAAAAGGATAGCAAATCACAATTGTTACCCCTGCAAGGGTGATGATAGCAGGAAAGGAGAGCTGTAACTATCCCACAGAACACTGTTTGTACTGCTAGAGAAATTAAGTTTACAGAGATTCAATAATATTCAACAGAGTCCTCCAGAAGTCTTCCTTGCTAGGGAGGGAGCCTCTGGGGTATTCATAGTCTCACATGGTATCTTCAGAAGATGTGCAAATACAGCTTTTGGTCATTATGTTGTTACACTGGCCACACTTCTCTAGTTCATGAGTGCAGGTTTCCTTTGAGAGGAGTCACTGGAGACTGGTGGTATGTATTATTTGAGTTTATAAATATACAGGTTCAGCATAGGTGGAGGCACTCAGTTTAAATCACTCTGACAGACAGCCAAATCCACTGCCCCATATCAGATCTCGAGAAGGAGACAGCCAGTACTCCAGAATGCTTCCAGGGCCCCAAATTCAGCTCCTTTCTGCTTTCTCTGTGTCTTTCTCAAAAATTGCCAGTTCAGTTTTTCACGGAATTTGATTACACCTTGGGTGGGGTAGGAGGAGGAGAAATGCCTGTCCTCTCTGAAGGCCTTCCAGAAATTTTCTAGCCAGTCATAAAACACCAATTGGCCATTTAACTGGCACTCTCCTTAGTAAAAGGAAGTTACAGACCGTATCAGCCAGCAGAATTGACCACCTTAGCAGTCATTTTGGCTCCATCGACCCTCTCCTATCCAAACTCACAATATATTTAGCACAGTACTTTCATCATTAAATAATAATTTACTAATTTGACTACACCAGTGATTGCTGGTGCCCATGGGGACAGCAGGGCAGAAGGGAGGGAGACCAACAGTAAGTGGAGGCAGAGCCAATGACAGGCAGAGCCAATAAATTCTAGTTTTGTCCCCATCCTCCTTCCTGCCAAGTTCTACAAGGACAACACTGAGACTAAGGATGAGGAAGAAGACAGACAGGGCCACCTTTTGGACTGATTGAAAGAAGACAGGGAGGTGAGAGCTCATTGAGGGCAGAATGAGGCTGTCAGGGTGGGACTCCACCCATTTCAAATAGATTCCCCAAGGCTGAGGTCTGTCCTTGTCTCTGCTAAGCAGAACAGCCATATATTTACAAATATGTAGCTGCCTGCCTGAAATCTTGGAATGACATTGGGGGTTTTGGGATTTTTATTGTGTATAATTTTATTATATATGTGTTTGATTTTATTGTAAGCTGCCCCGAGTGCACTATTATAGGGTAGAAGGGCGGGATAGAAATATTTTAAATAAATAAATAAATTTTACTGTAGTAAAGAACCCCTAGGTTTGAACTGTATGGGGATTGTGCCAAGGAAAATAGCAATTTAATGTGTGGAAGATCAAACATAACCAGTTCACTCTCTGTTCTAAATGGCCTTCCTGCACTTGCAACACACCTCTCTCTTGCATCCTTTTCAGATATTTGGGGCCTTTTCTTCTACAGCCATCCATGTTAGCAGCTGCTTCTATGGCAATGGAGAAACATTTCTCTTCTCCTTCACCCCACAACTAAAGGTGATTGAAGTGACATCGTCTTCCAAGTATGGGGGTTACTGGTGTGTGTTCATAGTACCAGAAGTTAAGAGTTCTACAAATATTGCCTGCTAATAATTTGCCATGGGTGTAAAGTAGGAGTACATTCCACTGAACTCAATGAGCCTTGCTTGAGTATACATGCTTCAGACAATTACCCTATTAGGGAACTTGTGTATGCCTTACACCTCCTTTGCATTGGTTCTCATCTTACTCCCAAGAATTCATATTTTACAGGTCTATAAGCATTTAAGGTATATATAAGGGGTAATGGTACAGTGTTCACTCAGCTGCCAACTGAACCATGATATAAAGAGCTTCAAGTAAGCCCTGGAAAACAAAGTAATGATTGTTTTCTTTAGCTGTACAGCTGTGCCTCTCATTCCCAAGATGCTTCACACAACCATGTTTTTCCCCTTACTCCCCAGGTATTTAAATGGACAGGTAAAAACACCTTCTTCATGAAAGGAGATGCGGACTCCCTAGCAATTGGCGGAGGCAGGTGTGTGGCTGTGAAAGACGGCAGGGCATGGGGAAATGAATTTGTTGTGAAGGAAAGGGGTGCTGCAATGCCATCCCAAACAGATACTCCATCTCATCATTATTATTTTTGAGCCAGGGCCCCATCACTGCATAAACTAGAGGAGCATTTCGCCCACTAAGCAACCCTATGCCAAGATTTCCCACCAAGGAAGTGCCCATAAGAGCACCAACTGCACGTTCCTTTGTTTCCATATTTGTGTTCACTTCCAGTAATCTCTCATAGATTGCAAATGACTTTTATAGACTGCAAGTGACATACACCCTTGCTGCTGACCAACATAGGAAGCTGCCTTGGACAGTCAGACCATTGGTTCATCTAGCTCAGTTTTGTCTAGTCACTGAGTGGTAGTGGCTCTCCAGGATTTCTGGCAAAAGGCTTCCCCACCTTCTCCTGCAAGTACCAGGGATTAAACCTAGGACCTTTTGCATGCAAAGCAGATGTTCTACCACTAAGCCTGTTGGTACAAATAAAAATAAATACATACCATTCATCTGGAGCAAGTTAGCTCTGAGAATGTGAGCCACGTTTGAAAAGGTTTGTTTTAGAAATTTGATCTCTTTCGGTGGTATTCAACTAACTTGTCCACTCAGCACAAGGATTACTGCTAGCACAACTGGACTTCCCCCCCTCCCTTTCCACGGATCTGCTCCAGAGAGTTGGGGGAACCCCAGAACAGATTTAGGAGATGCATGAGGGTTGGAGGGGGGGGGAGTCCTCTTGTGATGTTGGTAGTCCCTGTGCACTGCTGATGGGACCGTGACTTAGCACTGTGTGGAACACAACCCATATTTATCATTATTGCACTCTCTCACACACAATTATTTCTAAGTATTACATCAAACTGAAGAGTGCAATCTCCTGTACTTCTTTCCTTTCTTCAATCACTATTTTTGACATTCTAGTTCTATGAAGACATGGTATTTTTTTTCTGTGTCTTTTGAGTGGACATAGCTGCCTATTTTTGGTGTGCATTATCACCCTGTCCTGAGTCAGGACTTCCCATCTTCCAGCGGTACTTTCTAACTAGCATGTTGTGCACACACATGTTGGGAGACTGCTAACTGTTGCAGCGGAAAACTAGTCAGGTTGTATATAGTTCCAAAGCATTCAAATGTATATAGAAAGGGTTCCCAGAAATGCAAACTGACTGCGCCTATTTGAACAGTAGCAAAAAGTGATAGGTGGACAAGACACCAAACAGGCTCATTATAAAGCCTTTCAGAACAGGGGAAGGGATCTGAGTAGAAAGGAAGCAAACAGCCATCTAATCTAGCCCCCAGCACACGGTAGCACCATTCACCATCCCTTCTTTGATTGACCTAGGCAGTAGAAAGCAGGTGCACATGTGAGATACCTGCAGAGCACATTGCTCCTGATTTTTTAAAAATGACCCAAACAATTAGAAACTTCTCATGTCCCTCATGCTGTAGAATATTTATCCCATATATTGTTTTTTCACTTATTTGCAGTGGCAAATTTGGACTGTGGCTAGATGGAGACCTGAACCATGGAGGAAGCCAGCCCTGTGAGACATTCAACAATGAGACATTATCCCCCAAAGAAGAGTTCCTCATCAGAGATCTGGAAGTCTGGGCACTTTCTTAACCCAAAGAAGAAAGGGGGGGGAAACAAAGTTCCCTTCTGTGTGGACATTGCAAGTGCCATGGGAATAGGGATTGGCCAGTACTTCTGCTACAGCAGCTTCTCAAATCCCCTTCAATGAGCATAAACCTGCTGTAGACTCCCTCTGTCTCCATAGATTGGTAGGGAGGGAAAAGATGCTGGACTGACCTAACAATTCTCTCATATCCTCTCCCAAAAAAACCCTACCCCTTCCTCACATTAGTAATTTTGCTCCTCAACTATTCTACTCTTAGAAAGAGGAGCAGAGAATTTCCTGTTAGTTAAGCTTGCCCTTGGTATTACTGTACTTCAGGGCATATGAAGTTCTTGCTAACAGTCAGATTAGGAACTGGTAAGCTATGCAAGTACTGGCTGCTGCTTATCAGTGAAGGAGCTCACAAGGGAAGTGCTCTTGCCAAGTTGCAGATCAGGCTACTGACAGACCTGTAAGTAAGCCCCTTACTGTCCTCTAAATTCTCACAGCTCTTGCTAGGAGTAGAATGTTAAATTACTTTAGGTATTAGAAAGTGAAAACTTTGAGGATGGTTTCAAAGCAGTGCCTCCCTGTATGGTTGCGAGAAGGCACATCCCTTTGGCACTTAGCCCAAGTGTTAAAGTTGAGCACTGAATCACTTAGAACAAGTTCACCACAGATGGATACAGCCACACAGTCATCTCTTTGCTATTACTCTTTGCTCACATCACCTGACAACTTAGGCATGGAAAGCTTCCCACAAGACTAATCTTAGCTTCCTGAGTACAGTTCTACTGATGACATTCAACTCCACTTCAGAATAGGCATTTTGCAGGGTTAAAAAAAATATTTCAGCATACTAAGAGATAGTTTCCCTTCATATTGGTGTTTTACATATACAAACAAAAGTTGTTTGAGCAGTAACCAGTCTATTTTTCCTCATTACACATAGATTAGGCAAGACTTTTTAGATCATTGTTCTTCTATTGCAAATGTACAGTTATTTATTCAGTGTTTATGGGGAAATTTAAATCTTTCCCTTTTCGGGGGGGGGCACAGAGAGTAACATTTTTCTAACACTTTATGCCCAATATTTTGTTTTTGGATAATGAAATCAGCCACATGTATTAGCCAACATATTTTCAAATGGAATGTGTGCAGGTATCACAGACACCAATTGGTTATTGCACGGCATTGGATGTGACATCAACAGATGACATTACAGTCCCCCTCCCTGGCTTCATTTTGTAAATGTTTGTAAACTTTTTTGAAGAGGCCGAATGCTTCCTGCTATAATATTCCAGCATGGGAGCACTCAGCACCTTTTCAAATATATTACTATTATTACATTTATATCTCACCCTTCCTCCCACTAGGAGCCCAGGGCAGCCAACAAAAACACTAAAAACACTATGAAACATAATAAAAACAGATAATAAAATATATTAAAACAAAACATATTTAAAAACATCTTTTTAAAAAAAGCTTTAAAAACATCTTAAAAAGCAATTCCAACACAGATGCAGACTGGAATAAGATCTCTACTTAAAAGGCTTGTTGTAAGAGGAAGGTCTTCAGTAGGAGCTGAAAAGATAACAGAGATGGCACCTGTCCAATATTTTTAAGGGGAAGAAATTACAAAGGGTAGGTGCCACTACACTACACAACACTAGTACAGTGAGCACAGTTGGATGAATAATCAGGAAGTGAAAGCTGCATCACACACCCCAGGCACTGCCAAGAAAAGGCTGTCCCTCAAAACTCTGCTTGAACAAGAAGACTTGTGAGAGAAGCCACAAAGAGGCCAACAATCACTTGGAAGGAGTTACAGAGTTCAGTGGCTGGAAGTGGAACAATGGTGCACCAGTCAACCATATCAAGAGATCTACATAACACTGGCCAGTATTGAAGGGTGGCAAGGAAGCTGTTACTCAAAACGGGCCATCCAAAAGCATGTCTGGAGTTTGCCAGAAAGCTTGAGTGCCCCAGCTGTGATGTGGGAAAAGGTTTTGTGGTCAGATTAGACCAAGCTAGAGCCTTTTGGCCAAAACTCAGAGTGCTATGTGTGGTGCAAACCTAACACTGCCCATGCCTCAAGACACGCTATCCCTACAGTGAAGTATGGTGATGGCAGCATCATGCTGTGGGGATACTTCTCATCAGCAGGGACTGGGCATCTTGTTAAAATTGAAGGAAGAATGGATGAAGCAAAATACAGGGAAATACTGCAAGAGAACCTGTGGTGCTCTTTGAAAATTGCGGTCTATAAGCCATGTCCAACCAACCTGAATGACCTGGAGCAACTCTGCCAAGAAGAATGGGCCAAAATCCCTCCGACAGTGTGCGCAAAGCTGGTACATACCTACCCCAAAAGACTTAAACCTGTTATTGCAATGAAAAATGGCGCTACCAAATATTAATGTGTGTGGGTTGAATACTTATGCAAGCAACGTTTGTTTTTTGTTTCTTACAAACGTTTTCCAACATAAAACCAAATGTCAGCTTACAATAATTGATTCTGAGCTTCAGTGTTTCAAAATAAAATACACAGAACAAAATTACAATGTACCATTTGTAATTCAGTAATATGAGAGCATCGGTCAGGGGTCTGATTACTTTTGCAAAGCACTGTAGTTTATTTCAGATGTGTTGACACATGCATGCTCAGTGACCAAGACATCAAATGACAGTTTGCATGTGTTAAACAGCCATCACAGATAACTCACAGACAGCTTAATCAGCTCAGGCATACTGCTTTTCAATTTATTTCACAAAATTATTTAAATACCACCCTCTTATAAAATATCAGCGCAGTATACAGCAATATAAATAAAAGCAGTACAACACAATCATTAAAATAACTGACTACTATAAAATATATTTTTAAACAACTGCATAGGCATGTCAGCATAAAAAAGTCTTCAAGAGGTGTCTTAAAGTTGAAAGTGAGGATGTCTGTCAAATCTCAGCTGAAGGCATTCCACAGCATGGGACTGATGATACTAAATGTCCTTCTGGTTGAGGCCAGTCGAGCCTCCGTAACAACAGTGCTCCTCCAGATGATCTCTGATCGAGAGTTAGGATATAAGGGGTCATACAGTCCTTAAAGTATCCTGGATCTAAGTTGTTCACTGATTTTGTGTTTATGAACAGAAGAACTTTGAACCTGGCCTGATAGCATATGGACAGCCAGTGTAAAGGTTTTAATGGAGGTGTCATATGCTGTCAGCTATCTGCCCCATCAGCAGTCTAGCTGCACTAGCCAGTGTTTCCAAACCAAGCCCAAGGGCAGTCCCACATGAGGCGCATTGCAGTAATCCAATCTTGAGGTTACCAATACATGGACTATAGTGGGCAAGTTATCCTGATCCATATATGGCTGTAGCTGGCATACCAGATGGTGGTAAAAGGCACTCCTAGCCACAGAAGTAACTCGGGTCTCTAATAACAGATATGTATTCCAGAAAACCCCCAGCTTAGAGGACGTGCAACTTACCTATACTAAGCATTGTATATGTGCATATAAATCGGCTCTCTTTTATGTGCATCGTTTGAGAACTTTTCATATTAGTTCTAGAAACTGCATTTTCCCCTTTAAGGGCAGGAGTGTGTATCTCAGGAAAAAACCAGAAGGGGGCAGCACATGTGCTATCTCCCTGCAGCAAGGCCCTATGTCTATTTCACAAGGACAGGATATTCTGATTGCTCTGATCCAGCATAAGAAACACAACACTTTAAAACCCACTAGAGGTTGGCGATTTTAGCAAGCTCTGGGAAATGATGGGTAGGATCCCGTGGCTAGATAGACTAAAGAAAAAAGGAGCCCAAGAAGCGTGGGAGTTCATGAAGAACATATTACAAAAAGTGCAATCGCAAACAATTCCAAAGAGAAAGAAAAACGGAAGACATTGGAAAAAGCCAATGTGGCTACACGGAAGACTGGTGGAGGAGGTAAAAATAAAAAAGAACATGTATAAAGAATGGAAGGAAGGACGCATCACCAAGGAAGAGTACCGATGAGCGGCTCGGGCTTGCAGGAATAGCGTAAGGAAAGCTAAAACCCAGAATGAGCTGGGGCTGGCGAGGGAAGCGAGGAACAACAAAAAGGGGTTTTTCATTTATGTTCGAAGCAAGAGAAAGGCCAAGGAAACGGTGGGACTGCTGCTCAATGAGGATAATGTTGACAGATAACAAGGAAAAAGCAGAACTGCTCAACGCCTATTTTGCCTCCGTTTTCTCCCAAAAAGGGAACAGTGTGCAACCTTGCATCGGTAGCAGTAAGGGGTCGGGATTGCAGTTCAAGGTTGATAAGGAAATAGTCAGGAAATACCTAGTTAACCTAAATGAGTTCAAATCTCCAGGACCTGATGAACTGCATCCCAGAGTATTGAAGGAACTTGCTGATGTACTCTCGGAACCTCTTGCCATCATCTTTGAGAAATCATGGAGAACGGGAGAGGTGCCGGAGGATTGGAGACGGGCAAACGTTGTCCTGCTCTTTAAAAAGGGTAAAAAAGAAGATCTGGGGAATTACAGGCTGGTCAGTCTGACTTCAATACCGGGAAAGATATTAGAACAGATAATAAAAGAGTCCATTGGCAACTATCTAGATGACAATGCTGTGATTAGTAGGAGCCAGCATGGGTTTGTCAAGAAAAAATCCTTTCAAACTAATCTCATCTCTTTTTTTGATCGGGTCACTAGCTTAGTAGATGGTGGAAATGCTGTAGATGTCATCTATCTAGATTTCAGCAAAGCGTTTGACAAAGTCCCCCACGACCTTTTGATTAGCAAACTGGTCAAATGCGGACTAGATGGAAATACTGTCAGGTGGATTCACAACTGGTTGGAAAACCGTACTCAAAGAGTGGTCGTCGGTGGCTCTGCTTCGGACTGGAAGGAGGTTTCGAGTGGAGTGCCACAGGGTTCTGTCATGGGGCCGATACTCTTCAACATTTTTATCAATGACTTGGATGATGGGGTGGAGAGAAGCCTTATGAAGTTTGCGGATGATACGAAACTGGGAGGGATAGCTAACACAATGGAAGACAGGAATAAAATCCAAAGGGACCTGGATAGACTAGAAAATTGGGCTGAAATTAATAAAATGAAATTCAATAAAGACAAATGCAAGATTCTGCATTTGGGCCGCAAAAACAAAATGCACGGGTACAGGATGGGAAATACCCGGCTTAGCAGTAGTGCGTGTGAGAAGGACCTTGGAATTGTAGTGGATCGCAAGTTGAACATGACCCAGCAGTGTGATGCTGCGGCAAAAAAGGCAAACGCGGTTTTGGGATGCATAAACAGAGCTATAGTTTCCAGGTCGAGGGAAGTAATAGTCCCACTATATTCTGCATTAGTCAGGCCTCATCTGGAATACTGCGTTCAGTTCTGGGCGCCTCATTTTAAGAAAGATATAGACAAGTTGGAGCGGGTTCAGAAGAGGGCGACGAGGATGATAGCCGGTATGGAGAACAAGTCTTATGAGGAAAGGTTGAAGGAATTTGGCATGTTCAGTCTGGTGAAGAGAAGGCTGAGGGTTGACATGATTGCACTCTTTCAAGTACCTGAAGGGCTGTCACATAGAGGAAGGTACAGATTTGTTCTCTGCTGCCCCAGAGGGTAGGACTAGGTCTAATGGTTTTAAGTTGCAGGAGCATAGATTCAGATTGGACATTAGAAGGAACTTTTTGACAGTAAGGGCGGTTCGGCAATGGAACCGACTGCCTAGGGAGGTGGTGGGATCCCCTTCGCTGGATGTCTTCAAGCAGAGGCTGGACAGCTATCTGCGGGAAATGCTCTAGCTGTGGATTTCCTGCTGTAAGCAGGGGGTTGGACTCGATGGCCTACAAGGCCCCTTCCAACTCTATGATTCTAGATCATCTAGAGAAACCTGCTTATCAGCTCATCAGGGAAGGTTGGAGAATAACGCGACCATCAGGCACAAATGCTCTGGAAGATTTCATCATCAGAAAGCCCTCTGATTGGCTAATCAAATCCTGGCTATTGGTGGGCTTTTCCCAATAAGATTCTGAGTCTTTGTTCCCCAATGTTCTTTGGTGTCACCTGATGTTAGGGTTCCATCTTCCCATTGCTATCCAGGCTATATATCTCTGGGGGAGATGCGGAACCATGAAGTTACACTGCCTGTCTTCCTATTATGTGCGAGTATAGAATAGGCTAGACAGGTCATTTTTGTCCTGTACTTGAACTCTCTGTATTTTTGTATTTTAACTAACCCTTGGGGTGTTTGGTTTAAGTAATTATTTTGCTGATATTTTTGCACTTATTTTATTTTAATAAAGACTGTCTCTTATTTACAGTGTGAATTCATTGCAGAGGGAATTTGGCTCAGAGACCAGCACCGTGGCCAATTAGCCAAAGACTACCATATAACTGGGTATTTTGCCTTAAGGCTCCAAGACAAGGAGTGCATCTTTGGCTCTTATCTTTTAGAATCCTGGACAGGTCTATTTCTGGCACTTTGGGTTTCCCCTTGGCCCAGAATGGGTGACCAGGTTTGAGGGGTGGTGGCAGTCTACCTACCTTACAGGGTTGGCATTGGTTTAATTCAGCCTTGGTAAGGGAGGCACGGGTTGTGCCTGGCCAGGATCAATTGCCCTGGGCTTGGGAGCTGACCCCCTGGCGAGAGTTCTTTACAGCCCGAGATAATCTTTACATGTCATAGAACACCATTTCACAGTAAGACCAAATTTCTCTCGTTCATGTAAAATGATCTCAGGTGGGACATACCACAGCTGACCTATGTAGGGCAGGAACAAAAGTAAACTGGATGGTCTAGTGGCCTGGCAAAACATGTTGCAGTACCCTTCTCCCAAAGGCCCCTGAGCCTCAACATAGATGCTTATTTTATAATGCTCAATGAATGTATGGGGAGTAGCCCATGTGGCTGCCCTATAAAACTCATGAAGAGAAGCATTTAGCGAAAATGCACTGAAGTTGCCTTTGCCCTAGTGGAGTGTGTCACAATCTTAGGAGGAGGAGTGAGATTCAAAGAAGTATAAGCTAATGCTATACAAGCATTAAGCCACCTTGAAAGTGTGGATGTGGATACTTTCTTCCCCAAACAAGGGGGATGAATGGAGACATACAAGACATCAGGTTGGTGAAAGGACTTTGTCCTGGATATGTAGACTTTTAGAGCCCTACAACATCCATCTAGTGCCTGGCTCTTTCAGTTGGATGGACAAGGGCTGGACAGGGGCTGGATAGAAAGAAGAAAAAATAAGCTCTTGTTGACAGTGAAAGGAAGACAAATACTTAGGGTGGAAGGGATAGTATGGAGTACCACCCTGTTCTTATGTTTGTCTACAGACAGAATGCTAAGTTCAGAAATCCTGGAAGCAGAAGTTTGCCAAGAAACAGAACTTTGAAATACAGAAGCTAAAGAGACAAAGATTTCAGAGGTTCAAAAGGAGGTCTTGAAGGTAAATCCCAGGTCAGGAAGCAATGCTGAACTGGTGGTGCTGAGACAGTGGCTCACTGCAAGAAGCATTTCAAGTATGGATTACACCCCAAGGTCTTCTCAGGAGTCCTGGATTGGGTAGAAGACAAGGAAGATGCCAGAGTATGTTGAGTCAGAGGCCCAACAATGGTCCATCATGTAGGAAGGATAAGACTTCATTAATGCCCACTTTCCTGGGAAGTAAGCATTTCTTTGAGCACCAAGCCAAAAATACCTTCCCAGTACATATGTAAAGTTGCTTGGTGGAAGGATGTGTGGAAGCCATCATGGTGTCCACAACTGACCGAGATAGGCCTGCCTTCAGGAATCATTTCCTCTGAAATGCCACACATGAAGATCCAACCAGGCTGGGTCCAGATGACATAGACAGTCCTGGGATAACAGATCCATCCTGAGAGGCAGCTGCTATATGGCAGCAGTCATGAGACTGAGAATCTCACAGAACCATGGTCTCAATGGCCAGTATGGAGCCACCAGAAAAACTGCTGCTCCCTTGCTTGGATTTTCTTGAGAACTCCAAGAAGAGGTATTGAAGGGGATGCATTTAAGAGTCTTGAAGGTCAAGGGGAGATAAGAGCATCTATTGCTTCTGCTGAGGGAACAGCATAGTGAGAGAAAATCCTCCTGACCTGATTATTTAGATGACGGGCAAAGAGATCCACACAAACTCTTCTGAAATGAACCACAATGGCCTTGAACATGTCTGGATGAGGTTTCCACTCCCTGTGCTGGACTTCTTCTTGACTTAGCCAATCTGCCTGGTCGTATTCCTCCCCTTTTAAGTGTTCCATCATGAGAGACTCTAGGTGACCTGCCTAATGGAGTAAGGTGGAGGTTACCGCCTGCAGCTAGTTACTTTGTGCCCTCCCTCAATTCACAGTAGCTGTCCATCTGTTCTGACAAGAACTGCCTGAAGGGGTCTCAAAATTGCAAAGTACTGCAGAGCAAGATGGATTGCTAAAAGCTCCAACAGGTTGATAGACAGGAGGAACTCCTCTGGCGACCATACCTGAGTCATCTGCCCCTCGCTTTTGCCCCCCAACCCATCAGGCTGGCATCTGATATGATTGTACAGCGAGGATCCCTCAGTGGCAGTATTCCTGTAGAAGATTTGTCCTTCTACAACCACCAAAGCAGAGACTGACAAACTGAGCAAGACAGTATCACCTGAAGGTGATCTCTGTATGCTATCCTGTGCTGGAAATGTAGTAGTGCTCATTGCAAGGAACAGGTGTGTTGCATTGCCCATGGAGTTAGCTGGATCTCTGAGACCAGGAGACCTAGGATTCCCAAGAGCTTCATGAGATCCACTGATGGAAGGGATAGGAGAGAATGAATGGCTAGCTGAATCTTAACAATTTGTTCTGGAGACTAAGACTCCATTCCATGTTCTGGAGACAAAGACACCATTCCAAGTTCCGTTGTCTAGCATGGCCTCAAGATGTTCGATCCACCAAGAGGGACAAATACGACTTTTCTCTTGATTAATGAGGAACCCATGATACTTGAGTCATGCCAGCATGACATGGAGATCCTCCCATGAGGGAAGGAGACCAAATTAAGAGGTTGTTAAGATAAGGATATGTGAATACTCTGTAGCCTGAGGTGGGCCACCAGAGTGACCACAATCTCCATGAACCCCCTAGGATCCAACAAGACTGAAGGGCATGGCCTTGTACTGAAAATGGAGATAGTTTACTGCAAACCTCAGATAACGTCTGTTGGCATGGAAAACAGGAACATGTAAATAGGCCTCCTTGAGGTCTATTCAGGAAAGGAAATCCCCACCTCATGCCTCCTTAAAAGAAAGGAACATCTCCAGGCGAAACTGGCAATATCAAATGTAATCACTGAGATGTTTCAAGTCCAATACTGCCCTGAAGGAGCCATCTTTCTTGGGCACTATAAAGAAAATAGTATAGATGCCTAAGAACCTCTCCCTGGGAGGGACAGGTTCTATCATAGATGTTGAATGGCAACCACAACCCTGGCCTTCTTGACTGGATTGGAAGAGGAGATGGGAGAAATTTTTGTGGGTAAGGATAGAATTCCAGAGGCCCTGCCTCAAGAGTCTGCAGCACCTAACCATCTGAGGCAATTGCTTGCCACCTGTCCAACAAGACCTGCAGACAACCTATTAGGGGAATGGGAACGTCAGAACCCATGCTTGTTGCTCCACGATTGGGCTCCTGATCCAACCTTGCCACAGTACTGATGCTGACCTATTGTTAGTGCATTGTCAACTCCAAATGGATGAGTGAACTGAACATCTTAAGGTCTTGTGCCAAAAAGGATTGGCTAGCTATATATGGGTGAAATGATCTCTGAAAAGAACATTTATCCTCTTTCCTCTTAGTAGGTAGCATTATTTTCTTCTTGTCTCTGGGCTCCACCAGTAACTTCTCAAAGGCCATGTCTCCAAATAACTTACCCCCAACATAAGGCTCAGGGGCCAAGTGGATATGAGCTGCAATATCTGCCTCCGTGACATCCATCTTAAAGCTGGTGTTAATACATTGGAAGTTGTCTCCAAAGTCTCCCTGCCCACAGATTAAAAAGGAAGCAAGGTTTTATGTTGGAAAATGTAAGAAACATAAAAAACAAACATGTTGCTTCCATAAGTATTCAACCCACACACATTAGTATTTGGTAGAGCCAGCTTTCACTGCAATAACAGGTTTAAGTCTTTTGGGGTAGGTATGTACCAGCTTTGCACAGAGTGTTGGAGGGATTTTGGCCCATTCTTCTTGGCAGAGTTGCTCCAGGTAGTTCAGGTTGGTTGGATGCCGCTTGTGGACTGCAATTTTCAAAGAGCGCCACAGATTCTCAATGGGATTGAGATCAGGACTTTGACTGGGCCACTACAGGACATTTACTTTTTTGTTCTTGAGCCACTCCAATGTTGCTTTGGCCTTGTGCTTGGGATCAGTCCTGCTGAAAAGTGAATTTCCTCCCAAACTTCATTTTTTTAGTGGACTAAAGCAGGTTCTCTTGCAGCATTTCCCTGTATTTGGCTCCATCCATTCTTCCTTCAATTTTAACAAGATGCCCAGTCCCTGCTGATGAGAAGCATCCCCACAGCCTGATGCTGCCATCACCATACTTCACTGTAGGGATAGCGTGTCTTGAGGCATGGGCAGTGTTAAGTTTGTG
Source organism: Rhineura floridana (assembly GCF_030035675.1). Classification (NCBI taxonomy): domain Eukaryota; kingdom Metazoa; phylum Chordata; class Lepidosauria; order Squamata; family Rhineuridae; genus Rhineura; species Rhineura floridana. Next base: position 48,213,414 of record NC_084485.1, read on the forward strand.
CCGCACACAGCACTCTGAGTTTTGGCCAAAAGGCTCTAGCTTGGTCTCATCTGACCACAAAACCTTTTCCCACATCACAGCTGGGGCACTCATGCTTTCTGGCAGACTCCAGATGTGCTTTCGGATGGTCCATTTTAAGTAACAGCTTCTTTCTTGCCACTATCCCATACTGGCCAGTGTTATGTAGATCTCTTGATATGGTTGACTGGTGCACCATTGCTCCACTTCCAGCCACTGAACTCTGTAGCTCCTTCCAAGTGATTGTTGGCCTCTCTGTGGCTTCTCTCACAAGTCTCCTCCTTGTTCGAGCACTGAGTTTTGAGTGACAGCCTTTTCTTCGCAGTGCCTGGGGTGTGTGATGCAGCTTTCACTTCCTGATTGATCCCACTGTGCTCACTGGGATATCCAAACACTTAGGTATTATTTTGTACTCTTTTCCTATTGTATGCAATTGTATTACATTATCTCTCACTTGTGGAGAATGCTCTTCATTTTCCTTCAGATCCACAGCCTGACCTACGATCCTTTATATATATATAAACAGAAGAATGCAGGGAGAATTAAAGCAAGCCAAAAAAGTAGAAGCAACATTGATAAAAACAACAAAATACAGGACTGAATCAGTTTGTAGGTGAGCAGAGAGTGCAAAACCAACCACACTTGGTGAAGGCAGAAAAGAACTGATCCCTGTTGGTGAGAAGACTCTGTAAAATTGATCAGCGTCTTTTCTGCCTTCAACCATAATCATGTCCCATCTGAGATCATTTTATATTCATGGGACGAAGCTGCAATCCTATGAAACGACTAGACATATCTACCCAAGTTGCAAGCTTTTCACTAAATAATTCTGGGAACTGTAGTTTGGAAAAACCACTTGTTTCAAAGGTAAAGTGCATAGTGCAGATATGCTTTTGATCATCATGGAAGAAGTTAAAATGGAAGAACACCCAATAAAACTGTCATGTCCACATGCTTAAATAAATAAAGCCTGCTAAAAAGGACCATTAGTGATGTTCTACGACAAAAAACTAGAGCAGTGGTAGGGAACCTTTTTCAGATCACAGGCAACATTCCTTCATGGGCAACATTCCAGGGGGTAGCATGTCAGTGGAGAGCTTTGCACGAATAGGATATTCCAGCTGTGCACTCATCAGAAGTTTCTACATCCCCCCATCTCTTCTTCCAGGCAAGTAATAGGCATTATCACAGCTCAGGGACACATTGTAGCCAGAGACTCTGGCTATGTAGTATAACCCCACATAGACTCTCTCAGAGGCTGAGTTCACATCTTACACCGACTATATATTGGGCATTTCCCCATTATATTTTCATTACAGTGTTCTAAGATTTAATCAAATTTGAGTATTTGCTTTATCTAAATTTGTAACAAATTAAAAAGATCAGTCAAGTTCTGAACATATTAGGCTTCTGAAGGCTCATTATGTGAAGCTTAAGAAAATCTCAGAAGTTTTATTGCTGAGCTGGAACGCACAAGAAAAAAGTTTCACATTCAAGCACACTAAACTTATAATTTGTAATGCTAACAGAATTGGCTTTAGAGAATATAGTCATATGCTGCCTTGACCCTTTTGCATTATGCTTAAGATGTTAAAGACAAAGTGAAGCCTTAGGCTGCAAGAAGCTCCCTTCTCATTCAAACTTATGGAGATCAGTCAATTAACCCACTGATTCTGGAGTCTCTCTTTGAATAATCTAGTCCAGAAGTAGCCAGATGCCCTCCAGATGTTATTGGGACTCCCAACTCCCATCAGGCCCCGCCAGCATGGCCAACAGTCAGGGATGAAAGGAGTTGTACTTCAGCAAGCACTGGAGGGCCACAGGTACCATCCTTGCCCTACTGCCACCATTAGATGCATGGAACATTTCTGAACAATTCTCTGCCCACTGGAAGCTCACATGCGACAGTGTGTGACCATCAAATAATTCCAGATTCAGATGCAGTGTGCCAGGGAGGGGATTCAGTACAGCACCTGATAATGCCCTAAATGTTCAATTTTGCAGCCATACGGTTATAACAGAAATCCACAACACAGCTTCATTTTAAACACTGACTTTGACCTAGAGTTCCCTTTCAGCAGACTTTGAGCAGAGGATGTTCCTTCTGAAGGAAGGATTTCCACCTTACCCTTGCAGTCCCCCTATAAATCTGATCAATGTGGGAAGTGGTGCAGAGAAAATTAGTGAAAATGGCCTCCCAGCTTCTCCAGTAGGAACCCGCTGGATCCATCCTGTTTGCAGAAGGACAACTCACAATCCAACCCATAGTACATAAACAATGTATACCTTTCTTCTGAAGGCTCGTTATGTGAAGCTCAAGGAAATCTCAATTCTCATGTTTAACAGCATTCTCTTCATACACAAAACTGTATTTCTATCAGCATAAAGTGCACATCATAGAAATATGTTGCAAAAAAAAGAATTTAAAGGAACAATATACTATTCCATACAAATACAATCAAATCTGTGGAAATATGAGACATTAAAATACATTCAGGTTGGTTTGAAATCTAACAGGCAAAACTTCCTGGTTTGACATGTGCTTCTTCCTTTCAGATTCTGAACAGCTGTTTGCCTCTACACAAATCACATTTCCTCTCTAGCAAATATTCAGTGGTTAGCATGCATTTAATAATTGTTTTTCATTGCCCGAATTTTGTTCAGTTATTAAAAAGTACCAAAGTTTTTTTTAAAAAAACAACATTTAAAATTAGTATATTCTTGACTGTGTCAATGTATATTTAGCTGTAAATCAACATATACTAGCTTCAGCTCTATCATGATTTGAGGGAATGTCAGAAGCTTTTCTAAATGGACAATGGGATAACCACTTTTATAATAAACAAAATATAGGAATTAAGGCAAATGGCACAGGATCTTCCTCCTCCCTCCCAATAGGTTTTATACATAGTGTTTAACCTAGTAGAGAAACTGTGGAATGTGTCTGGAAATAAAAGACTGGTTTTTGCCATCCTTTTTAAGAGTCATCAAAAAGTCTGGTTCTGGGCTTTAAAGCAGGACTGTTTTTCTTTGAAATATGCTTTTCGTCATCTTCATCGACATTCCAGCCTGCTTTCATTGGAGTAAGTTCAGGGGCAACAACATCACCATCCTATCAAAGCATCAAAATAAAGATAAGTTGAGTCATGCACTGGAGGTCAACTGTCAATACATTTTGTTATCCTTTGGCAAGAGGAGCAAGACACTTGCTAGAGCCTTTTCACACTTTATGTTACAAGGAGAAATTACAACCCAATTATCAGTTTCGGGTACACATTGCTCTTCCTTCCCTGCTGTCAGGAGATAGCAATGGGTGAATCATGTTGTGCCCCATTTATTTGATGGTAGTCCACTCTCCCATCTTGATCAACAAATTTTATGTAATCGCCATTTGCAAGGAAGTTCATAAATTGATACCAAACTTCTAGTTAGCAGTTGTGTTGTACTTGTTTTATAATGTAACCATAAAGACTGGATTGTTCTCCCAAATTATTTCTGCAGTTTTCAGAATTCTATCTAGCCTCACAAGTCTCTTGAGTTTATAATGTGTAGTATGTGAGGAGATAGTTATGGATTTAAGATAGAGCAGAATAGGAAAGCACCAACAGGTGCGGAACAAAAGCAATCTTGAGAATGAGGCAGACCTGAATCTCTAGATTGATACAAACATGATTATTAAACAAACTGTCTAAGTGTTAAACCTTGCTTACCTGTGGTTTAGTGAAATTCTTGTTCATACACCACTGAATGAAATATTTTATAGCAACATTGATAGTCTTTTCATCCGTTTTCTTACAATAAACTCTGATTACTTGCTCTGCAAATTTTTCTGGTAGAAGCTTTGAAACCTTAAGACAGAAGGCACAAAATATTCACATACTTAATTTTATAAGCTTGTCAGAACTAACTCTAATAAATTCCCCAGCTTTCCCCAAGTAGCAAAACACAAAATTCTGAACAGGAGCAACAGCAGCACCCAGTTGTAAGAATGCTATAACTTGGCATAGAAGAATTTTACTTTATTTGCATTCAGTTAGCATTTATATAGTAGATGGTCATATGAGAACTGCATTGCCATCATTGACATGGTTTTTTTTTAGACGTTTTCACACATATTCAGTTCCTCTTTAAAAAGTCATTGTAATAGAACTGGCAGAAACCACACACTTCTACTTACTTGTTCTTTAGTGATTCTGATTGCCTGAGTGATGTCAGACTTGCAGTAGAAACGGACATTATTGACAGGGTTCTTCTTTTCCATTCCATAATCCATATTGATAACCTTCACAGAGGCAAGTGCAATAAAATGTACTTAAATCTGTTTGCAGGCATGTGTGCTTAGAAATCAAGCAGAATGTGATTGAAAGAGATCATACTTACATCAACAATAAAGTCTTCAGCTTTCAATTCAACTTCTTGAGAGAGTGTCACTGGCTTGGACGTAACAATTTCAGCAGCCAGTCCATCACATTGCTCCTAGTGGATATAAAACCTTTCACTTTCTGTGTATTCTAATCAGTGATGAGCACATACTTTCAGAAATTAATCAGACCCATGATTAGTTTTCAAAGTAATATTTCTTCTCATGCAGAAATATTTACTTATATTGTTTGTATTCTACATTGTGGCAAATCAAAGTATTTGGTATCAGCATACTCTCAAAATAGGTAGCGATGGCTTTTAATGCACACATCTTCTACTGGCAAGTCTACACAGAGGTTCTCTTCAGGCAAAATTAGTTCTCCATTACAGAGAGAGAGTAAAGTCATAACATTTTATTAATAAAATAATTATTTTATTAATACATTACTCAAGTTGATGCAGACTAGTGTAAAAACCCAACAACTCTATTCAAGTTCTTGTATTTAAAACGCATGTTCTGAGGGTCACTAACCAGGTACCCGCGAAGGCCTTTTTTGGCACCCTGCCAAGGCACCTGACCCACCTACGTTACTGAAGATGGGGCCTGTCTGTGGCCTTTATATTGTACTGTTGTACAGAGCAGTTCTTGGAATTGGAAGGGCTACTCTGACTTATTGTGAATGCAGTCCTGCTCCTTGTGAAGACTATCCATGGCACCAGAACCTTGGTTTGTCTCCGTGGACTGGGACCTGGCATAAGCCATAAAGCACTCTGGGAAATATGCCCCTTTGCTTTCCATCACCCTTGTTCTGACCCTTGTCTCCACTGAATGCTATATCACATGAACACAGACACCTCAGTTGTAAAATAGTACAGAAAACAAGGTAATAACAACTAGCAAGCTTCAAAGAGAGGCCCGAACAAGGGCCTTGAAAACTTCTATCTGGTCCTGCTGGCAAGCATCCCATCTGGCCAGAAATGAATTCCTTACAAATACCCATTATTAACGGCAAGGTGAGGGAGTAGATCCAGGATCATTTATCTAAAATATGTTAAGATAGCTGATAGCTGAAGCCGTGCTGTACATTTGCCTGGGGGTAGGGTGATGAGTCATAATTCGAATCCTCACCATTTTCTCAGGAAGGCAAGAATAAACATTCCCACCATAGATCCCACAATTTTAACAAATCTTTCCCTTGCATACACATGAGAAGCGTATCTAAGTGATCAGTTTTTGAAATATTAAGTACACAATCTTGACCTTCAATATGCTTTTACCTACCTCTGCTCGCAAAGACAGATTTAACTCATCATTGGACTCAGGCTGTGGCAAATATACCCATTCCTACACTCATTTTGATTGGTTCCAGAGACATTGGACCAGGCCCCATATTTTCCATATTCCAGAGCAGCTCAATTAAAATAATTATATTGAGAATAAAAGGCATATTTCAGTTTTTGTGATGTCCTTCAGAGACAGATGAGATTTGCAAACCAGACTGGGACATCACTACTCCCCATTTCCCTATCTTGAATCATTACACATGCATCCCTTGTTATACAAAGAAAACCTTGATTTGGCAAGACACAAACAAGACACAAACAACCCACATTTGTAGATCAGCTAAGTAAGTTGTGTTCACAGCAAATGCTATTTTTAACACTGATACATTTACTATGCACAGATGTGAACCAGGCACATTCACATATTAATATAATTTAGGTTTTGATAATAAAATAGCAATTGTTTGTATTCAATGTAGTTCTATTAGATGCATTTAATTCTTTCTCTTTGATAACAGTAGACTATGTTTAATAAAAATCATTATAAAAGTTGCAATGTATGTTATTCATGTAGTTGGATATTTTGTAATAATTTTAATAATTGAGAGAGTTAGCAATTTAGGAATGCATTATAAATTACTTTTTTTTCCCTAAGGACACATTTAGTATAAATATTCCTTCCTTTGAGCATCTGCACTTCTTTCTGGGAGGCACCAATTACTTTGCTTGCATCTTAGATAGCCTTGTTCATTCAGTTAATTATGATTTAATAGGGTTTCTCAGCTCTGCATCAATAGTTTAAAACTGTAATAATAGGTTATTGACTAATTTCATTTATTTTATTTTGTGTAATGTTTCAGTTCAGTTAAAGAAAGAAAATCTATTTATAAAACCTATATGCTAAGCAGAGCAATCCATTAATATTGTTTGGTTGTAGTGTGTGAATGTTTATTGTTCTGGGTGATTGATGAAGTATATGTTGTGTGTCTGTGTGAATTGTTGTGTGTATTGGTGTAAAAGTGTCTTATGTGGTGAGAATGAAACCAGGTGTGTTTGTATATGTGATTTCTTTTTTATTTAATATGTGCCTGGGAGAGAGTATTATACATCAACCGGGGAGACTTTTGGGGGCCCCAATTAGCGCAGTGACGGGTAATGGGAGGTATGGTGTTGTGAGGAGAACGCGCCAGGTAAGGGGAACTCACCCCAGACAAATAGTGTCTGTGACTTGTTCCGGTTCTCCTCACATCCCCGGGACTGCTGGTTGTTCTATCAGTCGGCCTTCAGATCTCCATGTGCTGTTGTTGGAACGCCAGGTCGGTACATCATAAGATCTCTCCCTTGTTCATGATTCAATTGTGGAGGAGGCTGCCGACCTGGCGTGTATAACTGAGACCTGGGTGGGAGATCAGGGAGGAGTTGCTCTTTCCCAGCTCTGCCCACCTGGGTATATGGTTCAGCATCATGGTAGAACCGAAGGACGGGGAGGTGGGGTTGCTGTGATCTATAGGAGTTCTTTCTCACTCACCAGGCACCCTGTCCAGGTGACGACTGGCTTGGAGTGTCTCCACCTTGTGCTGGGCCAGAGAGACAGACTGGGAATTTTGTTGGTGTACCGCCCACCCTGCTGCGCAACAAATTCCCTAACTGAGCTGACAGAAGTAGTCTCGGAGGTATTGTTGCGGTCCCCTAGACTATTGGTACTGGGGGACTTCAACATCCATGCTGAGACTGCTTTATCTGGGGCGCTCAGGACTTCATGGCCTCCATGACAACCATGTGGCTGTCTCAATTTGTTACTGGCCCGACGCATGTGTCGGGACATACCCTTGATTTGATCTTCGCCACTGGACATGGGGATGATGATCTGGAGGTTGGCGGTTTTTCATCTATTCCGTTGTCATGGACAGATCATCGCCTGCTGAAGTTTAGGCTCCCAGCGTCCCTTTCCCTCTGCAAGGGTGGGGGACCTATTAAAATGGTCCGCCCCCAGAGACTAATGGATCCAGAAGGTTTCCAAAGGGCTCTGGGGGATTTTCCGACTGAGAAGACTGGTGCTCCTGTCGAGGCCTTGGTCGAACTGTGGAATACAGAGATGACCCGGGCGGTTGACACGATTGCTCCTATGCGCCCCCTCCTATGTAGAGCTCATACAGCTCCATGGTATACCTTGGAGCTGAGAGCAATGAAGCAAGAGAGGAGGAGGCTTGAGTGCAGATGGAGGCGAACTCCCGATTAATGCAATTATGCTTTGGTAAGTGCCTGTTCTAAGCGATATATAGTAGCGGTGAGGGCAGCAAAAAAGAGTTATTTTGCTGCCACCATTAAGTCATCACTTTCCCGCCCAACGGAGCTCTTTAAAATTGTACGAGGGCTCTTACACTCTGGCCCTCGGGACATTATAGATTCATCTGTAGCCCGCTGTGACGAGTTCGCTGGGCACTTCCAAGATAAGATTGCATGCATTCGTCGGGACTTACACTCCACTATTATAGCAGTTGGACCTAATGAAGCATCCAGATCACGGTCTTGTCCTTATTTATTGGATGAGTTTCAGTCTGTGCAGCTTGAGGATGTTGACAAGATCCTTGGAATGGTGCGGGCGACCACGTCTGTGCTGGACCCTTGCCCCTCTTGGCTGGTGAAAGCTGGCAGGACCGGAACCGCCGTCTGGGCCAAGGAGGTGATAAATGCCTCTTTGAGAGAGGGAGTGGTCCCTGACTGCCTAAAAGAGGCGGTAGTGAGACCACTCCTGAAGAAAGCCTCCTTGGACCCAGATAATTTGAACAACTATAGACCTGTGGCGAACGTTCCGTTCCTGGGCAAGGTGCTGGAACGGGTGGTTGCCGGCCAGCTCCAGGGGCTCTTGGATGACACTGATTATCTTGATCCATTTCAATCCGGTTTTAGGCCCGGTTTTGGTACTGAAACAGCCTTGGTCGCCCTGTATGATGACCTCTGTCGGGAGAGGGAGAGGGACAGGGGGAGTGTGTCCCTGTTGATTCTCCTTGATCTCTCAGCTGCTTTTGATACCATCGACCATGGTATCCTTCTGGGAAGACTCATGGAGTTGGGAGTTGGGGGTACTGCTTGGCAATGGCTCCGCTCCTACTTGGTGGGTTGTCACCAGAGGGTAGTGCTTGGGGAACATTACTCGACACCCTGGACTCTCCATTGTGGAGTCCCACAGGGATCGGTACTGTCCCCCATGCTCTTCAACATCTATATGAAGCCGCTGGGTGCGGTCATCAGGAGTTTTGGGGTGCTTGTCATCAGTATGCTGATGACACGCAACTCTATTTCTCCTTCTCATCTTCCTCAGGTGAGGCTGTTGACGTACTAAACCGTTGCCTGGCCGTGATAATGGACTGGATGAGAGCGAACAAACTGAAGCTCAATCCAGACAAGACTGAGACGATGTTGGTGAGTGCTTCCCCTGCCCAGATGGTGGATATTCATCCTGTTCTCGATGGGGTTACACTCCCCTTGAAGGAACAGGTTCGTAGCTTGGGAGTTCTTTTCGATCCTTCCTTGTCACTGGAGGCCCAGGTGGCCTCGGTGGCACGGAATGCTTTCTACCATCTTCGATTGGTAGCCCAGCTACGTCCCTATCTGGACGGTGATGACCTCACCTCTGTTGTTCATGCTCTGGTAACTTCTAGATTGGACTACTGCAATGCGCTCTACGTTGGGCTGCCCTTGAAGATAATTCGGAAACTACAGCTAGTCCAGAATGCAGCGGCCAGACTGTTGACGCGGACCAGTAAGTCCGCTCATATAACACCTGTTCTGGCTCATCTGCACTGGCTTCCTATTTGTTTCCGGGCTAGATTCAAAGTGCTGGTTTTGACCTATAAAGCCTTACACGGCATGGGACCGCAATACCTGGTGCAACACCTCTCCCAATATGAACCTACCCATACACTGCGCTCAACATCTAAGGCCCTCCTCCGAGTGCCATCTCATCGAGAAGCTCGGAGGGTGGTGACCAGATCTAGGGCCTTTTCGGTGGTGGCCCCCGAATTGTGGAATAGTGCCCCCGATGAGGTGCGCCTGGCGCCGACGCTGCTATCTTTTCGGCGTCAGGTGAAAACCTTTTTATACTCCCAGGCATTTTAAAGTGTATTTTAATCTGTTTTTATAGTGTATTCCTAATTGTATTTTACTAGTGTTATATTATGATGTTGTTTGGTTTTTGTTGTTGTTTGTCTGTTTTTGGTTTTTGCCTTTTATATTTATTGAAGTTATATATTGAGTTATTACCTTTTATGTACACCGCCCAGAGAGCCGTTAGGCTTAGGGCAGTATATAAATAAAATAAAATAAAATAAATAAATAAATCCTGTTGGAGGCTGACGGGAGTGGAGCTGGCAGAAGAGGCCACCACATTCATAATGCCTTCAGAAGCTGCTGGGAGGGGAGGACACTTGCTGCGCCAAAAGGGTGTGGCAGAAGGAAATGAAATACATGTTTCCTTCACCACCCCTTTTCCTGGAATATAGGCTGCCAGGACAGAGGGCAGCAGGAGGGATGCGAATGAGACCAGGATGTAGTGGAAGCCCCCGTTTTCGGCCCCTCCCCGACACCCCTGGAATGCCCCTTTTTCAGGCTTTCTGCTGGCTTCCCTTATGCCGAGCTGGGCTTCTATGGAGGTTCTCCAGCTGAGCTGGCTGGGTCCTGGGATGAATTAGCCTGGCTGAACCAAGACACAGCCAGCTCACCCGGAGATCCGCCAAATCTAACTCGCCTCAGCCCAGCATTAATAGCACTGTGCCCTCTTATGCCTGAACCTGGTATTTTCTGTGTGCTAGTATGGAGGGGGATTAACTCCTTAACATGGCATCTGTTGCAGAGGGAGCTAGGGTGTAGCTTAGCTGGCAGGCTCAGCGACTGCTAAATAGAAATCACACTTAAGAGTTTTACTCTGCACAGAGCAATTTTGCCACAAGGTCACAAAACCTGGAGAGGGGTCCTGGTGCCTCAGATTTGGAACCTTGCAGGCATAAGGCACCTCACTCCTGCTTCTGATCGAGAGCTCTTCCACACACTTGCATCTATCTGGTGGCGAGGAGTTGCTCAAATCCTGAGCCAAAAGACATATCCTTCCTTTCCTTCTCCCTAGTGTAGGGACCATTAAAGTCTTTAGCTTATATGAATGTGTTAGGATTATATTAAATGCATCCACTATCTTGGCCATAATGTGCACTCTGATTTATAAGGTTTTATTACCATGTATTCACAATAAATAAAAAATAACTTTTGAAAATTTTGATCTGGATTCATGTTCTTGATTGCATACCTTATTTTAGGCACATTCAGAACAGCACTTGCTGCCTTCCAGCAAAAGACTGTGCTCCTCTCTGAGAGGTGGGCATTGCAGGATCTAGAGGGATCACATTGCATTCCCAAACAGCCACACTAACACCCTCCCCTTTGGAGGGAATCTTGAGTGTGCTGTAGAAGAAGCTGAAATGCTACTAGCCTGTGCACTGTGGGACAAAGGTGGCCTGGACAGAACAGGAAGGGTGGGCATTTTGATTCAGTATGGGTGGGAGGAGAGAGAATCAATGGGGTTGTCTTTCACAGTCACTTCATGGCCAGCACACCCATGTGTTGGTGAGGGCAGCACGGGATTTACCCAGGCCCCAGTAGACTTTTTTGCACCATAGGAATAGGGGCAGGATGGAGATGCAGCAACAGTTGCTTCATGTCTGGCCAGCCTGCCTGCATGTTAATGGGCTTTTCCAAAGCTTTTTTATTACTACTTTAATTTTGTGGTAGCGTGGGGTGGTTGGAGAGAGAAGGGGTGGAGATGCCCTCCTCAGTCACTTCATGGCCTGTCCTGGGTATAGAGGAAAAAAAGAAGAGATTTGTGGTCTGTTGGGGAGATTGTGTCTGTGTTCTGTATATACGTGTGAGAGAAAGTGAGTGTGCAGTGTCCACCTCATATATTTTTCCTTGTACTAGGGAACACTCCTTGTTGTTGTTAGACAGCAGCAGCATTGTAGGGAAGAAGGGAATCAGTACTGTGTGTTCTCCACATTCATGACCAACAGGACATAGCTGACTTCCCATTGTAAGCATGAGGCTGTCTGGAGTGGAGGGGAAGCAGCAACAAGTGTACAAGTGTCATGCCATGTCCCCACGGCAACTATTTTGTGTTATACCACATCCCCAGAGCACCAATTTTGTGACTGGTGCCCGTGGTGCACTCTCAAAATTACAAATGTGCCTACTGGCCCCCAAAGTTGGCTACCTTTAGTTTAATATATTTCCAAAGTCCATTAATTCACATGTGGATAATCTAGGATGGAAAACAGCGGTAACAAGGATCTCTATCAGTATAGAGTATAGAGACCACCTACTACAGAGAAATAGTGGAAGGTCATCGTGATCCCCAGTTACTTTCAAAATCATGGCGGTCATAGAGAGATGTAAACTCATGTTCCTCCGACTACTGGGATATGTTCTCAACAGCAGAGGGCAGCCTAGAAGGTCTGGAAGAAAATTCGTTTTCTAAGTTATACCATCTTGGGGGACCAGAGGGGGGTAGCTAGGGAGGTGAGAGGGGTTGTTTATATTTTCTCTCATATACAGAATACTCAATCGGTAAAACAGTTCTATCTGTGTGATTTGTAATATCTACTGATTGTCTCTGTGGAACACATGAATTTTATTTTGAAAACCAGTAAAAAAATCTTTCTAAAAAAAGGTAAGGGAGAGGGAATGATGAAAACCAAGAACAAATGTCTCCTCAGCATCACCTAAGGCCCTTTCATTTCAATTCAGAGAAGGTGTTCAGCCTAGGGTTTCATTCTCCTTAAAGTATTAAATTTGCAATTTTGGAGTATCATTAGATCAGTCCCCGGCAAGAGGGGAGAGTGTTTTTGTGCTCAGATCCTACTTGTAGGCTTCCCATAGGCATTTTGGTTGGCCACTACAAGAACAGGATGATGGACTAGAAATCAGCCTTTCCCAACCGGTGTGCCTCCAGATGTTGTTGGACCACAACTCCCATCAGCCTCAGCCATTGGCAATGCTGGCTGAGGCTGATGGGAGTTGTGGTCCAACAACATCTGGAGGCACACTGGTTGGGAAAGGCTGGACTAGATGGTCCATTGGCCTGATCCAGCAGCCTCTTCCTATGTCTTTGAACTCCTAGGAATCACCTGTGACACAAAGCAACATTCACTAGTTGAGGTCAGCGTGCCAGATAAATCACTCCTCTGCAGAGATAGCCAGACCACTGTTATCCATGCTCCATTATCTACATGACTGCCTTTGATGACTGCTTGGAAACTTCAGTAGATCCAGAATGGAGTGGCTTAATTATTGGTTTGAAGCAGTATGGTTGAACATACCACCTTTAAAACAACTTCACTGGCTTCTGGTCAGGATCAAAGACTGGTTTTAACCTTTATAGTAAAAAATGGTGTGGAACCCAGGTGCCTAAAGGATCTACTTGTACCACATAAACCTGCCTAATTATTAAAATTATCCTTGGAGGACTTTCTCCAGGTGCTCCTACCTTTGGAAACAAGAAGGGTGGTGATCAGGTATAGGGGTTCTTTCCGTTGTTTCATTGTTTATGAATGATCTCCCTAGGAAGGCCTGCCTAACACAGAATCTTATACCTTTTCGATGCCAGGTGAGACTTTATTTAGACAGTTTTTACTGCTTTAATTTTATATGACTATTATTTTATTTATTTCTTCAGTTATTACTGCTTTAATGTAACTCATATATACTCATTGTATGCCACCCTGGAAGTCCCCCGCCCGAGACTGATGGACAAGCTACTCAGTATCTTAAACAATAAAGACCCCAATGTCAAAGATTGCTCAAGGGAACTGTAAGACGTCAATTGCACCTTAGGCTGAGCAAACTACACAGCTCATTTTCCTGGAACCCAATCAAATACATTTCCCATCACGATTACTCTGAATGGAAGTCATCCAAGTTCAAGAATGGATAGTTCAGTCCAACTGTGATCCCAAGGAGAACTGCCTTGAAGTGATTGATTGATTATTTTATTACGGTCAAAGACCAGCCCATACAAAACTGTACAAGTATGAAATAGAAAAAAAGTAAAAGTAAAAGTCAAGGACACCTGGTTTCTAAAATGGTTCTGAGGCAAGGAATTGTGGGGGGAAACATCTTGCCTGAAATGAGGCCTCTGAGAAGGCCATGAGTTTGCAGTAGTCACAGCTGAAGCTAGTTAATTAGGCAACAAGCAAGAACACCTGCTGATTATTAGTGGAGACTGGTACGTCAAGGCCAAGCAGCCTAGGAAGGTTGGTGAGTGCATGACCGTTAGGCACGAAAGCTCCAGAAGGTTTCATCATCAGAAAGCCCCCTGATTGGCCAATTAATTCCTGGCTGTTGCTGGGCATTTCCCCATAAAAATAGAATTCATTCTTTAGCCTTTGTTCCCCAATGTTCTCCTATGGTTGCTGATGCTACCTAGGTGGGGTTCCATCTTTCAACTGCTATCCAAGTTATACATCTCTGGGGAGATGAGGAACCATGAAGTTATTCTGCTGTTTACCTGTTAAGTATAGATTAGGCTAGACAGTTTTGGTATTTTTGTCTGTGACTGTAACTCTCTGTATTTTACCTGGCCCTCAGGGGTGTGGGTTTTAAGGAACTATTCTGCTGCTATATTTGTGCACTTATATTTTATTTAATAAAGCTACTTCTTATTTCCCAGTGTGTGTTCATTGCAGGGGAGATCTGGCTCTGAATCCAGCACCTTGGCCAATTAGCCACGGGCTACCATATATTTAGATATTTTGCCTAAAGACTCCAGGAGAAGGAGTGTAACTTTGGCTCTTGTCTTTGGAATTCTTGGCAGGTCTATTTCTGGCACTTTGGGCTTCCCCTTGGCCCAGAGGGGGTGACCAGGATTAAGGGGTGGTGGCAGTCTACCTATCTTGCAAGGTTGTTGTTGGTTTGCTCAGCCCTGGTAAGGGAGGCACAGGTGCCAGGATCAATTGTCCTCGGTTTGGGAACTGAGTCCTGGGACTGAACTGGCGCAGCAGCTCATGACAAATGTAACTCTTGTACATAATAAAACCAAGCAAACCACAATAGAAGATACATGCTACAAACTATATGCCAGTCATCTTCATGAGAGGTCACTAAATTGGATGGAGCAGGAAAACATACCTGAAGATGAACAGGCTGGGTTTAGGGCAGGGTGTTCTACAGTTGACCAGGGTCTCACACTTGAACATTTGGCTGAAATATATACATCATCCCCTGGAGGAACCCTTTATGTATCCTTTATAGATTTTAAGTCTGCTTTCAACCTGATCCCAAGGGATAGATTATAGGAAAAATTTGAGGCTTCCACTATCGATAGGCAACTACTAACACTTATTCGTAGTCTCTTCGAAAACACTCATTTGCAGGTAGAATGTGACCGAGTTGGCCACCTGTCTGGTCCCATTCCAACCTTCAATGGACTTAAACAGGGTTGTATCCTGGCCTCTACCCTGTTTAACTTCTACATTAATTCCTTGGTCAAAAAAGTAACAGATGCCAATCTTCACCCTCCTAAATTGACATCTAGATCCATGCCAATTCTGCTTTATGCTGATGACACGGTCCTTCTGTCCTTGATGTACATAGGGCTGAGGAGTCTTTTAAGAGCCTGAGACTCCTATTGCAAAAATGAACTGCCTTGAAGTAACACCTTCTACTATTTGAACAGGGCTGTTTGTAAAATTTGCTTCAAAGTCTCTCCTCCAAGTGACCTGTTTCCAGAGCCTAGGCAGCTGGGGAGAGGGACTTTTCAGTGGTAGTGCCCTGTTTATGGAAGAACCTCCCCAAGCAGATCCACAAGGCACCATCATTACCATCTTTTAACCAAATAATTAAACAAAATGTTTATGCCTGCTTTTAAAAAAAAATTATCCTGCTTTTCTTTGGTAATGCAAAGCAGTTAACAATGTAATTAAACATAATCTCAAAAGCATAATCATGTTAAGACTAATAGTCAAGTGATCTTGGGATTCTGCTGTGTTTACCTAATTGTAAAATTAAAATTTTTGATTGGACAACATTCACTGTGAACTGCTTGGGATATTTGTAATAGGAGAAGCAGCACATAAATATTTTAAATAAATATAAAATAAATCAGTAAGCAAGAAATGCCAATCTGACTTTAAAAAGACATTCCTTCATTAGTTGTCTTGAGCTGAAAAGAGGTAAACAACTTGACTTTGACTGTAAAAAGCAATCAGTACATCACTTTATGAAAGGTATGGGAAACCTCTGGCTTGCCAGATGTTGCTAAACTATAACTCCCATCAGCTCTGGCTATTGGCTATGCTAGCTGGGGTTGATGGGAGTTGTAGTTCAGCAACATCTATAGAACCAAAGGTTCTCCACTCCTGCTCTAGATCACACTTAACAAATTAGCACAGTGTAAAGACCTAACCAATGCAACTTGAGAAACTGTGCCTACCTTTGTAATTTCTATGCCCTCTGGGGTATGAGTCTCTCCCAGGCACTTATACAGATCACGCTGCTCAATTTTACACAAAATTTCCTGTGCTTCATTCAGTTCTGGTTGATCAGAGTATAGAATCTTTAGAAAGATCTCATCTGCCAGTATTAAACAAAACAACAGTAGTTAAAACCAGCTTAAAAAATTCTGGTATTATCTGCCAGAATTTAACAAATGATTTTTATAGTATTATAATGGAACTCACAAGGCCATATTCAATTCTACCTCTTCAATAATCAGGTGGAAAAAATAAGACTGTTACACCAAATTTGCTGTACTTGAACAGGGTCAAGACCTAGCCTCTGTTCGTGCCTCTCCTCTAATCATTTTGGCGTTAAACAAAAGGCACCAGAAGGAAACAAGTTTCTGAAATAATTATATTCCATTTTTTTTCTTCAACAAAGAAACTCAAAGCAGCTTACAATATACATAAAACAAAACTGAATCTTCAACTATCAGAAACATAATACCCCCGCATCCAAAGAATTCAAAAGCATCAACTCATGAAGTTCAAAAAACCAAATGTGAAGGCACTAAGAAAGTCTTAGTATAGTCATAACAAGAAGAATTTTTTTTTTCAGCTGAAGGCCTTCCAAAACAAGTTCATTAACAATTTATGGAGGGGTGAGAAGAGAGGCAGGGCAAAGAGAAGGCAATGTTTATCTTTCCCTTTCGCAAACTATCCCTTAAATCATTTTAAAAAGAGGGACATGGAAAAGTTTAGAAAATGTATAGCCTTAGGCCTAGGGGTGTCATGAGCTCCATGGAGTGGTCCTGGAGTGATGAAGACAACAATGAAGATGCGGCATGGGACCCGGGTGAGGGACCTAGCAACTTGCCACCAGGAAGTGCTGAGACAATTGCCTTCAGTACTTTTGACAGTGACAGCTCCTCCCCCTCAGCTACAGTTACAACAGAGAGAATCCTGGCTGATCAGAAGCCTGTCCCTTCTCCCCTCCCCCCCTCTTCTCCCAAGTTGCTGCTACCGCACACACCTCCTCTACAGGCAGAGGATCTCTGTGAGGTGCCACCACCCCTATGGCCTCAGACACGTAGACAACTGCACTGGCAGGTTCAGCTGGCTACCACTTTCTCACCTAGAAGTGCTCATTCACACACACGTTCCCATCTTGTGACACCTTCCTCACACAAGTATAAAAGGCCCACCTAGGCCTATGTAGGGTTGTAGGGGGTGTTTCTAATTGCTGCAATACTGTCTTAGCATAATCAGTCATTACAACTCATAGCTATGTAGAGATGCAGAATCTTGTGTAACCTGTAAACTGACCCATGAAGTGTTCTAGGCAAACATACTGGAGAAAAATACACCAAAGAGTTGAGTCCAATTCAAACAAGCATGGCCAGGACACCTAGGACCATGATGGCCTTGCAAAGGGGGCTAACCCAGCCCAGCCACTGCCTGCTCCATGCACCAAGACACCTGTGGGACTTCCTGGGAATCATGAATACTTTGCAGCCTGTATTGCACAGTGTGAACTGTACATCAGGGTGCGCCAAGCAGACCCACAACAATGTGTTAAAAGTGGCAACCAGATGGTCTGCACCTTTGTTGTTACAAAATGATTGTTGCTGACGTGGCAGAGATTTTTCATGATCCTCAGCGGAAAATAACTGTGGCCCATCAACCTGGAGTCCTGTGCCAAAGCAGAGATTCACTCGTGACTTATACCAATGCTTTCTGGATCCTGGCACAGGTGGTGGCTTTAATGTTTCAGTATCAAAAGGGGCTCAATGATGAAGTGCTGGTTGAACTGGCTCAGGCTCCAGCCCCCAACTCCTTATCAGAGTTCATTCAGCTATGTCTGCAAGTAGGTAGTAAGCTTGAAGGTTGTTGTATGAAGCTGATTTTTAATTAATTTCAACAAATTATGAGAACTCTGACAGAAAAAAGTTGAAAAGGGTCTGAGTTTTCCCCCTCTTTTTACACTTTGAACTCTCGGTTCTCTCTGTTTTGTGTAGCGCCACAAAAATTTAGAGGGTTGTTAAGCAAGCGTTTCTGAGTGCAGGACTGTAAGTTTTATAAGGTTTTCTTTTGAATTGAGCTTATAGGAAGCCTCAGAATGTCATGGGGGGGGAATCCATGATGGCAACAGTATACAGCCACTGTTGTGGATGTATAATATGCCGGTTGCATGGCATCCCCAACAGTCTGGTCTCAGAGCAAGGCCTTCAGTTTACTGCCCGTTTCTGGCGTGCCTTACTCCAGTTGCTGGATACTGAACTTCAGTTATCTTCTGCCCATCATCCTCACATAGATGGGCAAACAGAGCAATACCAATGCTGTTATGTCAACTACCAACAGGACAACTGGGGTCCTTGCTGCACCTGGCAGAATTTGCACTTCAGTGCACTCTTCCACTTAACAGACTCCTTTCTTTACCAACTATGGCTATCATCCACAATCCTTTCAGAATCCCACCTCTATGCTGGCCGTCCCTGCAGCTACTGAATACGTTCAAGACTTACAAACTATGCAACAAATGTTACAGGAACAGCACCCAGCAGATCAACATCGGCAACCAGGTCCAGAGATCCAGTATGGCTCTCAATGCATTACCTGCCAACCCTACCCCGTACCACAAGTTAGAAGCAAGATGAGTGGTATCTTTTAAAGTGGAGATCAACCTGACAACTGTGTTTGCCTGCCTCCATGCAGATTAATCAAATATTCCATCATTCACTGCTGACTCTAGAGGAACAACCTCACTCCTATCAGGAGTTTGAAACTCCTCCTGCACCAACACTGATCGACGGACAAGAATAAGTTGGAACCAACAGGTGATTCTTGCTGTTGCAGGGGGAAGCTGCAGTACCTGATCCACTGGAAAGGCTTTGGACCAGATAAAAGAACCTGGGAAGCAGCTTCTGATGTCAATGTTCTGGACTTGGTGAGAGATTGGTGAGAGATTTCCATGAATGCTACCCAGTTAAGCCAAAACCTCAAGACTGGGGGAAGGATTTGCATGGGAGGGGAAATGATGTCATAAGCTCTGAGTAGCGGTCCTGGAATGATGAAGAAGATGGCAAAGATACAGAATGGGACCAGGGGAAGGGTCCTAGTGACTTACAACCAGGAAGTGCTGTGACAGTAGGCTTCAGTACTTTTGACAGTGACAGCTCCTCCCCCTTAGCTCCAGTTACAACAGAGAGAACACTGGCTAATCAGGTGTCTGTCCCTTCTCTTCCCCTCCCAAGTTGCTGCTGCCATGCACACCTCCTCTAGAGGAGAGTTTCAATGAGGTATCACCGCCCCCATCGCCCTACACATGTAGATAACCGCACTGGCAGGTTCAGCGGGCCCCAGCTGGCTACCTAGGGGGAGTGCTCATTTGTGCACACCTTCCTGTTCTGTGACACCTTCCTCACACAAATAGAAAGGGCCCATCTGTGCCCATTTAAGGCTCGTAGGGGGCGTATCTAATTGCTGCAACAACATCTTAGGTTTGAGTTGTGCAGAAATGCAGACTCTTGTGTAACCTGTAAGCTAACCCATGAAGTGTTCTAGACTGAAGTTTCTAATTACACATACTGGAGAAAAGTACACCAGCAAATCTGAGTCTGATTTCAGTGGGCTTGGCCATGGGTAGGGGGTGTTCTCCAAGGCAAATTCCTTCACCCTCCCCACTGTGGTTAATGGAAACATGAATCCTTACAGTTTTAACCATATGCTTCCCCCTTCAGTGTAATTCCTAACTCTGGGAAGAGAAGGATCACATCTGTGCACTGATTTATCCTGTGCACATGCACAGTCTGATTTCCACCAGCTTTTGGGGATGGTTGTGGCAGGGCAGTAGTTATGTATGTATATATGGGTTTTTGGCACATACCGGAGGCCCCTACTATCTGAGGGATCTTCATCAGTCATCCTTTGTACTCATCTTCTGCACTCAGGACATACACTTTATAAACAAGTAGAGTAATACTTCAGGATTTAGGTGTCAGGCTGATAAGCCCATACCTGTTAACTTAGTGTATGCTTCCATATCTTCTAGCGCTGTAGAGATCTTGTATTCTTTTCCCTCAGAGCCCTTGATTCTGATAAATGGATCAGCTTTTAAAAGGGCATCTGTAATCCTAATTTAAAACATGCAACGCAAATAAGCAAGAATCCATAACATCAACATTACATTCAAATCAGGAATTTCAGATTATTTTTAGAAACTGACATTTCCAATTAAAACTACTAGAAGGGAGCAGTACAAAAACTAAAGGTGGTAAAGAACAAACTATATTTAACTATTTCTATATTCAGTAAAAACACCTTTGAAAAATTAAGGAGAAGTGCACTGACATAGAGGATGAATTATTATTATTATTATTAGATTTATATCCCACCCTTTCTCCCAGTAGGAGCCCAGGGCGAAATATAAAACACACATATGTACCATCTAAAAAGAAAAGCAATATGGTTTTTATTAATAACGAATTCCTATGCAAACTTATACAATTGTAATGAATCAATTAACATTCATAAGATTGTCTAGGATTTCTTTCCTATCCAGAGCATATCAACATACACTTACATGGTTTCAATGATGTTGCCGACTTTATGTTGGTAGGCTCTCCGGTGCAGGCAATTCCGTGTGTGGAACATGTCATACAGATTTCCAACCTCCTAAAGTCCAAGACAAAAACTGTATTTTATTCATCTTGAATGTTGAAGACCATAACTACAAGACTTACACAACACACAGGGCTGGTACTAGTCACCTCCTTCACAAAATTTGTTGGCAGCAAACTTTTGATCCTTCTGTTTAAAGGTCAGGAATACTTTAAAAAGTACCTCCTGTAAATGCTTGTAACTTGAAAGTGAATGTCTGGGAGTGGGAAGCAGGGATGCAAGGACAATTTTACCGAAATAGAGGACAGGCTGGGAATATTTCACTAGCTGGTCTCACTACATATGAAGAGCCTTTACAGCACAATCCCATACCTGCTTCCTCAGAAGTAAGTCCCGCCAAATTTAACAAGGGTTACTCCCAGGTAAGGAAGTGTAAGTACAATATCTACTTTGATTCCTCAAACAGGATGCTTATCTCTGTTGCTGAATGTTTAGAAAGGAAATAAAAGCCTCTCGACGCAGAAAGTAGAACCTTCTAAAGAATCTGTACACAAGTAACATAAAAATGTAATTCTTTAATGAATGAAAAAGTTCCAGAACATTAGAAGAATCATAGCCGCAATCATCGCTGATATTTCTTTCTGGTTCTTTAAAGCAAATGAACGTCCTGCCTGATGTTCCAAGTAGTCATCCTTACATTAAAACACCATTAAGGCAACACTCTGTATTACTCTTAACATTTGTCCACATCCATTACTTAAAAATTATGCTCTATCCAGCACTCAAACCCTTATGTTCTTTAAGGTTTTACTTGCTTCACATGATGCACTTGGTAGAGTCCCATGTCTCAGTGATACACAGCAGTTTAGCTCTCACATCCACAATCAAATAATGAATTAGTTATTCCAAATTGACCTGGTGTTAAGCCACAGCACCATGAAACCAGGGAGCACAGCAGAAGAGCAACCAGATACACAGGGATTAGCGCTGGAACTGGAAAGAGGAAGAGACTGCAACAATTTGTACCCATCTCTTATGATATCCCATGCTACCACCTAAACCATATCCTCCCTGCCCACTGCCACTAAAATAATCATCATGATGGCTGTATTACCTCCAATATCAGAAGCAGTACGCCTCTAAAAACCAGACTCTGGGTACACAAACTGGAAAATGCTATTATGCTCATGTTCTCCTTGTGGATGTCCCATAGGCATCTGGTTGGTCACTGTAAGAACAGACGGCTGGACTAGACAGGCTTCTGGTCTGATCCAGCAGGGCTCTTCTTATTTATGACCCTCAAACACCAGTCCCTCATCACCACAACACAGTCACTTCCCCTCACAAGCTATACCAAGGTGGTGCTCTTTCTATATGTTGTAAGGCAGCTTAAAGGGACAAAACTCAGCTTTTCTGAAGCTTTATATTCTCAAACAGAGAAAAGTTAAATCACATTGCCTCCTATTGATTTAGAGCTGCAGTTCTCAGTTATGCAGAAACAGAGTGCCATTTTATCTGGATTTGGACCTGTGAGACCCCACAAGTTCACTGGGTGACCTTGGGCAATTATCTTTCAGGTTAGTTTGCCTCACAGCACTGGATAACAGCAAAATGAGATAATGCTTCCCTGAGGAAAAAAGAGGAATAAAATAATGAAATGAACAATAATTTGGTGAGTTTTACAAGCTGCTTATTGAGAACAGAACACTACTCTCATTGGCATTCTCTACTTTCCTCAAGAAAGCTTACCTTGTCACGGGTACAAATACTCTTCTTGTTTTCTACTTGGCAGACACGAGCAAATTTAATGAAACGTTCATAATCAAAGTTATTCTGGATGCCAAGATGATAACAATCCCTAAGTATATTCCAGAAACAGATGGGAGGTAAGGTCATTCAATTATGAATAAATACATCTAAAAGAAAAGTACAATAGCAAATTTTTTCATACCAGAGTAAATAATGAAAAAGTACTATGTTTTCTCTAAATTTATCATTCCAATTTTTTTATAAAACTTGACCCATTTCATAACAAATTGAGATTTACATATTTGATTTTTCCAATCACAGGTTTTAACATTATAGCTATGTCCCAGATCTAATAAAACTAGTCCCAAAGGGGAGGAGCAATATCCTTTTCCAATAAAAAGCTGTTGACATTTTAGTGGCCGGTAATAAGTTGGTAATTATTTAAACGTCTGTCATTTCCACATATCCCTCTAAATTTATTTTACATAATTTACCACTTGATTATAATGAAATCTCAGAACGGTTTACAACAAAGTTAAATAAAACATTAACATGAACAATAAAAGACAATGAAAACATTCAAAAACTATTTAAAGTCCACAATAAACTAAAAATAGATTAAAACACATGCAACTTGTAACGTCTGGTTGGCTTGCCTAAACAAAAATGCAAGGTCAGGCAACAGAAAAAGTATAGCGAAGGCAACTGTGTGATGTCAATAGGCAGGGAAATCAGGGGTTCTTGACCTTTTTGGGGGCTAGTGACTCATTTGGAAATCCAAGAAACTTTAGTGGGCACCACCATCAAATGGCTGTCATAGGGAAGCTTGTCTAGTCAAAAATGGCTGCTGAGGGGACCTGCCTTGTCACAAAGAACAAATAATTTTTTAAAAAAATACGTATAAGCAAAGCCTGGGTTGGATCCCCAATAAAAAACTACCACCAAAAGCCACAAAAAAGCAAAAATCCACCCAAAAAAGTCCACCCTCTAAAAAAACCAAACCAGCAAAACACACACTTACTTACCACAACAATCCAGAAACAGATAAATCCCAGTCCTCAACCACTAAAAGCAATAAACAGCAATACATACCCCAAGAAACATGTAAAACATTCCCAAAAGGCAGAAACAACACACTTCACAAAAATTAGCATCTCCCCTCAAAAACCCGCCAGGCATCACACATACAAACAGGCATTCCCCACAGACACCCCAAAACTCAAGTAGGAAGCTCTCCCCCAAATACGCAAAACACCCCCCAAGTCACTTCCCACTGCCTCCTATTCCCCAAGCTTATCAAGGAGCAGCAGTGCCCCTTTTCTTTAAATAATACAAGAACTTTTAGCAGGTAACTGACAGGCCGAGCCCCAGCCTCCAGCTGCAGCACCCTCCTCCATTCCATTGTTGAGGAACATCTCTTGGTTTATGTGATGGGAGCTGGAGTACAACATTAGGAGGGCCATAGGTTCCTCATCCATGCTCTATATCCTGCCCATACTGCATACATGGCTCTCACACAGAATTTGGCACCATGTGTTATGATTTATGCAGTAGGATGCCATATATTCCTTAAATATGGATGGCTTCCAATTGGTCATAATCTTCTAAACTAATAAAATTTGACGATTTCCATACGTAAGAAATTCTAC
The DNA here is from genome assembly GCF_030035675.1 of Rhineura floridana. Lineage (NCBI taxonomy): Eukaryota > Metazoa > Chordata > Lepidosauria > Squamata > Rhineuridae > Rhineura > Rhineura floridana. The sequence goes on from NC_084485.1 coordinate 48,237,571, forward strand.
ACGCATCATCATACTTCAAAACCTGACTTTAGAACTTCCAGAAGTGGTGATAAGGAACAAGGGACAGGGGAGAGAGATAAGAATACCTGTCCTCCTTGCTCCTTGATAGCTCTGCCAGAGTTGGGGCAGAACTGTGGAGGGAGGGACTCCCTTATGAGGAAAGGTTGCAGCATTTGAGGCTTTTTAGTTTAGAGAAAAGGCGGGTCAGAGGAGACATGATAGAAGTGTATGAAATTATGCATGGCATGGAGAAAGTGCACAGAGAAAAGTTTTTCTCCCTCTCTCATAATACTAGAACTCGTGGACATTCAAAGAAGCTGAATTTTGGAAGATTCAGGACAGACAAAAGGAAGTACTTCTTTAGCGCATAGTTAAGCTATGGAATCTGCTCCCACAAGATGCAGTAATGGCCACCAGCTTGGATGGCTTTAAAAGAAGATTAGACAAATTCATGGAGGACAGGGCTATCAATGGCTACTAGCCACGATGGCTGTGCTCTGCCACCCTAGTCAGAAGCAACATGCTTCTGAAAACCAGTTGCCGGAAGCATCAGGAGGGGAGAGTGCTCTTGCACTCAGGTCCTGCTTGCGGGCTTCCCCCGGCACCTGGTTGGCCACTGTGAGAACAGGATGCTGGACTAGATGGCCACTGGCCTGATCCAGCAGGCTCTTCTTATGTTCTTATGAGGGAGAGGAACCAGCTGTTCCTGATGATTGCCAGTCCACCAAAGATCTACAAAACAAGCACTACTAAGGCAAAGGGGGTCGGCATTGTGATAAGAGTGTCTTCTTTTAAATGTTTTTGGAGTGCCTCTTCTGTGGTTGAATTGGCTGAGGGCACTTCTTGGTCAAAGGAAGGTGTATCAGGCAGGGGTGTGTGCATCCTTGTGGGAGAGTCTTGGGTGGGAGACAGCAACCTGGATGAGAGTCAGATTGCTGTTGGGGCAATTTGTCTTGTTATTTATACAATTCTGTTAGTGAATGGTTTTGTTGTCTCCTTGGTGTTTTTGCAGTTTATTTTTGTTGAGTGGAAGGAGTGGTTGGAGACTGAGTGGGAGATGTTGGAGTGACTGGGTGGATGGACTGTTTGTGTGTATTTGTGGTTGTGGGGTAGTAGAATGGGATGAGTGATATTGATAAGTAGGCAGAATTTGATTGCGATGTGTAGCATTTTATGAATAAGGTCTTTTTATGATGTTTTAAAGTATTTTTAGCGTTTCTGTTTGCTGCCCTGGACTCCTGCTGGGAGAAAGGGCGGGATATAAATATAAATATATTTATAGGTTTTGACCTATAAAGCCTCACACGGCTTGGGACCACAATACTTGATGGAACGCCTCTCCCGATACGAACCCACCCGTACACTACGGTCAAGATCCAAGGCCCTCCTCCGGGTGCCTACTCCAAGGGAAGCTTGGAGGGTGGCAACAAGGGAGAAGGCCTTCTCAGTGGTGGCCCCCAAATTATGGAATGATATTTTTGACAAGGTGTGCCTGGCACCAACACTTATCTTTTTGGCGCCAGGTCAAGACTTTCCTCTTCTCCCAGGCATTTTAGCATGTGTTTTAAATTGTTTTTATATTGTTTTAAATTTTAAAATTGTGTTTTAAATTGTTTTTAAAATATGTGTTTTAAATTGTATATTTGTTTTAATGTTTTTGATTGCTGTAAACCGCCCAGAGAGCTTTGGCTATGGGGCGGTATACAAGTGCAATAAATAAATAAATAAATAATAAGGATTATTTCTATTTAATTTGTATTCCACCTTTCCTCCAAGGAGCTCAAGGTGGTACACATGGTTCTCCCCTCCCCATTTGACAAGAGTGCCTTGACAAGAGGGAGGTTTCACAATTTTGACAAAAATCTGTCAAGAAATATGGAAACTAAACAATGGCCCACAGACTGGAAGTGTTCCATATACATCCCAATTCCAAAGAAAGGGGATCCCAGGGAATGCAATAATTATCGACCTATTGCCTTAATATCCCATGCAAGTAAAATAAGGCTCAAGATTCTACATCAAGGCTCTTACCATATTTGGAGCGAGAAATGCCAGATATCACAGCTGGATTTAGAAATGGAAGAGGCACCAGAGATCATATTGCAAACATACGTATAATGGAACGGAGCAAGGAATTTCAGAAGAAAACCACCCTGTGCTTTATAGATTACAGCAAAGCCTTTGGTTGTGTAGATCATGAAAAACTATGGAATGCTTTAAAAGAAATGGGGGTGCCACAGCATCTGATTGTCCTGATGCGCAACTTATACTCTGGACAAGAGGCTACTGTAAGGACAGAATATGGAGAAACCAATTGGTTCCCCATCGGAAAGGGTGTGAGACAGGGGTGTATTTATTTAATCTATACGCAGAACATATCATACGGAAAGCGGGATTGGAACAAGTGAAAGCAGGTGTGAAAATTGTAGGGAGAAATATCAATAATTTAAGATATGCAGACGATACCATATTATTAGCAGAAACCAGTAACGATTTGAAACGAATGCTGATGAAAGTTAAGGAGGAAAGCACAAAAGCAGGACTACAGCTGAACGTCAAGAAGACTAAAGTAATGACAACAGAAGAGTTATGTAACTTTAAAGTTGACAGTGAGGACATTGAACTTGTCAAGGATTATACCTCGGCACAGTCATTAACCAACATGGAGATCATAGTCAAGAAATCAGAAGGAGGCTAGGACTGGGGAGGGCAGCTCTGAGAGAACTAGAAAAGGTCTTCAAACGCAAAGATGTATCACTGAACACTAATGTCAGGATCATTCAGACCATGGTATTCCCGATCTCTGTGTATGGATGTGAAAGTTGGACAGGGAAAAAAGCGGATAAGAGAAAAATCAACTCATTTGAAATGTGGTGCTGGAGGAGAGCTTTGCGGATACTATGGACTGCGAAAAAGACAAATAATTGGGTGTTAGAACAAATTAAACCAGAACTATCACTAGAAGCTAAAATGATGAAACTAAGGTTATCATACTTTGGACACATAATGAGAAGACATGATTCATTAGAAAAGATAATAATGCTGGGGAAAACAGAAGGGAGGAAGGCCAAACAAGAGAGGGATTGATTCCGTAAAGGAAGCCACAGTCCTGAACTTACTAGATCTGAACAGGGTGGTTCATGACAGATGCTCTTGGAGGTCACTGATTCATAGGGTCGCCATAAGTCATAGTCGACTTGGAGGCACATAACAACAACAACATTGTCGTTTTGCTTAATACTGCATTGCATTATATTGTAGTTTTTCAGTTTTCCTTCTCTGTTACATATATTGTATTACTTCCTATATCACATAGACTCTTAATTAAGCAGCATATAAACATATCAAATAAATAAAATAAAAACAGGTAAGAATCTGCACACTCACTCCACCCTTTTTCTAGTCTTCCAATAAAACTGGTACAAATATTTTGCCACACTTTTAATCTAGTTTTCTTGATGGTTAATGAATATTAAAAAACATTTTGGAGGAGGCTATTAATTTTACTTGGAAATATATATTCCATTTAACTTGGATCACTGATTAAGAAAAGGTTTGTCTGCAGGTAAAGTATTACCAATATTGTTTATTTATAAAAAAATTCCAAATACTTTAAATGAGCAAAATTTCCATACCTAGCAAAGTAATCCCATTTATCAACATCAATGCCACATCTTTTGTTGGCCACTATCTCATAAAGAAAGCTCTTTTCCTTAGGTCGACCACAGTAAGGCCACTGGACAAGGGAAAGAAAAAAAACTTAGTAAATATTTCATTACAGTAAAGTTTAATTGAATAAAGCAATCCATGGTATCACCCAACTGGTATGGAAACAGAGTTCCAAGCATTGGTATTCCACAAAGTATGGAGTACCTATAATGAACCTTCTACATGTAATGAACATTCCCCATGCGACACCTGTCCTATTCCCATGAGGAAGGATCTTTAGGAAGGATCCTTATATTGAAGATGACATTCCATTCAACTTCACGTTTACAAGACAACAGTAATGTAGAGAACAAGACTAACCATAGTATCATCTGTTTTTGTTTCAATAGGTCCTGCTATCTGTTCTTTGATAAAGTCTATATCTTCATCCAGTTTGAGACCGTAATACTCCAGGATGGGTTTTAGACCATTGGAAGCAATCAAGTGTTCAAACATGTTAACAGAAGCCTGTTCATGCTAAGAAAGAGAAGTTTTAATTACTAATCAAAGCATATGTTGTCAACAAATAAATGCAAAAATATTAAATTCACATGTAATGCTATACCACGAGTTACTGCTAAGTGCATGTGCCTGAACGAGCCCAAAGCAAAGTATTATGCTTGTGCAGTCTCCCTTCCCTCACAGAGAGGACTTTAGTTTTACTTTTACAAAGCCCCAACTTAATATCTGTTTTAAACCAGGATCTCTAACTCTTTTAGGTGTTACAACAAGCCAACTTCAAACCGTGGGTTTTGAAGCTAGCTTGTTAAACTAACCAGAATTAGTTTTAACTAAGGTTTCCTTGTTCAAGCATAATGCTGAGCCAGGAAGCATAAAAGTGAAGTTAAACTCCTCTCAGTTGAACAGGGATGGAAGAGGGGAGCATGAAAGATTGGTGCTTCTCTTGGGCTCTTTTATGCTTGTCCACATAGTGCTAAACCATGGGTTAGTATTACATGTAAATACATATAACTTTTGCTAATGCAGTGTAAGTTGCTAGATTGTCTGAGATTTTATTTAAAATACTTGTGTTCCTGCATAACAGTTTAAATATCTTAAGTCATGGGTCAAAACATACAGAACAGCTTTTGAGCCCCTGAAGTATATCTGTGCGAGTGCGTGCACACACTCTCTGGACCCTTCTCCCCACCCCTGCAACAGCAAACAGATACCATCAGAGGTGGGAGAAGAGTTGTTCTCTACTTTTCCATTATTTCTCCACCTCAGCTGCTAAAATCTCTAATAATAAACAATTAAATATTCAGTACCCCAAGAAGGCTGAAATTAGAAAGGTACGTAAAACAGCAAAGTCACTAAAGACATGCACAAGAATGGTGCATGGAAAATAATTGCTCTGAGAAGAAAGGAGTAAGAAAATTCTAAACTAAAACAGGAATTTTAGTGACTATGTTTCACCAAAACAATCCAAGTAACTTTTATTTTTAAAAAACCTTTTAAGAGTTCTCTCGGCACTCTTAAAAAACTACTAATTGTTGCATGTGATTAACATATTTTAAAGCTAGACAATATTCCCTTTATTTTTTTTCAAGTAATAACAAATGGTTGCCAAACCCACACACCTTCCATTTTAATCCTGGACGAGCAAGTGGGATGAATCTTCCATCGTACATGTGCGAGAATGGTCCATGACCTAAAAATAAGGATGGTGCAGTTCATCTGTGTGGCATAAGTAAGATATATGTATGCACACACGTTTGATATAGCAATTCTGGCATTTCTTTGAACCATAGTAAAACCATTTTTGTAATGTCAAACCACAGATTAAGCTTTCAGCATATTAGATCTGGCTCTCTTTTGTCTCCCCCAGAGTGGCTAATAATCTTAGCAAAAATCTAACAAAAATATAAACTGTGGAGTATATAACATTTCTAAGCCAATTGGAAAACCTTTTATTGACTTTGGAAGGCAGAGAGAGAGGTCAAATGAACCTCCCAAGTTAATGTGTTCCAGAGTCTGGTGCCACTGAGAAAACCTTCTTTCACATTTCCACACCCTCACCTCAGCTGCGGTCAGAACATGTTCAAAGAATATGTGTTGCTTGCAAGAAAAGGAGGTGGTCCTGTAAGAATCATAATCTAGAACTTTAAAAGTTAAAACCAACATTTCAGAGTTGGACAGGGAAACAAACTGGGAGTCAATGAAAACGGTATTGGCATACTATATGTGTATATAACATTGGTATGCGTGATTTTTAAAAAAGAGCCACCATCAGCAACCTAGCTGCTGCATTGCAAAACCAGTCTTGCCAAGGCTGTCTAGCCAGAAGACCTCTCAAGGTATGCAACCAGCTCCCAAGGGGAGTTTCAGCACCATCCAGAACAGGCTGAATGCTTACTTCCTGGTCATCTCTAGCCAACAAACAGTACTTCCATTTTGACTGGATGAACCTTCCAGTTTAGTAGCCCACACCTAGCCCTTCACTGATCTCAAACAATTTATGACTTCAACAGTCTGGTCATGGGAACAGGACAGATCCCTGCAAAATCCCATAAGTCAAAGGCTATGGGGACAAGCAACAATCCTTAAGTATCACCTTCCAAAACCTACCCTCAAAAAATGAGCAAAGCTACTATAAAACAGTACCCCCAAGACTTTTTCTTTCCAGATGGTATGTAAGGAAATCATGAGCAATTGCACTGAAATCACTGAGAGGTCCGTAGAAATCAACACGAATGCACTGCCCCAAATTCAGCTTCCATCTAAATATTTTAGAATAGAATAGTACATTTGTTTACACTTATCACTTCATTATATATTTGGGAAGTACCTTACCCAAATCATGACAAAGACCAGCGATCTGCACACACAAAATATCCCTCTGGTTGATATTTAGCTCTGGTTGTCGCTCCTGCAGTGTCCTGATCAAACGGCCTGCGAGATAACCAACTCTGTTGCAAGATGGCAGAAGGTTCAATTCTTGAATGTTAGGTTTATAAATAAAATACAAACTTGCCCTGCATTATATATTGTGTAATACCACTAAGCTTACTCAAATACTGAACTACAAAACTATAGAGCAAGGTTGGCTAAGCCATTTTGGCCCAAGGGCCATATTGCTGGTCAAGGCCCACATGCCAGTGGGCCAATGTATGCACACATACTACACATAAACACGCCACATTCACCACACATACGAGCACACTAACCAGATGTGCTGTCATACAGCACTCTCTCCTCAGTCACTCATAGATACACTCTCACACATGAACATACATGCACAAAGACATTCAGCATTCCCGGCCCTCCCCACTCCAGCATGGAGACAGGATGACTGGAAACACTCCCTTCTATTCTATAGAGAATGATCTGCACATAAGTAAAAAACAGTGTCTCCCCCACACCCCAACACTGGAGTGAGGAAGAGGGAAAATGCTGCATTTCACTCTTAAAGAGCAGATAGGATAGAGCAGGTAAGCATCCCTACTGTGGTGCTTAGCCCTAAAATCAAAAGAAGTTTGTCTGACAGCAGGAATTTTATCTCTTGAGACCAGGAGATAAAGCTCTGGGGGCTGGCAGGCCACTTCCTATGCCTTGGTGGGCCAGATTTGGCCCACAAGTTAGCTATTCCTCCTATAGGGGCAATTTGATTTGAAAATCTCTTTTCATTTGCAAAAATGTGAACCTGAAACAAGGCACAGATTTAGATATTTTTTAAAATGGGGGAAAAATCCCACCCACTCTCAGCTGTATTATATATCACACATAATTTCAAACCAGTTTATTTTTCGCCCAACCAGAAAGAAATAAAAGAGTTACATAACAGGTTAGGGTACTTTCATACACAGTCCTCAAGAGATTCTCACTATACAAAGCCCCTAATTCTACTGGTGACATTCTACTCCAGACATGGGAAGAAAGGGGGGCTGTAAAATTGTCTGGGACAAGGAACAAGTCTGAATATTTGAACTGCCTTAGAATATGAGGCAACACAGGATCACATGGATCCAGACACATAGATATTGACGTGTTTTAATCTTGCTCTGTCTGTTGCTGTTTTAATTTTTTTAATGTTTTTAATTACTTGTTTTTAACTGTTTTATTGATAATTTTAGTTGTTTTTGGAAACCAATTCTTTACAGTCAAGCAGTATGTAAATTTTGTTAAATAAATAAATAATAAAAATATCTGTGGTGTGCAAGAATGGGTTAAAAGCCACAACTGTGAGATGGCGCTCCACTGATGACTGTTCAGTGGGTGGCTGACACCAAGCTCCCTGACACTGGTCACCTTGCAAATGTTGCACTGTGTGTAGTTTAATTGCTTAATTTTGTTTAAAAGCAGCATCACAGCAGCAGAGAGTAACAGCAGATGTTGAAATGCGCGTGTGCCAGTGTGTGCGTGCGTTTGCCTAACAAAGCAGGCTTTTACCCTGCATCAGGATCACTGAGACTGGAGACTTAGTAAAATAAGAAAGGTACTTTATTTATAGAAATACATTGTAGATAGAAAAGGCAAACCTAGTGCTAACTAGCTAGTCCTTCCGCCGACAAGCAAAGACTTTCCTATTCCAACAAGCCTTTGGAATTGAAGGCTGTTAAGGATAGGGCGTGAAGGGTGCTGCATTGCTAATGTCTATTATATCATTTTTAAACTAGTTTGAACTTTTTTAGCTATACGTGTGTATGGTTTTAATATTGGAAATAGTTTAATCTTATTTTAATGTAGACTTTGTATGTTTTTAATTATATGTATTTTTTATCTGGAAGCCGCCATGAGTTCCAGTTTTGGAAAAATGGTGGGGTATAAATAATAATAATAATAATAATAATAATAATAATAATAGCTAAGTTGGAGGCATAACTCCCAGGTGTAGGAGTCAGCCCCATGCTCAGAGAGAGAGTCTCCTCTCTCCTGGTCAGCCGGAGAACAAAGGAGTGGAAAGGGCAGAAGGAGAAGGGGCAGGTAAGCTTCCCCAAATGCGTCACAGTCTAGTGACAGAAGGAAGTCAGTCAGAGCATCACAGGTAAAAGGTAAACAAAGCCTATCCATCTGGAGGACCCTAGCCCTATCTTCCTTCTGGAGCTTAAACAAAAGAACAAAACAGGAGTTGCTCTTGCCCCACTTCCAACAGCAAATGACTCTATGGGTCAGCCAATTTCTCCAGCATCAGCTATGTGGGGTTTCATCATGGCCTCACATTCTGAATCAAGCTCTGCCCTCAGCTGCTCCTCCAGCATTTCCGCTCTGGATGCTCCCCCACTTTTAAAATCCTTCAAACTTTAAAGGCACCTAGCACACACACACACACCAATTTGTTTAAAATGAGGCAGCTTTAATCCCCTCAGAAGAAGCTACTACACTTCCAAATTTCATCCAATGCTGCCAAAAAGGTTTTTTTTTAGGTAATAAGGATTTGTTGTTTTCCAGTTAAAGGCAATGGGGAAGACATCCAAGGCTTTGGACAATGAGATACAGTGGCATTCCACCTCAGATCTGAGATGAAGTGTGATATTACTTCTGAGACCCAAGAAGACTCTTTCTAACTGCCTATTAAAACCAACAGGATTTCTTTTCACCCATGATTTTTAATGGAAAACCCCAGAGTGTTGGAAATTATTATTATTATTATTATTATTATTGCCTAGCTGTCTTTTAAGGTTGGTCAGCTGGCATCCTCATGATACTAAATATTGAACATACCAGAGTATGAGATAGCATGAAGGGTACTTCAAACTTTTAATGATACTGTACGTTAGAGGTAAATCTCTTTTATTTGAAGATAAGTTGCAGTGCTTCCTTGTATCCATATACGTCCCTGTGCAGTTATCTGGCTGAATCTCTAAACAGAACTAAATTGCAGTTTCTTATGTTCAGAGGCACAGCCAATCTAGAAGTAATGTGAGTGGTGGCCAAACATACCAGTTCAAGAAAAATAAAGAGGAGATATGGAGAGAAGAGCACACTCCTTACCCAAGGGAATGTTCAAAGCGGTTGTGTGATGCTCCTGGGAAAACATAGTAAGTGCCACCCAGTTGTTTAATGTATCGTAGACGTTGAAACTGAGGCGTGTCAATGATCCGAACAAGGAGAGGATGCATTTCAATGTGACCATGAATCGGATCATTAAATACCTGGAAGATGCAAAACAAAATGTAAAAGTATTACAAATGATCTACGAAAAAAGGAAAGTGAGAGTGTTATACTGGGGGAAATGCATTTCTTAAACTGAAAAAATATATATACCTTAGCCTTTACTTGCTTTTTTTAAGCTAAAAAATTGAGCTAATCACAGGATAACTAAAAATATATATGGTTGCCAACCAATGAAGATTTTTAATATCCGAACTACCTGACAAGTAGTGGACATGCACAAAAAAACTTGAAAGCATGAAAAGTGATAAGAAGTTTATCCTAACTCAGATAACTTGTTTCAGGAAACAATCCTAAATGTGTTACCTGAACAAAGGCATAACCAAAAACCAAAAACATAGGAGATAAATTTTAATGAGCAAAGCATGTTTTCTTTCCTCAAACCAGAGTGCTCGACTGACATTGCCCTATTTCTATGTTTTATTTTCATTAATTCCAACAATAAGATCTAGCTTTGAACAGTTCAGTGTATTGAGTTCACCTCTGTATACTGGTCAGCACTATCAACCGTTTGTACAAGACCATTATAATGGAATGCAACAAAAACACTCTTAACTTTACTCTGCAATTCATAATGTCACATTTTAGTTGTAGCACTGTTTGCTCCAAGCCAGCATCTTAGCTTAAATCACGTAAATCCTAGATGAAACATTGGAGTAGCGCATCAGCTTTGAGCTGCGGCCTAATCTAAACATGAGGAATGATAGATTACCAGCAAATTTTTATTTGGCAGTTGAGCATGGCATTATTCAAGGAATCATTCATTGTACTATTACTACTATTATCATCAGGTGCTTGTCTCAATTATTATTTTGTTGTCCGTTTATTGATAAGGTACATATTGCTTTTAAATATTAAGGGTGGTATTCAACAAATTCATACTAAGAGTAGACCCACTGAAATGAATGGACTTAAGTTATAGTAAACTCATTGACTTTCTTAATTGAGTATTACTTTGTTGGATACCATGTTAATATTTTAGTAAAATTATTTTCAGTTTTTCACTGTTGTCTACATGATAAAAGAGATACCCTATTTTATTTATAAAATGTTTTCCAGGATTCTGATCTCTAGCACCTTGTTCAAAATATCCATCCAATGCTTATTTCTCATTAGTTATGCGTATATTTTTGTGCAATGTGAGATACTATGATATGCAGCTAAGACCATCTTCAGAAGGCTGGTTTATTTATATTTATTTATTACATTTATATACCGCCCCATAGCCAAAGCTCTCTGGGCGGTTTACAGCAATTAAAAACAATAAAAACAAATATAAAAATTTAAAAACACAAAAAACAATTTAAAAACATAATTTTAATTTTTTAAAAAAACAATTAAAAAACACATGCTAAAATGGTTCACACATTACTTTCTAATGTGGGGAAAATATGTACTCAAGCCCTTTCCCCATTTTTAATCCTCTGCTAACTATCCCTCTTCTGCTACCACCCCCTATAGCACTTGCCTAGCCCCATGCTCTTACATAGGAGAGCGCAATTTCACTGTTGCATATATCCACTACTAGAGGCAGCAGTAACAAGCTTTCCTTTACAACAGAAGTGGGTAACTTTTGGCTGTCCTGATGTTATAATAATAATAATAATAATAATAATAATAATAAAATTTTATTTCTAGGCCGCCTATCTGGCCGAATTAACGGCCACTCTAGGTGGCGTACATAGACTAAAATATAACATAGAGTAAAATATAACATATAATACAAAACAAAACCCCAGTAGTCTATAGACATCCCGAGCAGCAGGTTCACGCACACATACACACACACGGTCTCTGGCCCCTTCAGCAGTTGCTGCTTTTGTGGCTGGAGAAAGACAGGGCCCTGCCCTTCCAGGCCAGGTGGAAATCAGCCAGAAATGCAGGGAGCAGGTCTTGCAGAAACTCACACAGATAGATGGTCTCTGGCCCCTTCAGCAGTTGCTGCTTTTGTAGCTGGAGAGAGACAGGGCCCCGCCCTTCCAGGCCAGGTGGAAATCAGCCAGAAATGCAGGGAGCAGGTCTTGCAGAAACTCACACAGGTAGATGGTGTAGTGAAAGCAGGGAGTTCCACTCCTCCTACTTTTACTGTCCCAGGAATCAATCCCCAGCCTTGGGCAATTGATCCTAGCAAACCTGGTCTGCTAGGGCTGTGTATGCTTACACCAACCCTGCACGGTAGTACTGCCACCACCCTTCTATTGGTTAACTACTCTGGGGTGAAGGGACCCCCAGAGCCCATTGAACACCTAAGCCTCTCAGGACCAGAGGCTTGATACCCTCCTGGCCCCTTCAGAAGTCTTAAGTGAAAACGTTCCTCTAGTACACGGTAGTTTGGTCAAGTAGCCAGGACTGAATTTAGGAACTGAACCCCTTCTCTGGAATAAACACACGTTGCTTTAAAATAAGTAAAATTTATTAAAAGAAAAAAAATAAGAAAAGGGATAAAGGGTACAAAAGATAACAAGGTACATACAAATAGTTTTGAGCAGCAAATCAAATCCTAAGACCAACACCCAAAGGGGCAAGGTATATAACAAACAATCTACACAAGGTTCTTGGCACAAAATGAAAATAATAAAACTAACTGCCTCAGCTATACTCACAAAGCCTCAGCTCTCTGTCAGTCGTTAGCATCCTTCCCCTCAGGGACTGCCAGTCAGGAGGTATAATGGAGCCACTGCAGAGCATCACCATAAGCAAGGTGGTGCCCACAAGTGGAACACAGCCCAAAGTCCGAGGCCTCCTCTTATGGAGAAAATTCCTGCCTCCGCCGGAGACAATCAACTAATTAGCAGCTTCATCACAGGAATGATGAAATGATGTTCCCACAGCACCAGGTGCCGTTCCTCCTGGTTTCCCATAACAGGCCGAGGGAGTTTTTACGGCCTTGACGGAACCAGGCCCCTCTTGCTGATAGAGAGGTGCCAAATTGCTGCAAGCTGATACAGCTGGGCTGTAAAATCACCAGGTCACCGGGATGGAAAATATCAAAAGATTTAACTATTTACTACCAGTGACCCAGGAAAATAATTAAGGGGATCAAACTGGCATGACAGATGGTCTCTGGCCCCTTCAGCAGTTGCTGCTTTTGTAGCTGGAGAAAGACAGGGCCCCGCCCTTCCAGGCCAGGTGGAAATCAGCCAGAAATGCAGGGAGCAGGTCTTGCAGAAACTCACACAGGTAGATGTTGCTGGACTATAGCTCCCATCATCCCTGACTATTTCTCACATTGGCTGCAGTTGATGGGAGATAGACTCCAACAACATCTGGAGGGCCACGGGTTACCCTTACAACAGGTTGTTACCCTTGTCTAAACAGTTAGGAGGAAGAAGATAAAGGAAGGAAACGATTTTAAATCATTTAACATGAAAGTTTTGTATCTGGAATGTAATGGGTTTTTACACTGCAAACCCATGTTGTAAACTACCTTTACTCTAGCAGTTTTCATAGTCTAGCATGTTCTTTTAGCTGCAATCATGACTCAAGAAGAAAATGATGGTTTAAGACTATCTTCAAAAAGAGAGACTAACTTTGCTTTCAGATCAATGCAAATGCTTCTCTTACCTTCGTTATGTCGACATGACTTTGCCCCAGTTTGCCTAGACAAGTCAGAAGATTCAGTCTCAAACCTACAGGCCTGAAAGTTATCAAGCATATCATCTTGTTAAGTTGACAGTTCAGTATTTTATTCAATAATGTATTTGACATTAAGTGAACTATTACTATTCACTGCAAACATTTCTATAGCAGTTTTCAGTAAAAGATCTTCAAAATGTTTGGAAACTACTAATTTTAAACTGTAGCAACTTCATGAAGATTTATTTCCATATCAAACAATAGTGGCTGTAAAATGCTCTTCCTTCTAGCTATAATCTGTGCCAAATATTTACCAATGAGGGCTCCTGCTGGGAGGAAGGGCGGGATATAAATCAAATCATAAATAAATAAAATGAGGTAGAACAAAAAATGAATATATATTACATTCATGCACATACCCTAATAAAAAACAGACTCCAGCATTTGTGTGACTATTTCTGTTCACACATTCACCAACTTATATCCACTTCCATTTATCTGATGACAGCTTTTGCCTATGAAAGCTCATGCTACAGAAATTATCTTGACTTTGGCCTGGTTTACACAACACGCTAAGCCAAACCTTGGCCTAACAAGATTGTGTGAGTGTGTGGGTTCCCAGATAGGAGCTTGCAGCTGCTTTGCTCCTCCCCAGTCCTTTCTCATGCCAGGCCACACTGACCTAAGCCAAGATTAGTGTGGCATGCCATTCAAACCAGGGCTCTGCTCTCTCCTCACTAATCATGAGCAGTAACCAAGGTTTGTTTTTGCTTACAGCTGCTGGTTCGTGAGAAGCAAGTTTAACCATAAGCCCCAGTTTGGACAACATGCTAAGCCAACTTTGGCTTACTTCAGTATGGCAGCAAAAAAAGATTCAGGAGGAGAAAGGTGAATGTCAGCTTCTCTCCAGGGACCCACATTGCCTCACTAAGCCAAGGTTTGTCTTAACATGTTTTGCGAATCCAACCATAGTCACAACTTTTGGGGAGGGGTAATTTTGGAGTCATAGACAAAAAAAAATTGTATTTGAATATCACAGTGTTCTTTGATAACCAACATTTACAGAATATTTTACTACGCCTTTGTAAAGTTTTCTATTCTAGTCAACATTCAAAAACCATTTACTAATTTCACTTTTTAAACAACAATTGTTCTATATTCTACTGCATTTATTAGTCTTAAGTCTGCCAACAGTGAAATTGCCACAAAGAAAAACAGTATCCATTGTTAGGATGTTCAACAGTGCGACTGTTGAACAGAATGTGTCAAGCTAAAGTCCTGTTTTAGTTTTGTGATTCAGAAAACACTTTACATACTGGCCTGGTTTGTACATCACTTTAAACTACAGTAACAATAAAACACATATGTTTTATTCCTACTCTGCTCCTGTAGTTGCATGATAAGAGCGAACATCAGGGTTGCTGATCTTTTTTTGTTTACTAAGTATACAAAGCTCAAGGTAGGTACTAAATGTAGAAAGGATTAGTTTAGGAATTAAACAGGCAAGCAGCCCAGTTCTATGTGTGTACTCAGAAGTAAGTCCCACTAAATTCAATGGTACTTACTCCCAGGTAAGTAAGGTAAAATTGCAACCAAGTTCTTATAACTTCTTAACTTGAACAGATGATAGTTTCCCTTACCGAATACCCATTTCTTCAAGTTCTGATTTAGTGAGGTAAGGCAAAGTTGAACCGGTGATTTTATTTTCTAAGGAATTAAGAAAACAACTGTTAGCTTCTTTTGTTACTATTAAACACTTGAATTTCTAAAATTCTTGATAATTCAAAATTATTATGGCAGATTTCATATGAAAACCACTAGAAAAATGAGGAATGTTATGCAACAGTACTATGTTATTCTGAGTTTCAGGGTTTGGAACAACAAGTCTTACATCCAGCACTACATTCTTTGCTAGGATCCAAAGATGCCTTACATGAGGAAAGGTATACTATAAGGCAGCCCTGTCAAATTCTCTCATTTCCTTACCCCATTGGAACTCTCTGTGCATATGAGAACCATATATGTACCAGAGGATCTCTAAAACTTGGGAGCAGCTTTTTTGTGTTTGTGGAAGGCAGCTGGGAAAGCTCTATTGTGTAGAGTTCCACTCCTCTAACTCTAGATTGAACTGGAAACGACAGTTGTTTTAAAATTATTTTTGCTATTTTATTAATTGCTGTTTAATTTATCTTTGTAAGCCATTGTGAAAGATGGAACAAATTTTTTAAAATAAAACAGAATTATAAGGACATGTCCAAATGAGAGAGCCAAAATAATGATAGTTATGCAATTATAGCAGGTCAATATTCTGGAAAATATAACCGATTCATTTATTTTACACATAATCTGGGGGAGCACAAAATCACAGAACACATTCCTGATAGCCAAGCTATAAACTGAGCTGCTGATTCTACCAACCTGTATTCCGTACAACTATTTTCATGTCAAAAAGGAGAGAAGAAATTCCAGGTGTTTGGGCCTGGAATAAATTTCATTTCAAACAGTTCCTTCATGATCACCAAATGCATGGGCCTGGAATACACATTTTCCTCTTTCTTTCTTTGTCACTTTTCCAGTTTCAACAATTTTCATAGCCAAGCACGGAGAAACTATATGCCCAAAACTGTCAGAAATTAGCAAAATGAGAAGTGCAGCTTTTAAGACACTCTCACACACAACTGTTACTAGAGATAGATTTTAATAACTGTTTCTAGCACTAACTGGAATTCACAGGTCCCTTTAAGGGCAGAAGAAATAAAAATTGATAATCTTTATATGAGCAAACCTGGAAATCAGTTTTAGACAATATACTAGATATAGTATCAATAGAAGCCAAATTTAGTAATATTACTTGTTGGACATCATGCTTTCCTCATTAAACAAACCAGAAAAAAATGTCCTGTAACCACTAAGTTATAGTATGTAATTTAGCTTTTTAAAATCCTGTAATTAACGCATAATATAAAATGCAACTCATTTTTGCTGTAAGAACTACCATATTTTTCCTTTACTTCTGATTTCTGATTTACAAGGGTTGCACAAGTTCCTATTAAAGCTAGAGACAGATATGAGTAACTGGCTGCTTTTATATTTTTAAACCAAAAGCCACCAGTGTTTCTTTTTCCAAGTATGTTTTAGTACAACCTGAATTCTTTTGGACTGGGCAAAACACTAACATAATTAGTTTACTGAGAGTTTTCTAGATCACCATCTTAATTCTGACAGTGCTTTTGCCATCAATCCTTCCAGTGTCAAACTTGAGTGGCAACTTTGGGAACAAAATACTCCAAACTAAAGTAGCAGCGGTTTCTGCATGCTTGGGAGATTTCCAAGGTTCAAAGTAATTATTTTTGTTCGTAAATTTAAAAAAAAGTACCACAAAAGTACCCCCAAGATGAACCTTTGGCTTTTCAGGAAATACAGAATACTGATAGTGTTATTATTTATTACTAATTTATATTATTATTATTATTATGGTTTATTTCTATCCTGCCTTTTGGACAAAAATACCATTTACATGCCCAAATAGCTTCTAAACAGTGGAGCCATGGAATGCTGAGGATACTGGGGTGAGGGAAAGACAAAAAGGAAAGTGGAAGCAAGGGAAGAGAGAGGATTAGCTTGCTCAAACCTCTTGCACCTAATAAGTATCCTGGGAGAGGCAATGAAGGCTGGAGGGAGATGAGTGCTATGAGATTGAAAAACTGGTAACCCTTCCAGCACCATACAGGCATGTTTCAAAAGGAAAGGGAAGAGGGAGGAAAAAACACCTTCCATTTCCAGCTATCCGGAGTCCTTCCTTCGTCAGTCCCATTGATAAGAGGATTCCCCCCCAGTTTTTTCTTTACTAGCCTGCTAAGAAGCCAGTATGATTTGCTTAGTTACAACACTGAGCACAGTAGATTCTCAGAGTTGTATGAAGGCAGCAAAACTCTCTTCTACTCTACAACCTCGAACACATACACACATTACTCCACATACTGCATTTTATCACTCTCCTCTTTGAACCGCTGCCAAAGAATACCATGAAACAACAATACAGTTGTGTACTTCATTCCCAGATCTCCTTACACACCTCTACATTCTCAGATGTCCAAACTAAGAGGGCCTACACAGTAAAAATGAGGTGTAGTGGTTACCGAGTATTAAGACTATGACCTGGGAGACCAGGGTTCGAATCCCCACACAGCCATGAAGCTACCTGGGTGACCTTGGGCCAGTCACTGCCTCTCAGCCTCAGAGGAAAGCAATGATAAACCACCTCTGAATACCACTTCCCATGAAAACCCTATTCACAGGGTCGCCATAAGTTGAAATCGACTGGAAGGCAGTACATTTACATAGTAAAAGTTAGCTTCAGCCAAGAGCATTAAACAGACGTGCTTTCTCTCTCCTAAAGACTCCTTCCCAGATATCTTATTTATACGAAGACTGCAAACCACAACCAATTATCAACTCAGTTTCTCACAAGCGATGATCTATGTAGATAAGATGCAGACATTCCCCCACGGTATTATAGCCCCCTTAATGCAGATTTACAAGTTTCTCTTTTGAATGGCTCAAATTACATCTGCGGTCTTTTACTTCAGTAGGACTACTCAGGAGTCAGTTAACAACTGCTACCTTTGAACTGCAAAGCTATCAGTTGTACCGATTCCAGTATAACAAAATCATTTACTCATACAATTTGGAAACTCCCCCAAATTGTTTTTTAAGTGTTTTTAAAATTGTATATTTGTATACTTGTTTTTAATGTTTTAAATTGTTGTAAACCGTCCAGAGAGCTTCAGCTATGGGGCAGTATACAAATGTAATAAATAATAATAATAATTCGACTATCACCTTTAGTAGCGCCGTATACTTGGCAGTTTAGAGAAAATAGCAGGCGAGTCAGTTCCTGGCTAGAGGGTTTAAGATCTACATTAGATACCTGACAGACTGGCAAGGAGTAGGGTCGACTGTAGATAGGAAATTCAAAGGAGACTATCCACAGTTTGGGAAACGGTTTACTGAAGGCTTGCTTAAGGAAGCAATGTTAAAGGAAACGGGAAATGGTTTGAGCAGCAGCCAGTGCCTTTTTAGGGCGTGGTGCGTCACCTAATCTGCATTGAGGCACCAAGCCTAAAAACCCGAGTAAACCCGACTGAGCTCAACAGAACTTACTTCTGACTAGACGTGCATAGGGTTACGCTGCAATAGACTCTGGACGCAATCCTATGCACATTTGCTTTGAAATAAGCTCCAGTGGGCTTACTTCTCGATTAACACGAGTAAGATTTCCCTCTGGAAATTACTGGCGAGGCTGAGACGTATGTTTAGGGCACAGCGAGAGCCAGCCTTCCAGGGGATATATTATTTGGGTGGGCTTCTAGTAAATCTGGGTGAGTTCAGAGATATTGAAACTCTGGGAAGTTTTCCAGACGACTATGAATCTAATAAGGAACCGTAAGCCAACTTCAGCCTCATGTGGCAGACCCGCCATGTCCCCCATAACCTCATAGGGTCAGAAAACGAAAAGAACTCGGAGAAGAGAAATAAGACGTAGCTTCAGCCTGCGCCAATTTAAGGTATCTCCACAACACAAGGCTCGCAGACAAACGAAGCTCTTCAGCGCCCCCTCCCGCCTCGGTGCTCGCCTTTCCCGCTCACCTCGGAAGCAGCTCAGCAGCGCCGGGTCTTCGAAGCCGCTACGCCAGAGGAAATCGCACAGTTGCTCGGTGTCCCAGTGCCGGGGATGGAGCCCACCGGGATCCGCAGCGTGCCACGCACAGGCACGCTTTTCAGGCGTCTGCAAGCCGTCGGCCGGGCTGGTGGGCCGTGCCCGTTTAGGGGCTCCTTCCTTGTTACAGTGCCACATCGCCCTCCCTTGCTTCGATGCAGACAGTGCGCGCTCTCCCTCCTCGCTCAGGCGGGACAACTGACTGTAACAACCCGGCCTCGCCTTGCCGCGAGAGAGTCACGTGACGCGGCCGCGATAGGCGGCTAGCCTGTGAGGCTTGTAGAGCTTCTGGAGCTCTGAGGGGACGATCCTCTGAATAGAACAGAAAAGAGGGGGGGCAGTGGGCTGCTTGGGAATTATCTTGGTAGCCTGACACTCAGTAGAGCTGGAAAGTTCTGCAAATAACTAAGCCAGGCCAAACTGCCTGTAACCACATCCTATGAGGGGACTTTTTCGTCCTCAATGTAACTGTTTGGGGTCCCCCCCCTCACGGAAACACATTCAAGACTGATCATTAAAGGGCTGAGTAAAAGTTATACTCGCCACGTGGGGGGGGGAAGGCATCGACTGGTAAAGTTCGCCCTCCCGCCTTCTGGTTTTAAGCTGAAGCTTCAGGAAAAGGAGTGAGGGTCCAAACTGTGTGTTGGGTTTAGCTCAGGGATGGGGAGCCTGTGGCCCTCCAAAGATTGGACTCCAACTCCCATCAGTCCTACCCAGCATAGCCAAAAGATAAGGGATGATGGGAGCTGCAGATCACATCTGGAGGGCTACAGGTTCCTCATCCCTGGTCCAGCTCGCTCCATCCATCCCATATCCGTCGGGCACCATTTTGATGCACCAGGCATAGACATGCGGCCGAACTACCCTGGTCCATGTATTTATTTATTTTATTTATTTATTGTATTTGTATACCGCCCCATAGCTAAAGCTCTCTGGGCGGTTTACAGTAACTAACCGCTTATTTAGTATTAAAATATTGTGTTCCTTTTCAAGAAGCAATTTTACAAAGAGAGCATGTTCTAGTAAAGCACTGCTAATGTTCTAACGCATATAATACATCATATTCTAAAAGTCTTATGTATTTCTTACTTTAGTGGCAATCCTATCTCCAATACATACACCCCCATCTCCATTGCCCCTGCTCTCCGAACTAGGCATTACTAGCCTTGACTCTTCTCCACTAGGGTTTCATTTAGTCTCTCAAACACTGAGCCTGAGGAAAGATGCCAAGGCTACTCTGCAGACAGGCAGAGAAAGTTGGAGGGAATAGATACAGTGAAGGAGAAGCCACTGAGCGTTCTCTCCATTGTTTATCTCCCTTTATCACTAGCTCGTTTCCTCAAAAGTTGAGAGTAGGGACGACCAGGGAAAAGTAGCTGCTATGAAGAAAGATAAGGAGAGATCAAACAAGGGATGGATGGAGAAAGGAAATCAGCAATTGTGTCACTTCTATCAACTTCAGTTTTCTTTGACTGTCAGTGGGGAAACCTTCCCTGAATACTCCACGGCCCTCAGCTGTACTCTCACGTTGCCAACCTTGTATTTTCATCACATCCTATGCTCTGTCACGCCAACGTGGGCGGACTGGAAGGCTCTGTGTGTCTGTGTGCTTTTCCGGCCCCTTCCTATTGAAGTCAGTGGGAAGGAAATTGCTTACAAGAGCTGAAAGCTAGTATGAAATTGCACTGTCAACAAGGACACAGTCATGGTCCAACAGAGTATAGGATTTGTAAGGGTGCTCCTCTGCTCCCCCCCTTACTCAATTTTGTCTTACTGAACTGGTATATCTTCACAATTGGAACAGCTCTGTTTATCAGGATTTCCACTGGCACATCTGTTATGCTGGTACTGTATCTCAACTTCTGCCAGTGTTGCAGGGCTTCCGCCACTTCCTACCGCCCCTCAGCCAGCAGATCTTAAGTATAGGATTGCAGCCTTGTTTGAAAGGCAATATTTAGTGTTCTGAATGTAGAATCAGACATATGATTTCAAATAATGCAAAAATACGTTTGGAGATCTTTCATTATGGAAACATTTTGACAACTTTGTAATGAAGTTCAACCAACTTTTAACTAACAAAAGCCCACAGGGTGCACCTAATACAGTATCCTGTTCTCACAGTGGGATACCCAAGCAGCAACTGGTATTCAGAGGCATACTGCCTCCAACAGTGGAGGTAACCATAGCCATTCTAATAGTGTGAGCAGCTGTACTTACTACTTACAAATTTATTTTGAAACTGAAGGGACTTTCAAAGCAGTTTGTTGTCAGTTTAAAAGCAGGGTGGGGTGGGGTCTGAGTATAGACTAAAGGTAAAGGTGTCCCCGCACTTGTAGTGCGAGTCGTTTCTGACTCTTAGGGTGACGTCTTGCGACGTTTACTAGGCAGACCAGATTGATCTGTGCCTTGAATCCATGTTCTTACACCATAGCAATGTTGGATCTTTGATTTTTGTTTCATTCCATTGAGACAGTATAATTCGATGTTTTCTGGGGGGTGGGGAAGTATCCTGTGGAAAATAAGCAATCCAACCTATACCCAAACTCTATGCTCTAACTAGAATTTATCCCTCTTAACCATGACTTAGACTGCAATCCAAAACACACATACCTGGGAAGTAAGTCCCATTGAATCCAATGGAGCTTTCTTCTGAGTAGACATGTATTAGATTGCACTTTAAAGCATTCTGTGGTTTTGGATAAAATTTCCAATCCTCAGAAACTCTGGTATTCATTTTCTCTTTCCCTTGCCTGCCCTTTTGAGTTTCATTTCTTCTGAACAGAAAGTGAAAGCTATTTTCCTAAACTTGTTTCTTGGAAATGTTTTGTCAGACTTTGTATTGTATTTGTGACTGGGATCCAAAAGGCTATTTTAAGTATGCCTCTAAGCTTAGGTGTGCCCAATGGAAACTGACTTTTCTTCACGGAATAGCAGGCAACTCAAAAGATCCTATATGATAGAAATCCAAAGATGAATCTGTTAGCAACAACTTTCAAGTTTCTTCTCTCTGCAGAACCTTGTTCCCTTTTTACTCCATGCAAGAAGCCTTACATCCTTGCTTATACTCTGTCTAGAAAGTTTAAGGAAACTGACAATTTTTCGTTCTTTTGGTATTTTCACATCAGAAATCTCAGGCCCTGCATACAATTTCCATACTGAAGCAAGAGAACAAATCAATCAAAATCAAAGCAATCAGAACGTTTTTGTTTTTTTTACTTAAGATTCATATTTACAAAGATGTTTCCAAAATATAATAAATGTTTAATTTTCTTCCAGCAAGCCAAATATTTAATCTGGAGCATCAATAGCCTCTTGTAAATGAACTAATTAATACAAATGTATTAATTAATACAAATGTTAATACAACCCAGTCAAATCATTATTAGTAAAAATGTCAGCATCAGCCTTTGAGATAAGACCTGAAAATACAAGTATGTCTGGAGGGCAGATAAATTGAGAAAGCATGCATGGGAACCAACTGGAAAAATGCACTAAAATAACTACATCTAGCTAAAAGGGTATAGAGCTCAGTGTATTTTTATGCTACACTGTAAAATGTAACAAACTTCAAAAAGTAACATATCTTTTTCAAAGCTGTCATTGCCACAGGGCTACTTATTTTATATAAAGCATAATATTTAGATCTTGCAGCACTTGGGAATTTTCCTTCCCTAGCCAGTTATTAAAACACAAATATACTTAGGTTTCTGTCATACAGCACTATAATTGTTTCTCAGATTAGTTGGTAATGTTTGGTCTTATTGTCCATTAGACTAGTAAACTTCAGTATATCAAAATCTTGACTAAAGGCCAACATGCTCCCAGATAAAGGGGGAAAAGTACGCCAGTCACGGGACGCCAGTTATCTTCCCTTTCTTTAAGACCAATGAGATGGGAAATTGTGTGTTTGTGTGTGTGAGAGAGAGAGACAGACAATGCATACACACTTTCTGCCTTGCTAGCATAAGCCCAATAGGGCTGAGGATTCAACAATTTGTCCAACTAACCAACTCTCTCCCCAGAATGCCAAACTGGTAACCTTTACATTTCCAATGCTTTCATAAAGTACTCCTAGGGCACAATCCTCCTGACAGTTACACTGGGCTGAGTGGCTTCAGGACAGCATAACTGCAGCGGAGGAGAAAGGGTGTCAATGTAGCTGTGGAGAAGGGTATCAGTGCAGCCAGGCTTTGTTGGCAGAATTCCCCCCGTGTGCAGCCGGAGCCCAGCTGGGGCACTCTGTTGCCTCCTATGTGCAGCTGGAGCCCAGCTGGCTCAGCCAAGACTGGTGCAAGGCCTGAAAAAGGGGTGTTCTGGGGGTGGAACTAAGGGGAGGGGAACTTACACCACATCCTGAGCCCATTCGACTGGGTCCTGCATCTCCCATCCCAGCAGCCGATACTCCAGGAAAGGGGTGGAGGAAAGGAACATGCATTTTGTTTCCTTCCACTGAGTCCTGCTGGCACAGCCAGCATCCTCCCTTCCCAGCGGCTCCTGAATGGAGGTTGGATGTGGTAGCCACTTCCACCACCTCTGCGACTGCCACCCTCCAACGAGTTGGATTGCGCCCCTAGACAAATGCATTCTTTAGAGACCTTTTAGCATCAAGGGTTGAAAGTTGGTACCCCTTGCCAATGACAGAAAACAAAGACTAAACCCCTACAATAGTTACATAATCATCTTATATACAAATACACCCAATTCAACAAGGCTTACATTTGTGTAGATACTACACAAGCAAAATTATGCTTTTCGGGATAGGAGCTAACAACAGGAATCTAATAACACTGGCTACAAATAGTAGCTGTTCATAGGAGAAGCAACCAGCTCTGACTGTTTAGAATACCAAAGGTTTCCTGCCATCAAGTAGTCCAACAGGTAGAAAAGATGGAGTGGATTAAAGCACTGGCTCAATCCTCATTTGTTCCTGTCTTCTTCAGAAGGAGTGAGAGCCCCAGCAAGTCCTAAGAACAATGTATTGTCCAAAGTACCCTGTTGCTTGCTGAATTGTTTTTTAAAAAATAATTCCCCATAAACATTACAATGTGTATGGGGGACCAGTTAATTCTCAAGCTATAAACATGACTACTTCCCCTCAGGCATGGTGGTTTTCCTACTCCTATGTCCTGGTGGGGATATTTTTTTCTACCTAAGAGAAGAGAAAGGCTCAGTCAGTGCTTCAAATCACTGCAGCTTTCCCTGCATATTGGGACAGTTGCAGGAATAAGGTCTTTGGAATGTGAGACAGAGACAGCTGCTTCCTTTGCAAGCAGTAGTAATGTATAGCCAAGTTCATCAAGTGTGAACAGCCATGTTAGAGGATGAACTAACACAGCAACTGAAGAGTGTGAGCGACCTGGTTTCACAAGTGGCGTACAGTATGTAGGTTAGCAGCACTACAGAGATTGCACTGTAAACTCTGGGAGTTACAAGGAGCGCTTCTGTCTAAAAGCAGAACTCACTGCCTCTTTAAGAAAGCAAATTCAGATGAGGTAGCAAAAGAATAGACATTTCCCCAATACAGGCTGTGATAAAAGACTGAATACCACTTTCACTTTTGCTGTTGTATCAGCAGCAAAAGCAAAATCCAAAAAGCAACAATCCCAATCCCTGTTTCAATAAGTTTGCCATTGTAGCTGCAGCTAAGAGTACAGCACTTTACCGTTATGCTCATGATTCAAAATCAAAACACTATCCAAGCATCTGATTAAAAGGTGACACCTTTTCATTCCACCAAGAAATAGCAAACATCTGGTTTAACCACGTGAATCATTAAAAGTAAACATTATATACTGTCCTACTTACTTCACATTAAAATAATGCACAGAAGGTAATAATTTTCTTTTAAAGAATAAAAACCAATGTATTTTTGAAGTGAACTTCAAACCAAGAGAATAATCACACTAAGGGCACAATTCTCCTGGTAGATACACCAGGCTGAGGGGCTTCAGGATGCTGTGTAGCTGCGCCAGAGGAGGAAGGATGTAGGGTGGCGGGCTCTGCTGGCAGAAGTTCACCCTGGACGCAGCTGCAGAACACCCCCACCAGGCCTGTTTGGGCCAGCGTGGAGCCAGCAGAAGGCCTGAAAAAGGGGCATTGCAGCATGAGTTGGGGGCAGAACCAAGGGGAGGATAAAGTATGCCACACCCTGAGCCTGTTTGGCTCAATTCTGTGGCCCTGTCCTGGCAGCCAGTAAAAGGAGTGGCGGAAAGAACATGTATTTAGTTTCCTCCACTGCGCCCTGCAGGCACAGCCAGCATCCTCCCCTCCCAGCAGCTCCTGAACGTAGATGGATGTGGCGACCTCTTTCACCAGCTCCACTTCTGCCAGCCTTCGACAAGTTGGATTGCACCCTAAGGAATGACTGACTGGTTATTACTTCCCTAACATGTGATGGTTTGCAGCATGAAAATCCTGGACCACATAATAAGAATTGGCTCCAACTTTCAAAATATAACTTAAAAAGCAATTAGCTACTTAAAAAATGCACAACTTCTAATCTGCATTGGAACATTCATCAGTTAGCATTTACCACTGGAGTTATTTGAGTTTAAATGGTTTGCTACTGTTCAAATATACATGAAATGTTAAAATACACAACTTTTATAGCTTTCAAAGAAACTTCTGTACACATTTTATATACAGAATGCTGCTATATAACATTCATAAGCTGTAGGATGAAAGATCAAAACCTGTTAAGTTTCACTTTTAAAAAGGAAGTATCAAAAAACCAGTACATTTCAATGCTTTGATTAGTCCATCATCTTCCTACCATAAGCAAAATAGGAAGCTGAAAGAGAGGGCAGTGTTTTGAGCTACACAAGATAGATCTGAACAAGCTTTGGTCCCCCCAGTATTCCTGTGGACCTAACGATTTGCTCTTTCACTGACAACATCCTGAAGACGTTTAAGTAAAACATCATCATTCTCCTGGCACAGTCTCTTTGCTGGTGATTCTGTGTCACTGTCAATTGATATTGCTCTCTTCTTAGCTCTCTGCCCTCCTTGTTTTATCATATTGTTGATTTCCTTCAAACTCTGTCAAATTAAAAAAAACATAGCAATCAAAGCTGACAATAACTGAACATACTGTAAATATCAGTCTTCAAAGTTGTTAAGCAGACTTCTCCTTCTCCTCCCCACTGCATCCTGTGCACTCCCCCACCCTTCCTACTCTGGAGGGAGGGAGAGGAAATCCCATTGCACAATCTAAAGTCTGTTCCACTCATGCCAATACAACTGGATAACATCTTTGGTTTTTTAAAAAAAGTTTATGTAAAGCTGTGGTTTTGCTGACTGGAAACTTGAGGGTGGATGAGGGTGTTGCACAAATCCAATCTAAAATATTTAATGATTACCATATATAGTATTAGGATCCTTCAAAAAAGGCCACCTTGAAGTCGAAAAGGGATGGGTGAGGTTTTAAACACTTAGTTGTTGGAAACAGCATGAATCTTACCTTAGAAGGGCTCCCATTAAATTTATATAATAGGGCGGTCTTGGGTGTCAAGCAAGCACTATTCTTATGTGGTGAAACATAAACAGAATGTTGCTGGGATATCCGTCGAGGAGACACTGGTGGTTGTTTAATGCTAGGAAAAGGGGAAAGGGGAGGTGCTTCCACCTTGGAAAGAAACATTACAGAGTTAAATACAAGAAATAAAAAAATCATTTTCTAATTTTGCAAACACAGGATTTAACTGAAGAAAATGACAAGCTCAAAAATGACAACTGTTAAAGTAGATTTGACTATCTGTACAATTTTCTGGAATGTATATGTCATACTCTTTAACTTGTTGGGGGGATCTTTTCTGACCACCAAGGAGATGTGAAGACCATCAAGATTTGCTGCATCCATTATCCAAAGCTGACGATTCAACATCAAATAGCTACCATTAATTCTATCTCACTTTACCAAACATTAATTCTGCCCCAGGTTCTGAATAGAATTTTCTGCTGTTTAAGACCTTAAATATGATTATGTTGTACAGCAATTTAGAGGGGCACTATGTATCCTGCACCTGCTTGAATTTCCCATTAGAATGCAGACATCTGATAAAAATTTTCTTTCACATACCACATGTTATCTATGCATTACTTGAAACCTAGGTTAAGTATCATCACAGAATTATGGAACTTTATGGGTATTTGGACATTGAAAGATGTTTCAGAGGGCTTAAAAGTCTCTCAGACATTGTGAATATAAATTTGCAACCAAACAAGTAAAAGTCAATTCAATAATACCCCTTATTCTCCCATGTCCCCGGGGCTACAGACACGTGCAAGTCATTTTCCCCAAGTCCTTCCTTAGGATCCCAACTGCCGGTAATAGTTCTGCTAACACCTCTACACCTTTTTTCCATGAGCCATGGTCTGCTTCAATGGCCAATTAAATATAGAGATACAGAAATTGGTCTTATTGTATTCTGTCTGGAGAGTCCCTGTCTGGACTGGCTTCTTCCTCAGTTCCTCACACTCATCTTCGAATCCATTCTGCCCCATAACTTTGTCTGACCTATCAATTCCAGTAATGAGTCCTCTTGCCACTCATCCAATACAATAAGGTTAGGGTCAGAAAGCATAAGGTGGGAAAGTTCAGTGATATCATCCTGAATTTCTTCCACATCTGCCATATCCGGCGGTATTGTCCCTTGTCTTTCCCAGTCCGTCAAGAAGTCACCCACATGGTCCCCAAAATCCTGGTCATCAATGTGGGAAATATCAACATGTAGCTCTGTTAAAACAGTTTTTATCGGCTTCTTTACTAGGTGGTACTGGTGCAGGAGCTGTTGTCAGGATCCCAATCTCAATTATGACCTGCATATTGGCCTTAAGGCCAGAGAGCTCCTTCTTTAAATTATCCAGACTTTGAAATATTCTCTCATAAGCTTGAGCTGTGAGAAAACAGTGGTCCCTGAGATATTTATATACTTCAACAAGGGCTACCTGAGTTTCCTTTTCTATGCCCCTTACCAGTGAGTTGTCTTGCTGTACAGTGCCAGAAGTGTGCAAAAATGTGCCATCTTCAGGAGATGATAAAAAATAATTTCTGCATGTGAATTCTGGGAAAAGAGACCAATTGCCCATCTGTTCTTGATCACAAGTATCTGGAAACTCTCCCAGCTGGAGCTCTCTGCTATCTTCATCATTCACCAAGGAAGTAAAATTCAGTGAGTCTGCCATAACTGGAGTAAAGTTGCCCTTATTTAAATTTCCTTCATTAAATGTTCTTTCAATTTCCACGGGAAGGCAATATTCCAAGATTGATGTCTGTGCGGGTGCAGAGAGAGGTTCTATAAATCTCTTTCGGCTTTTCTGGGATCTAGTTACTACCCTAATGCTTTAATCACTCTGAGTTTACTCAGAGGGAAAAAAATGCTCAGCACTTCTCCTTCTAAAATCTTTCACCGTCATTGTCCACTCAATGCAATAAAAACAGGCAGGGCAGCCATAAAACAATAAAGCTGTTTCAAAACAAAACGCTACTTCCTTGCTTCTCTCCTAACAATCCTCCCATGTCATCAACATGTGAAAAAACCCACAAAATACTCCAAGTTAAAATACAAGAGGGGCAAATCTGTCTCACCTCAGGTTGTAAACTTTAAGCTTTGGACTCATTAATCACAGTACACTAACAAAGTGTTAAATTGCTAAAATGCTAAAACCGAACGATGAAGTAAATTAAGAGGGAGCCACGGAGCAAGACAACCTCATCTGTCGCCATTTTCCGCATCATCCCTTTGCAGCCATTCATATTATAGTATTAGAAAGCTAATGATCCAAAGTACACCACAGTGCTAACTCTTCTTGTTTACACAAGAGGTTTTAGAATTGATTAATATGAGTAGTTTTAGCAGGAATTCAGAGTGTTTTATTCAAACACCCTTATCTATTATGTCAGGATGCTGTTTATCTGCTGTAGGTTCTAAGTTTCATACACACTATGACTTTCTGATACAAAGTGTAGAAAACTGTATTTAGCATGAGTTCGAGTTTAATAACTTGAAGATTTTATGGGATCCAGAGGATCAGGTCATGCCACGCCGCACCATACTTTAGTCTAGAAACCTGGTTTATATTTAGGGTAATAAAACTACCACCAGTTACTGGAACCAGAGATCCACATACCACATTATCATGGCTGGAAGCATCATATTTCAGTGCAAAGGTTTTCACTCTTCCTACATAGATGGTGTTGTAAAATTTTATTAGATCCCCTCTCTCCTCCTTTTCCAAGTCTTTGGAAATTTCTGTTTTTGTTCTTATAGGTAAACAGTTCATCTTCCTGGGGGAGTCTATTAAAATGGATGAAGAAAAATATAGCAGGCTTTTAATTTTTATTTTAAAAAGTAGAGGAAAAACATGTAAATTATAGAGATACAGGCAGATAAATATACTTCACTCTTCACCATCCACCTAATTTGTAGTGTTGCTGAAAGCAGGCTAACACAATCCTACGCTTGTTTACCTGGAAGTAAGTCACTTAGGTACAGCATTCCATAGCCTAAGTGACTACAGTAATTGTGGATTGAACCAATGTGTGTATGTGAAACAACCAGTCATCTAATCAATTCAACATGTACTGAATTCAGGCCAGATTCAACAACCCAGATACTCATCATGCCTTCTGGACGCATGAATGAACTTTAAGTGAAGTACTGGAATCAAGAATGGGTTGGATAAGAGCCAATAAACTGAAGCTCAATCCTAAAAACAAAATAGAGATTCTGTTGGTAGGTGGCTTCTCTGTTCAGAGAGATAGTGTTCAACTTGTTCCGCTGGCATGGCACTCCCTCTAATGGATCAGGTTGGTAATCTAGGGGTACTACTGGATCCAGCTTTGTAGCAGGAGGCAAAGAAGCCTCTGTGGCAAGGAGTGCCTTTCATCAACTATAATTCATTTTACATGAGGTTGCTTTTGAAGACTGTGTGCAACCTAAGTTAATTCAAAGTACAGCCACCAGACTGCTGACTGGGACTGGTCAGTGGGAACATATCACTGGTGTTAAAAGAACCGTACTGGTTTCTGGCCCATTTCAAAGCATAATTCAAAGTCCTGCTATTTACCTTTAAAAACATATACATCTTAGAACCCAAGCAGGCGAAGTATCCCATCTCCCATAAAAGCCTACAAGGTCATCTCTGGAGGCTCTCCCCCAGGTACTTCCACCATGAGAGTTAGGGTGGAGGCCACTGGAGACACAGCCTTCTCAATGGTGGCACCCCTCTGGTGGAATTCCCTCCATAAAGAAGCTTACCTGGTGACAACAATGTGTGTGTTTTTGGTGCCAGGCAAATATGGTCTGTTCTTCGTCTTTTAAAAATATTTTTTCCTATTTTGTTCTATTCTATTTATATCTTATCTTGTTTTTGTAAGCCAACTTTGAAGGGCATCGTATAAATCTTTCAAGTAACTTAAATATTTACTAAATGAACAGCAAAATAACAGAAAATGTTATAGTACAAGTATCAGTCACCCTTGAGCTGTATTCTTCATTGTACCATTGACTTGCTCATGGTGAACTTTACTAAGCCACAGGTTCTATACAACGAGAAACCATGAATAAGGGTGAGGGGAGGCTAAAAGAAAATCCACTAATAGGCAAAAAAACACAAACAATGGTTTAAAAACACAATTTCTCTCAACAGAATCAGATATTTCTATCAAACTTTAAAAAGCAGGGAAATTGGGCAGCTACAGTGAATGTTGGGCAGCTAGGGGTTCTTAAACTGCAAGGTTTTTTTTTGCCTATTAGTGAATTTCTCTGCTTTTTAATCCGGGAGGTAAGAAACAGGATCCTGTGCAAGTCTGCTGAGAATGGATTGATCATTTGCATGCTTATTGAGTTCAATGGGATTAACTTCCCTGCAATCATGCTTAGGATAGGTGAAACTGACCACAGAGGGAGGAGAAAGGGGGAGGGGAGAGGGAAGGAGGGGGAGGGGCGGGAGGAACAAAGGAAGGGGCAAGAGAGAGGGGAAAGGAGGGAGGAGGAGGGCAGGTTTGACCATTTGCATACTTTTTGAGTTCAGTGGGATTTACTCCTGTACAATCATGCTTAGGATAGGTGAAGCTGGCCTAGGGGAGGGGCATGGAGGGGAGAGGAAGGGTAGGGAGGAAGGTGGAGGGGAGAGGAGGAGACTGGGCACTGGGCAGAGGGGAAGCCCCTTTCCTTTCCAAAAGGAAAACATTGTGAACAGTATCACTGTTTTGTGGGTTTCCCCCTACAGGCACATGTAGTCTCCCACCCAAATTTAAACCAAAGCTGTCCCTAGCCACATCCACACCAGACCTTTATTCCAATTAGGACAGTCATGGCTTCCCCCAGAGAATCCTGGGAAGTGTGGTTTGTGAAGGATGCTGAGAGTTGCTAGGAAGCGCCCTATTCTCCTCACAGAGCTCCAGTGACCAGAGTGGTTTAACAGTCAGCCCCTCTTCTGGGGACTGTAGCTCTGTGAGAGAAAAGGGGTGTCTCCTAGCAACTCTCAGCACCCTTCACAAACTACACTTCTCAGGATTCTTCGGGGGAACTCATGACTGTCTCAAGTGAAATCAATGTCTGGCATGGGTGTGGCTACCTGATTAGCCAAGCCAAACAGCTGTGAGTCTGGTTTTTAGAACACTGACAGTTGGTTCTTACTGAGCATGCCTGTTCTTGTCAACTCCAAAGTTAAATTTCTTAAATTAATTAAAAATCAGTCAGGCATTTTTTTTAACTTTTAAACTGCAAAAGATGGAGGTCAGAGTATGGGATGAGGTCAGTAACAGGATTACAGGTACTCTGTGAACAAGGCTGATTTATAATTAATTTCAACAAATTATGAGACTACTGTCAGAAAAAAGTCCAACTGGGGCCTGGAATTTTTTTCTCGTTTTATTCTTTGAACTCTCAATTCTCTCTGAATGTTTTGTGTATCGCCATGAAAACTTAAGAGAGTTATTAAGCAAGCGTTTCTGAGTTCAGGACTGTATGTTTTGTAAGGTTTTGTTTTGAAATGAGCTCATGGGAAGCAGCAGAATGGCATGGGGGTTATTTTCAATTTAACATTGTAGAATGAGAAAAATCCATGCTGGCAACAGTATACAGCCACTCTTGTGTCTGTATAATATAGAGGCCTCATATCTCCAAGCCGATTTGTAGACACGAATTCTAGAGAGTGTACATGTGCAGTTTTAATGCAGGCTAAAAGCACTTCTTCTAAAGTTCCTGCCCCTTAATAACTAATTCTATGGAACTGCCCTCCCTTCCAGCTTAGGTTAGCACCTATGTTAATGATGTTTAGGCGCCCTGTAAAACATATATCTAGTCCCAGGCCGTTGCTAGTGCTTGATCTCAGTATATTGTAATTCAAATTCTGCCCTAGTCTTTCAGTTGCATTTTCCAGCATATTTTAATGTTTTAATATGTATTTTAATATTGCTGTACACTGCTTCAAAACTGATTTCCAGAATATGGTGTATTAGGGGTGATATGGCAGAAGAATGGCGAGGAGACTTATGTAAACTTGCACAGCACCTCATACAGTGTCCCAGAGGCAGAGATCAATATATTGAATATTTTATTCTAGCCACAATCAAGTTAGACTCCTGCACGTAGCATAATTATACTTTGCATAGCTGTGCCAGGCAAGCAGAGCTCAAAGTATAAACAATCCTACAGCTGCATGTTTTTCTCTCTTACCGCATTCCTAGATAAGGTAGTTTCTCTTTGGTCTCTGGTGAGAGAAAGATCATACCCCCTTCTTCTGAGAAGCTAATGCCCCCATTCTGAGGGGAGTGATCTGACTCCCAGCCTGCATTATTCATGTCAGCTTCTAGAAGCAGAGAGAGAGAGAAGTATCTAATTCAGGCAGGTGAACTTGACTCTTTGTTCTCACTCTGGGAGAAGGAAAGGGTACCTGCCTGTGTAGAGAGCCAAGGCCTTGGGAGCGACACCCCATTGCATTTTGGGAACCAATGCAACAGCAACTGAGGAGATCCAGATCTACCAATTGAACGGGTGTTTGTAAGCTTTCTTTGCATTGATTGTA
This sequence comes from Rhineura floridana, assembly GCF_030035675.1. Taxonomy (NCBI): domain Eukaryota; kingdom Metazoa; phylum Chordata; class Lepidosauria; order Squamata; family Rhineuridae; genus Rhineura; species Rhineura floridana. The sequence goes on from NC_084485.1 coordinate 48,270,716, forward strand.
TATTATCCTACACCCATATTCCAACTGTGTAATCAATAAACTGTATGTTATTCTTTCACCAAGTGGCATCATTTCATCTTGGTAACCTTAGAATCTGCTTTGTTAGGGCCCTGAGTGGGGATCAGGCCCCCTGGTTTATTTTATTTTATTATTAATTAATTTATTAGATTTCTATTCTGCCCTTCCTCCCAGTGGGAAGACACATGTGCATCAGGTTTTGAATTTTATGCATTCAGCTTTGCTTTCCCTTAAACATTTCAATTAAGTTCAGAATAGTAGATATATTCATTTACCTTCTTGTGACATCTCTTCTTGTTTTATATCTAATGCTACCTCTGTAGACACATTTTTCAGTAAAACACTTCTGTAGACCTATAGCACATGGAAAAAGTCAGTTTTTTTAATTGCTGATAAATTGACAGAAAGTCTGAAAAAAAATCTCAAAACTATAAAAATTACTTTTATAGAAAAGCTTGGTAAAATGTTTGTAGTTTGAGAACATACTTACATGGCTATTTGCTTGTGGCTGGTTTCTATAGCTTTTCATTATGTCCTGAAAAGTTCTTTCCTCTTTGGACACCTGAACAAAATGTAGTCACAGGGAAAGCATTCATGTACCACTTGCATGGATCAAAAGGTACAGAGCTTCTACATGCCCAACTGAGCTTCTGAGGCTGCCTCCTGTATCTCTTTGTGAAAACTCAATTAATCTTTACTAGGAAATTCCAACAATGTAGGGAGCTGCAGTTTGAGATAAAAATGGGCAAGTGCTGGTGCATGTGCATAGACTGCATATAGCCCAAGGAGCTGTTTGCCTGCCAGTAATAGTCTTTATGGATAATGTGTGTGGCAACACAAAACTGATGGGTATTGTGAATTCAACCTATACTCTGGACAAAAGGCTACTGTAAGGACAGAATATACTCCCTTCTGTTTTTCCCAGCATTATTGTCTTTTCTAGTGAATCATGTCTTCTCATTATGTGTCCAAAGTATGATAACCGCAGTTTCATCATTTTAGCTTCTAGTGACAGTTCTGGTTTAATTTGTTCTAACACAATTATTTGTCTTTTTTGCAGTCCATGGTATGAGCAAAGCTCTCCTCCAACACCACATTTCAAATGACTTGATTTTTCTCTTATCCGCTTTTTTCACTGTCCAACTTTCACATCCATACATAGAGATCGGGAATACCATGGTTTGAATGATCCTGACTTTAGTGTTCAGTGATACATCTTTGCATTTGAGGACCTTTTCTAATAGAAAAGACAATAATACTAGGAAAAACAGAAGGGAGTAGAAAAAGAGGAAGGCCAAGCAAGAGATGGATTGATTCCATAAATGAAGCCACACACCTGGACTTACAAGATCTGAACAGGGTGGTTCACGACAGATGCTATTGGAGGTCACTGATTCATAGGGTCACCATAAGTCATAATCGACTTGAAGGCATATAACAACAAATTGTGCATTCAAGGATTCTTTTAGTTGCATCCCATATGGCTAAACTTGTGGCTAACAGTAGGAACCAAAGTGTTCCATAAATGGTTGTATGGAGCGAAGCAATTCTAGAAGACCTCAGGCAAAGAAAGTAACAGAAGTAGACACTTTTTGCCATCATTGTAAAAGGTGCACAATTCAAGGAAATTTATTTTGTTGCACACTCCAGTCTCCCATTTGCATCATTTATAAAGACTGTGGCAGAAAATATTGTAAACGGACCATTGGTCTCACCTGAAGGGTGGTTTTCCCAGGTAGAATACCATCAGGTGGGTAGTAGCACCGCCTAGTGTCCAATGGCAGGAATGCACGAGAGTCAAGACATCGGCTGCTCCCTCCGGCTTGACCCCATTCCATTCCGGACGAACTGTACACCATATCCAGGTATCTCTCCTGAGACAGAAGACTCTCAGCCAAACATTAATATAAGGAGCCAGATAATAATATAGGGAGCAACAAATATAATACAGAGCTTGACTCCGTAATATGCACAAACTGTAAACAACTGTAAGACCAATAAGACCAGTAAGTACAGCCTTAGCAGTACCTGCAATGTAATATAAACAACCTGTCTTAAATTGAAGAGTTATTAAACAATGGCAAAAATTATCTCTAGCAAAGCTAGGCAGCTCCCTCTCAACAGGGAAGGTGATGGTATGATACCTGGGAAAACCACGGTCTGTTTTTCCCAGGTAGCATACTATCAGGTGGGATGTACGAAAGCAGTCCCAATAGGGTGGGCCCAAGCTGCCTAATATAATACCTGTTGTAGAAGTTGCCTACCCGATGAGGCATCTGTCGAAGCATAACAATCTACCTTATAGTGTCTAATAAAGGGATTTATTAGCCACTATGCAAATGTTTGCAATGGGTGCATTAGTTGCGAAGGCTGTAATGTTCTGAGGCACTGGTAGCTGCAGAGATTCACAGGCCATGGTGCAAGCCCGCAGCCAACGAGAGAGCGTTGGTGACCTTCTTCCCCAATGTCCTCAGATGAAACGAGACAAAAAGAGTGTCAAATAGACGCATTTTCCGGGTCCTGGTCAGAGTGTCACGTACATCCACGGAGTACCAGTACTTATCAGGGGATGGACTGACTGAGGGCAAAAGAAAGACAAGACTATAGCCTGACTACAATGAAGGACAGAAGAAGCGTTAGGTTGAAAGGTAGGACCTGAACACAAGATCAGAGTCCAGAGACGCAGAGATGACGAGTAATGGACAAAGCTGCTAGACCCAATACCCCCCTAAGAGGAGGACAATACCTGCTGCAATCAGAAGCATAACCATTCACTTTATAATGCCCAATGAAAGAGCTTGGAGTAGACCAAGACCCAGCTCTATAGATATCTGTAATTGGAGCCTTGGCTGCAAAGGCAATCATAGAGACTGCTGACCTAGCTGAATAAGCTGTGATGCTTTAGCTCAATGGAATATTAAGGAACTCATAAACTAGGGTGAGGGGCCCAATGTCCTTGAAGGAAGGTTACGCGTAGAGATTCTGTCATGGAAATGCTTCTAGTCCTGGCTAGGCAGACCTTAAGGGTTGGACGAACATCTGGAGAATGTCAGGCTTTCTCAAGAACTTGTCTTGAATGAGGACAGAAGATGGTTAGGACCATGTCCTGACTATCATGGAAGGTGGAGGACACCATAGGAGAAGAACCCTGATTTGTACGTAGTACAACGAAGTCCTGACAGGTGGGAATCAGGCTCCCTGATCAAAAACTCTGTGGATAGAGGAGATTGCCAGGAGGAAGAGCACCTTGAAAGAGAGCAAGTGCAACAGAACACATTGCAGTTTAGGTACAGTTATCTATGCCAAGACTAGCCTTGTGGAAGAAACTTGATACAACGAGGCCCCGGTAACTCTTATGCCAGAGAGATGGATGGAGATTCAGGCCAGCGAATGATCCGGGTATGAACAAGGTAACCTAGAGGGCCCCTCAAACAACTAATGAATGTCCAGCCATCTCCACAGGATGAGCCAGATAGGAATGAAATAAACTGAGACCAAAGGCAGTCCTCTTAGAGGCAAGAGAGGTAAGAGATGCTGAAATCTCCCCACGCAGAGTGTAGGCTTCAGCCCCATATTCAAATCAGGAAGAACATACCCCAAGAAGGACACCACTTGGAAGGCATGACACATGAACTTTGGTAGATCTGGATCCTGGAGGACAGGATCATAGCAATGACTATCTTGAAAGAGAACCCCCAACGACTTGACTGCTGGAGTCTGGGAGGTTGCCTGGGATAGAAGAGCAGGCCTTGTTGGCAACCCCCCTCACTCCATGATAGACAGACTCAGGAGAACTGAACACCATGGTGAGGTCAGTACACACACTATGGCCCATGAGGTCAGTACAAGATGGGAATTCAGTCAGGAGTAAAGGAGGCCAGGTGCACAGCACACCGCCAGAACAGTGTTGACTGCATCTGCTTCCACCTTGGTACAACCAATGAAAAAGCAGGAAAAGCTGGAACTACAACCTCGTAAGGGAGTTACACTCCCATGGCTCCACTTGTTACCCGGTAACCTGGATTACATCCACTCCAATGTCGTTGGTGAGATGCTCTGCCCTGAAGGGCCATAGGGACACCTGGGCCAGGGTCAGACTCGTCAACTGAGTCCTCCCCAAGGGGAGTGAATATCAATGTGTGGGGGTTGAACACTTATGCAAGCAACATGTTTCAATTTTTTATGTTTCTTACAAACATTTCCAAACATAAAAGCAATGTCACCTTAGAATAATTGATTTTGCCTGACTAGGATGCAAGAAGGACCTTGAAAGCCGCATGGCTAGACGCACTGGAGATGCCGTGGTGGAGGAAACTCCAACATATTGTTTCTGGCAAACACGGCCTACTGGCCATCTTAGAGACTATTACCCTCCCAAACGAATCAGAATCCCTTATGGAGTTCCTGGCAGAAGTAGAATAAAAACATTGCAACTCCATGGAACCCACAGGTCCAAGGAGTTGCTGCATAACCTGTACCATTGTTTTGAGGTTACCCTGTTATACACAGAGACAGCCAACAACTTGGGTATCCTTACTACTGTCATACGGATACCATGCAGAAATGCAGGGAAGGAGCCAGCAGCTTGGCTGGGTCCAAGAAGATAAAGTAAATATATGGAAGGCAAAGCCAGCAATGATAGCCAAACATAATGAACATGCTCTGACTGCATAAACGGGAACAAATGCTGCCGCACTCATGTCCTACTTCTGAGTCTCCTCTAGACATATGGGGCTGCTGGAGTGTCAGACACAGGAAATAAATACTGGGGAATTAGTCACAGGAAGTAAATACCCAGGAACATATTCTGACCAAGTACCTGTGCAGCAACCAGTGCAGAGGACTGTGATGTTCCTATATTAATGTATATATGGTAAGTGTTGTTGTTTTAGAAGATACATGGTAAGTGGAGTGAAAGAGGAGGGGGAGTGAATGGGCAGTAGAATGCGAGATGATTGGCTGAGTGTTTAAAATGGCTGAATGTATAAAAGGAAGAGTGTCGGAAGGCAGAGCTGGGGTCCCAATCCCGGGGAGCTGGATCCCGGAGAGTTGGGAGAAGAGTATTCGGATGGATGGCAGAGGGAAGGGGGAGGAACTTCCCCCCTTTGGAGCGAAGACGAAACAGAGGAACTGCCAGTGATAAGGTCGCTTAGCAACGGGGAGCCTGAGCCCTCCCTGGACATTCTCACGCCTCCCCCTCTTTCAGGCTCAGAGCAAGAGGGGAAAGAGGGAGGGCTGCTCACAGCCAAAAAGCGGGGAGGCAGTTTACCATCAGCCCCTCCCCTATCCCCCATCCTGGAATCGGAAACTTCAGAAGAGGAGGGGGTGATGCTTCCCCCCTCACCGCGCACACGCAGACAGCTGAAAAGACAGGAGAGAAGGGGGGGGAAGGTGGGCAGTACCTGAGGGGCAGTTAAGGAGGAGCGAAAGATTGCGCGCCCATTTGGCCCCTTCTTAAAGAACAGGCGGGAAGAAGTCCCTTGCTCTGTCAACTTTCTCCCAATGCCGCAGGACCTGTATCCCTGTATTGCTTCATGAGAAAACGCAGTCTTTGTTTGGACATTACCCTAATAAAACACGAATTAACTACAGCCGTTGGTCTGGTTCCTGAGTCACATCCTGGGCCTGACAGCTTGACAGAGCCACCTAAATCACCCTCAACGCTCTCTTCACTTGACTGGGACAAGATGTCAAAGGGAGCAGCGGGGGGGACGAACCCCACTTCTGAGATGGAAGAAGTGGAACTCTTGAGGACTAAGGTAGCTGATTTACAGACGGATGTTCAAGCCCTGCTAGCAGCAGTCAAGGCGCTGAAGACGGATAATCAAACCTTGAAGGCCACGATAGACCAGATGCGAACAGCCCCTCCAGCTGCCGTAGTAAAGGTTGCCATTGGATTGCCCCCAAAATACGCGGGACAAAGTGATCAGTTGGCAACCTTCGTGGCTCAATGTGAGTTATATCTGGATGTCAGGCACACGGAATTTCCAGACGATGGGGCTAAAGTAGCTTTCGTGATTAGCCTCCTGGAGGGAGAAGCTGCAAAATGGGTGACTCCGTATCTCGTGAGAAAGGATACTGTCTTAGGAAGGTACAGAGGATTTATACAGGAGATGACCGAGATGTTTCAAGACCCGCAAAGGGCTGAAACAGTAGCGCGGCAACTAGGCGCTCTGAAGCAAGCTAAAGGGACTGTTTCCGAGTACACTAACGCTTTTAAAATTCTGTCCCAGGAAACTGGTTACAATGACGCCGCCCTGATGTTTATGTACTGGAGTGGATTAAATGCTGAAATCCTGGATGAGTTGGCCAGGACCTCCCCCCCCGCTGACCTACCAGGGCTCATCCGGCTATGCCTACAGATAGATCACCTCACCGGATGGAAGGAAGGCGCCTGGAAAGGAAGCAGGAGGTCCCAAGATACTCAGCCTCGGCATCCCGCAACAAGACCCTTCCCACTGCAGGGATGGCAGGTAATGCAACTGAGGGACAGGGAGGGGCTAGGCCAAGACTGTCGGAAGAAGAAAAGGAAAGACGACGCCGGGAACGTTTATGCTTTTATTGTTCAAAGCCGGGCCATGTGGCCAGAGACTGTGGACTGAAAGGGGGGAAAGCCGAGCCGTCAGGAAACTAGAACACCCAGTCCACGTGCAGGCCGGTGGACTGGGGGCAGCGTTGTATAAAGGCCCCCCAACGATCCAACCTCCCTCAAAGGGGGTGTTGGTCTTGCCTATTCGGATTACAACTTCCAGAGGAGTGGTGTTTAATTCCACTGCCTTAATTGACAGTGGAGCCTCCACAAATTTTATTGATGCAAAGTTAGTCAAGCGTCATGGAATTTCCCGGTGGAAACTGGACGCTCCCCTAGCTGTGGAGACTATCGATGGGAGACCCCTGAAGTCAGGAGGGGTGACACAAGCCACGGAGGAAGTGAAACTTCAAATCCCTGGGCACGAAGAGTTCATTTCGCTATACGTGTCAGATCTCTCGAACTTTGAGGTGATTCTGGGAATGCCCTGGCTAGCAAAGCATGAACCCAAAATAAGTTGGAAGGAGGCGGTGGTGTGGTTCACCTCACAGTATTGCCAGGAGAACTGTCAACCTGAAGGAATCAAGAACACCCTAGCGGGGGCAGTGCAAAACATCGAGCAAGTGACCCTGCCGCCAAAGTATGAAGAATTCAAAGATGTGTTTGATGAAAAAGAGGCAGAGACTTTACCCCCCCACCGCCCTTACGACTGTGCGATTGATCTAGTGCCAGGAGCCAGCATCCCATCAGGGAGAATCTACTCTCTCACAGAGAATGAGAGGGAGGCCCTGAAGGAATTCCTGGATAAAAACCTGAGGCGAGGATTCATACGCCCCTCACAATCCCCTGCTGGAGCGCCACTATTGTTTGTGAAAAAGAAGGGGGGGGAACTCAGACCCTGTAACGACTATCGCGCATTGAACCAGATCACCATCCCCAACAGCTACCCGCTGCCCCTGATCTCAGAGTTGCTGGACCGACTGCGCTCTGCAAAAATCTTCACGAAGTTGGATTTGAGAGGAGCGTACAATCTGATCAGAATGAAGGAGGGAGATGAATGGAAAACAGGATTCTTGACCGCTTACGGACAGTATGAATACCTGGTCATGCTGTTCGGGCTTTGTGGAAGTCCAGGAATTTTTCAAAAATTCATGAACGACGTGTTTAGAGACTTGTTGGACACGTATGTAATCTGTTACTTAGATGATATCCTGGTGTTCTCAAAGAACCAGGAAGACCACGACCAGCATGTGAAGATGGTGTTGAAGAGACTGAGAGAAAATCACCTGTATGCTACATTAGAGAAATGTGGATTTGACCTCAAGTCTCTAGACTTCCTTGGATATCGAATCTCAGCGGAAGGCGTGGAGATGGACCCAGGGAAAGTAAGCTGCATATTGGACTGGGGCCAACCTGTCACCAAAAAGGATGTACAACGGTTTTTGGGGGTTGCCAATTATTACAGAAAGTTCATGCCAGGGTTTTCCAAATTAACAGCTCCTCTGACTGACTGTTTAAGGGGGAAGAAGAAGTTTCAATGGACAGAGAACGCCACCGAGGCCTTTGAGGAGCTGAAGAGAAGGTTTGCTACTGAGCCCATTCTGCGCTTTGCTGATCCGAACCGCCCTTTCGTAGTGGAAGCAGATGCTTCAGATTTTGCCATCGGGGGGGTCCTGCTACAATTAGACCAAGAAGGGAAGGAGCTGCATCCCTGTGCGTACTTCTCTCGGAAGTTAAAGCCTGCAGAGAAGAACTACACAGTTTGGGAGAAGGAGCTGCTGGCCATCAAGGACTCTTTTGAAAACTGGAGACAATACCTAGAGGGGACCTCTCATCGAACTGAAGTGCGCTCCGACCACAAGAATCTTGAAAGCCTCCAAACCGCCAGAAAGCTGAACCAGAGACAGATAAGATGGTCCCAGTTCTTCACTAGGTTTAACTTCCAGATTACTTACCATGCCCAAGCCAAAAACCAGAGAGCGGATGCCTTATCCAGACAGCCACAATACAAAGAAAGTGAATCCGAGGACCAGCCTCAGTACGTAATCCCACCAGAGAAATTAACGTTGGGAGTATGCCAGCCTTCATGGGAAGAGGAACTCAAAAAGGCACAACAAGAAGATGCAGACATGCTAAAATATCAGCAGGAGACGGGACAAGGTGAAGACTCAGAAGTAACCTTTCACTGGAGAAATGGACTGTTATGGTTCAAAACCGCCAGATATGTGCCAGAAGGGGAATTAAGGCCCAGAATCCTACGCCAGTGTCATGATTCCATCACAGCGGGACACTTTGGGATTTACAAGACCATTCAGAACGTGGCCAAGGACTTCTGGTGGCCTAAAATGCGTCGGGATATTGAGAGTTATGTAAAGTCCTGCTCTGTCTGTCTGCGGACAAAAACACAAACAGGGACACCAGCAGGACTGTTACAACCGTTGCCTGTCCCACACGAACCCTGGAAGGACCTCTCCATGGATTTTATAACTGATCTACCCAAGTCCCAAGGAATGACAGCCATCTTAGTAGTGGCTAAGTAGTGGATCTACTTACCAAAATGGCACACTTTCTTCCTTGTGCAGGGGCCTTAGAGGCTAAAGAAACGGCCAAGTTATTCATAAAAGAAGTCTACCGGCTGCATGGATTGCCAAACAGCGTAGTCTCAGATCGAGGAACTCAGTTCACAGCCAAATTTTGGAGAGCAATGTGGAAACAGTTGCAGACGGAATTAAAACTCTCCTCCGCCCATCACCCCCAGACAGATGGGCAGACGGAACGCTTGAACGCCGTTTTGGAAAGATATTTACGAAGTTAAGTGTCCTATCAACAGACTGACTGGGTATCATATTTGCATTTTGCAGAGTTCGCCTACAACAATTCTCTGCACTCCAGCACTCAACAAACCCCGTTCTTCGCTAATTATGGATTCCATCCTAAAGTCTTTCCAAGCAGCTCAGAAGGAATGCTGGTACCGGCAGCCGAGAACTTCCTTAAGGAATTGCAAGCGGCACAACAGACACTGAAACAGCAGTTAAACGAAGCCAAAACGGAGTACAAGCGAGTTGCTGACCTGCACAGGAAGGAGCCCCCCCCTTCAACCGGGAGACCAGGTATGGCTGTCCACCCGCTTCCTCCAGATGCCGGGCAAATGTAGAAAATTACAAGACAAGAGGGTGGGTCCTTTCGAAATAGAAACTCAAATCAATCCCGTGGTGTACCGACTGAAGCTGCCTGACACGTTTAAAATACATCCTGTGTTCCATCGATCCCTCTTAACGAAAGCCGCCCCTCCCAGTGAGTTACGGCCAGAGGAACCTCCCGGAGCTCCACTCCTGGTAAATGAGCAGCTTGAGTTTGAAGTTGAGGAGATCTTAGATTCCAGGATCAGACGCCACAAGCTGCAGTACTTGATTCACTGGAAAGGCTATGGGGTGGCTGACAGATCATGGGAAGATGCAGCTGATGTGCATGCTCCAGAATTGGTAAAACTTTTCCATCAATGTTTTCCCCACCGTCCCAAGCCAGACAAGGGGAGGGGGGCACAGCCTGGGAGGGGGGATGGTGTCGGAAGGCAGAGCTGGGGTCCCAATCCCGGGGAGCTGGATCCCGGAGAGTTGGGAGAAGAGTATTCGGATGGATGGCAGAGGGAAGGGGGAGGAACTTCCCCCCTTTGGAGCGAAGACGAAACAGAGGAACTGCCAGTGATAAGGTCGCTTAGCAACGGGGAGCCTGAGCCCTCCCTGGACATTCTCACGCCTCCCCCTCTTTCAGGCTCAGAGCAAGAGGGGAAAGAGGGAGGGCTGCTCACAGCCGAAAAGCGGGGAGGCAGTTTACCATCAGCCCCTCCCCTATCCCCCATCCTGGAATCGGAAACTTCAGAAGAGGAGGGGGTGATGCTTCCCCCCTCACCGCGCACACGCAGACAGCTGAAAAGACAGGAGAGAAGGGGGGGGAAGGTGGGCAGTACCTGAGGGGCAGTTAAGGAGGAGCGAAAGATTGCGCGCCCGTTTGGCCCCTTCTTAAAGAACAGGCGGGAAGAAGTCCCTTGCTCTGTCAACTTTCTCCCAATGCCGCAGGACCTGTATCCCTGTATTGCTTCATGAGAAAACGCAGTCTTTGTTTGGACATTACCCTAATAAAACACGAATTAACTACAGCCGTTGGTCTGGTTCCTGAGTCACATCCTGGGCCTGACAAAGAGTGAGAGTGGAATCTGGGGGGAGAAGAGAACTGAGTGGGTTGCTTGGTGGGGTTTAGAGAGTTGTTTGCCAGGAGGGAGGTGGAGTTCGGATTAGTATTGAGTAAAACCATATGCTTATGTGCCTTAAGAAGAAATCTTGTTAATCTTGTTAGCTTTGTTATCTGTAATAAATACTTAATTTGGTTTACCAAAGGCCTGATCCTTGGCTGGGGTTTCACAGACCAGAAGGGAGGGTAAGGTAATGACCAAGGCTGAAGGGGAACTGTAACAAATGGTGGCAGCGGTGAAGAGAATAACAATACCAGTATTCAGAGTCTCTGGGAATACTAGTATTGGGACGTTACTGGTGGTTGCCTAGCAGGGGGATCTGTTGAGATCTGTGCTAGAGCGGATAGGTAAACCATAAGAGAGTGCGGTCCGGACTGGTGGAGTCCCTGGTGGTGCCTAGTGACAGGCAGTAGCCACGAGCAGGTAGGAACCTGACAGGGAGAGCCAGGGAAGGACGCACCACAAGGACCACCTGTCAAAACAAAAGAGTAAAATCAAATTTGATTGATTGATTGATAAATCCATGGTAAAGGTTAATTGCAGGTAGGAATATGCCAATGAGTGTATCCTTCGGCCAAGTTACACAAATTTGACAGTGAAGTAAGCCTTACCAAAGGCTAAACTGTGTTAAAAATTTTAATATGGAATTTTAAAGTGTTTTAAGTCGTCCAGGAACCTGCTGGTGAAGGACAAGACTTAATCGAGTAGCTAGCTTAATTACGATATCCTGCTAAGTTATGCTTACACAGGAAGGTAACCAGCGGACCCTTAGAACTGCCAAGGAAGTCCGTGGATAAAATCAAGTATTTACTCAGGATTGTTCAGAGAAGCAACCTGGAGCTTGCATTAATGCCCCAGAACCAATAGGGCAGAGACCTTGTGTAACTGACAAAGCTGTAATCACCTTAATAATTTACTTATCTTGCTTATTTAAGTTTTCCCACCAGGATGACAGTAAAATCCTCCTCCATAAGGAAGTCACTGGATAAATCTCAAAATTTGCATAGACAGTTATGCACCTGTTCAGAGGAACAGACTGAAGCTTTGAGAAGCTTCTCAGGCGATACATATACCTGAAGCTTTGAGATACACCTTCACTACTGTTGGGTCCCTTAGAGGAACCACAAAGTTATGAAGGGCTGCAAAATTTTGCAGACCACTATGAATGGCTGCAGAAATTTACACAGACAGTTATGAAGAGCTGCCACTGTTCAGAGGAGCAGACTGGAGCTTTGAGCTGGAGCTCATGAGGCAATTCATATGCCTTTATCACAGTGAATGAAGCCCCCTAGAGGAGCTACCACGTCATCGTATTATTGCCTCTGTAAATGGCCTGCTGCTAGTCAGGCCTTGGGGAAACTAGGGCTTTGCGTTGAGGGTCAAGAGGCACTTCCTATGCCCTCACTACACTGAGATCACCTGGAAGAACCATCAGGTTATTCTGCTGTTACCTCTAGAATAGCCTGCTACTGTTCAGGCCTTGGGAGAACTGGAGCTTTGAGTTAAGCTGATGACGCGATCCTTATGCCTTCACTACACTGAGGCCCCCTAAGAAGCCACAACATTATACACTGTCGCCCCTGGAAACATTCAGACCCAGGGACAAAGGAAATCAGACCTCTTAGAAATAAGGAACCCGCTGTTCTTAGATTACTTATCTTAGGCACGGCCTGAGTTGTTGGTGGCTGCAAAGGAAGTAACGGCTGCGGTTCTGTCATTAATTCTCTAGGTGCAGCGGAAGGTAGTTCAACCATGGTAAGCACACACATGGAAGAGGGGAGCGGTACCAGGCAAGATTATCCAATGAAGGCGATCAATCAAGTCACACATGCACAGACTGCAGGGTGTGATGGGACAGCAATCAACACGCGCACAGGCAGAGGGGTGTGGTGGATCGAGAGGCCAGTAGAACACGCCCACAGTACAGGGGAGTGGTAGGACCTCAAAGCAGCCAACTTTTTCACGCACAGGTAGAGGGGTGCGGTGGATTGAGGGAGGCCAGTAGAACACACCCATGGTAGAGGGGAGCGGTATGACCTCGAAACAGCCAACTTCTTCCTTTTTCGATTTCCTTTCTCCTCTTATTTAGTTTATTGTATTTCTATTGTGCCCATTTCCATGCTTCTCCCTTTACTTTCTCTGTTTGTCCAGTGACTAAGGAGGGGAGTAAATGCGAAGAGGCCGATAGCCAGGGACAGATAGCAAGGCTAGGGACAGATAGGCACTGGGGACTGAGGAGAAGAAAAAAAAGGTGAGAATTGACCGCCAAAATGGCAACCGGAAAAAGAGGGGGAAAAACAGCACACAAAACTGCCGCCTATGAGGGTGAAGATGGGAGAAAAAATGGTGGGAGCCACAAAAAGGCGGCTCTATAGCACTGGCAAAATCTGGTGCAAGACAGTAGCTGCGAGCTTTAAAAAGGGCCTTGGGGAAAAGAGAAACTCCTGCTGGGCCTGCTGCCACTGGAGTTGAGCAGACTGCTTCTGCGAGCTGCAGAAGGCAGGCAGGGTGCAGGAGAAGGCAAGGCAGCAGGCAGGCGAAGCAGCCTTAGCAGCGAGCTCCAACACGGGTGGGAGCTGCCGCCGTGCCAAGGACAGCAGGCAGGACAGGAGATGGGGCCGCAGCTGTGGGCCCCAAGGTGGGTGCCAGCACTGCCACGAAAAGATGGCCGGCAGGAGGAGAAGGAGCCATTGTTGCGGGCTCCAACACAGGCGGGAGCCGCTGCTGCGAGGAACAGTAGACACTAGATGCGGCTACAGCCGTGAGCCTCAAGTGAAGCGGGAGCCACCGCCACAAAAGGGCCGGAGGACAAGGCCAGCGACAGTTGGAGTAACAGAAAATGGGGAAGGGGATTGGAGCCGCGACTGTGAGCTCCGGAAAGAGGTTGGATGAAGAGCAGTAAGGAGGAACGGGTGGGAACGGAAAGGCCAGGGTGCGAAGACACACCGGCCATACAGCAACCCGACCCAGGAAGAACCAACCCTTGAAAATATCCTTAATTATTTTATTTTATTAACGTAAAAGATACAAACACAAGAGAAAAGACAAATACTGAGGAAAAGAATTAAGAACTCACAGATAGAGCTAAGGCTAAAGGATCCAACCTAGGACAAAGGCAGGAATGGAATGGCGTCAAGCCGGAGGGAGTAGCTGATGTCTTGACTCTCGTGCATTCCTGCCTTTGGATACTAGGCAGCGCTACTACCCACCTGATGGTAGCTACCTGGGGAAAACTCATTCCTTTCTCCTATTTTTGCTCAGCAACTACTTTGAAAAGAGAGCCCCAGCAAGTACTTCCCACTCCCCAATCCCTTGACTCCAATAATAGGCTAATAGATAAAAGGCTGTTTTTTACAGCCTACCTATTGTATTTCTGTTTCTTACATTCAGAAGCTGGAATAGGCTGCATTTCTACCTTTCTAATTCACTTGGCAGTTTAAAAGACTCAAATATGTGTTGTTCCACCCTATAAGAAATACTTAAATATAAGCTGGCATGTGTTTAAAAGACTCTAGAAAGAGGACTTGTGCTACAGAAGAGATTCATGAAGAAAGTCTACACTCTGAAAAGGACCCAGCTATGTGTAACATCTATGGGGAACACAAGGGCAACTTATCAAACTACTACATAAAATACTGTTATGAAGGCTCGGTGTCAAAGGATCCAGCCTTTGCATGCAATAACCAATCCATGCTATGACAGCAATTAAGAATGGACTGCTTTCTATTTGGTTGGCACAAAGGGAAATTACTGATACAATGCTTTGCGCTGCAGCCGGCACAGGGGAGAACAGAGACATCAAGTTTGTATTACAACATATAACATCATTTGGAAGGCAGCTGGAAAGGTGATATGAAGTTCATCCAAAACAGAATATAAAAATAGAACTGTATTCTGAACAGTATGCCTTACCTTTGCCATAATGTAAAAAGCACAGAGGAGGAGCTGATCCAAGTGCCTATCTTTCATTAGATCTGTACAATGAACTAACGTGAATTCAAAACATGTCCATATTCTCCTGCGCAAATCAATGGAAACATCCTGTTTTAAGCACAGATCACGCAACCGCACACTTGCCAGATGATACACCTAAGATGAAACATTACATAACACTAAGTGAAACTAACAGATTTTTGTTATGTTAGGAATTTATTAATTATTTATTTATTAAATGTATATCCTGCCCTTCCTCCAGAAGGAGCCCAGGGCGGTAAACAAAGATACTAAAAACCCTTTAAAACATTTTAAAAACAAAATACTTTAAAACATATTAAAATAAGATGTATTTAAAAACATTAAAACAAAACATCTTTAAAATGTCTTTAAAAACTCCTTAAAAAGTAATTGCAGCAGAGATACAGACTGTGATAAGGTCTCTGTTTAAAAGATGAACGAGGAAGGTCTTCAACAGGCGCCAAAAAGATAACAGAGATAGAGTCTAATGTTTAAGGGGAGGTAATTCCAAAGTGCCACAACAACAGGTCCACTTCCTATGTTGTGTGAAATGGACCTCCTTGATAAGATGGTATCTGCAGGAGGTACTCACCTGCAGAGCACAGTGATTGACTAGGTATGTAAGGAGTAAGATGATCTTTTCAGGT
Organism: Rhineura floridana; assembly: GCF_030035675.1. Lineage (NCBI taxonomy): Eukaryota > Metazoa > Chordata > Lepidosauria > Squamata > Rhineuridae > Rhineura > Rhineura floridana. The sequence goes on from NC_084485.1 coordinate 48,286,113, forward strand.
ACCCTGGTCCCAGCTGTGTAGGGCTTTGTACACCAAACCTAGAACCTTGAACTTGGCCCGGTAGCTAATGGGCAGCCAGTACAATCCTTTCAGCAATGGGGTAACATGTTGGTGATATCCTGCCACATGTGAGCAGTTGCACCACCACATTTTGCACCAGCTGCAGCTTCCTAACCTCAAGGGCAGCCCCACATAGTGTATTACAGTAATCCAGCCTGGAGGTTACCAGTGCATGGACAACAGTGGTCAAGCTACCACGGTTCAGAAAATCCACAACTGTCTTACCTACCAGCTGAAGCTGGTAAAGAGCGCACTCCTCTAAGTTGGGTCCAGGGAGTTGGACAAAGATGGATCCAGGAAGCACCCCCAGACTACAAACCTGCTTTCAGAGGGAGCATGACCCCATCCAAAGTAGGCAATTGACCATTTATCCAAACCCAGGAACCCCAACCCACAGCACCTTCATCTTGCTAGGATTCAGACTCAGTTTACTGGCCCTCATCCAGCCCACCACCAAGTTCAAGCACCGGTCCAGGGCTTGCACAGCCTCTCCCAGTTTAGATGTTACAGAGAAATAGAGCTGGGTATCATCAGAATATTGCTGACACCTCACCCCAAACCTCCTGATGACCACTCCCAAGGGCTTCATATAGATGTTAAACAGCATGGGGGACAAGATGGTACCCTGCAGCACCCCACAGCACAACTGCAAGGGGGCTGAAAGGTAATCACCCAATGCTGTTCTCTGAAAAGAACCCTGGAGATAGGATTGGAACTACTGTAAAACAGTGCCACTGATACCTATCTCACCAAGTCGGCTCAGAAGGATACCATGGTCAATGGTATCGAAAGCCACCGATAGATCAAGAAGAATAAAAGGGTCACACTCCCCATCTTTCTCCCAGTAAAGGGCATCCGTCAGGGTGGCCAAGGCTGATTCAGTTCCATAACCAGGCCTGAACCCAGACTGGAATGGGTCAAGATAATCTGTTTCATTCAAGAGTAATTGCAATTGCTGCGCCACAACCCTCTCGATCACCTTCCCCCAAAAAGGGAGTATTTGGAACCGGGTGGTAGTTGTCACAAACCAGTGGGTCCAGGGTGGGCTTTTTCAGGAGTGGTCGGATCACTGCCTATTTCAGGGCAGCTGGGACCACTCCCTCTCGCAAAGACGGGTTGACCACACCTTAGATCCACTCCGTCATACTCCCTCGGAAAGCTTTAATAAGCAAAGGAGGGCAAGGGTCAAAAGGCCACATTGCTGTCTGCATCATTGCAAGCACCTTGTCCACAGCATCAGGCCACATCAACTGAAATTGATTCCAAAAGGTTGTAGCAGATGTTGCACTGGACACTGAGGACTACAGTGGATGATTGTATTTTAGTATTATTTTGTTATTCATTGTATTTTTATGCTATTTTATGTTCACCGCCCAGAGAGCTATTGCTAGTCAGGCGGTATATAAATTTAATAAATAAATAATAATAATAATAATAATAATAATAATAATAATAATAATAATAATAATAATAATAATAATAATAATAATGTGGATGGAGCATCAAGATTGCTATGGAGGCAAGCAACTTTACCCTCAAAGTGCCTTACAAACACTTCACAGTGGGCTTCTGAAGGGTTTAGAACTCCATTTCCTGGAGTTGATGTTAACAGACCGCTGACAATATGAAAAAACTCTACTGGATGGCTACTTTAGGATGTGACAGAGGCAAAGAAGTGGGCCTTCTTTGCCATCCTCACTGCCACACAGTAGGTATGGTTGTGATGTTTTTACTTGTGCCTCACAGCATGTCTTTTGCCACTGTGCTCTAACTGTTGTCCAGCCTGTTTCATTGACTCTTAGTTCACTGGTGTACCAAGATGCAAATCAGGCTCCACAGTGCTGGAGAGGGTGCTCAGGAGCAACCACATTAAGAGCTGACGCATCTTGTTCCACAGCAAAACAAGGGCTTCAACTGAGTCACCTGCTCTATCTACTGGAAACTCCCCCAAGCCATTCAGGAATCCAGTGGATTCCATTAGTCTCTGGAGGCAGACCATCTTAATCTGTCCACCATCCCTGCAGGGGAGGATTGGAACCACAAGTTTAAACTTCACGAGGAAGTCGTCTGACTACGACAATGAGGTGACCACCCTTTCCTCCATCTGAAGCAAAAACCAAATCGAGGGTGTGCCCTGCCCTATGTGTTGAACTGGTGACAACTTGAGACAGCCCTATGGTTGTCATGGAGGCCATGAAGTCCTGAGCTGGAACACTACAGGCAGCTTCAACATGGACATTGAAATCACCCAGAAATATTGTTCTAGGCTCCTCCAATACCACGGACGAGACAGCCTCCATCACCTTGGTCAGAGAAGCTG